>NC_041388.1:441508797-441663620 GCF_002162155.2 Triticum dicoccoides
CCTTCCCCCTTTCCTACTCCGTGTGGGAGGTGGAATCCTACTAGGACTAGGGAGTCCTAGTAGGACTCCACACCTTGGCACGCCCTCCTAGGGTTGGCGGCCTCTCCCTCTCCCCCCTTTATATACGGAGGCAGGGGCACCCCATAGACACACAAGTTGATCTTTTAGCCGTGTGTGGTGCCCTCTCCATAGTTACACACCTCGATCATATCGTCGTAGTGCTTAGGCGAGACCCTGCGCCGATAACTTCATCATCACCTTCACCACGCCATCGTGCTGACAAAACTCTCCCTCGTCCTCAACTGGATCAAGAGATCGAGGGACGTCATCGAGTTGAACGTGTGTAGAACGCGGAGGTGTCGTACGCTCTGTGCTTGAATCGGTTGGATCGCGAAGACGTTTGACTACATCAACCGCGTTACTAAACGCTTCCGCTTTCGGTCTACAAGGGTACGTGGACACACTCTCCCCGCTCGTTGCTATGCTTCTCCTAGATAGATCTTGCGTGATCGTAGAAATTTTTTTAAAACACTACATTCCCCAACAGGTCTGTCGCTGACCCATTCATTGTCGCTATCTTTCGCAGGAGTCATGGCCGCGTGTGGAAAGCGAGGGGAAAGGGGTCGGCGGCGCTCTGAGGGAGAAGGCAGTGACACAGAGGGAGGAGGTTGGCGAGCGATCTAGTCGGGGTAGATGACGTGCCCGGAGCGAATTTAGGTTCGGAGGGGAGCCAGGAGAGATAGGAGATTTTACTTGGTCGCCTCCGGCCAGAGTCCTTGGTCGCCTCCGGCCGGAGTAAATATACTTGCAGGATAGGGGTTGGAGTAAATTTTTACTCCACTAACCGGTTTAAGGAATCGTCTAGGTGCGGCATAGAGGAGGAAAAATGAAATTATCCTCCCTTATAGCCAGATAGGGGAGCGGTTAGAAATTCCCTAAGAGCATCTCACCCAATAAATTCGGTTTTCCTCCTCTAATTGACACCTAACCAACCCTCAAAAGCTCTAGAGGAGGATAGTTTTTACTCCGACCAACTCTATTCCTAAATATACTCCCCTGTAGCTGGCTGGAGTAAAAAAATTGCTCTGAAGACGCCTTCGCACCCCCCGTTTCGTTCGTGTCATCGCGACACAACCTCGGACTACCGCCGCTGCACCCCCATCGCAGTCCGCCACTCGCCCGTTACCCTCGAGCAGCTCCAAGCTCCGTGCACGCACGCATGGAAGCTCCACTGCAGCTTGCCGACGGGCATGTGGAGCGTGCGTGCATCTACGGCGAGGGTCATGTGCGTGGTGTGGAGAACATGTGGGTGTTGTTGTAGTGAGTGTGAGGGTGCAGCCAAGGGCGTGTGAGACCAAGCCTGGCTTGGCCACGGCGGCCGGCTGGAACAACATCGTCACAGGCTTGTGCAACGAGGGGTTGCAAGAGCTTTTGCGCGTGTTGTGGGGGCGCAAGGCTGCCGCAGTGTGTGTGTGGGCTCATATAGGAGCGGGTGAGGCGCCGGTCTACCGAGCTTTGAAGCTCCGGCTATGGCAGCCATGTACAAATTCAAGTGGGGCAATGGGAAACGGAGCTGGAGAGGCAGGAAGAGACGCGACTCATCTTGGGAAGGTCGATAGTGAGTTGGGTGAGGGCCCGGGAAGTGGAATGATGATGAGAGCGGGATGCATATATTGGTCGGAGCTTGAGATGCAGCGAACAAAAGGGATGTAGAGGGGGCGACCCATGCGTTGTTGCCTCCGGGGCGGAGAAGCCAACGTCGGGGAAGAACAGGGACATGGTCGCACGTCCTATGGTCACCGATGACGCATCCTCCTCGTCGGTACCGGTGCTGCTCGTCCTAACGTGGTCATCATCATCGTCGCTCGTTGCGGAGATATATGCTCTAACCAATGCATCAGTGTTTGAACTAGAGTATTTGAGAGAACCAACTGCCGAGGACAGATACAAGTTATTAGCAATTGATGCAATAACAAATTTTCTATGTATACTTGATTCAGTTGGTTGCATGCATTGGCAATAGAAAAATGCCCGACATGTTTGCGCGAGCACTACTAAGGTCACACCAAAGAGGTCACCATCATATTTGAAGCAGTGACATCTGTTCAAGATACTTTCTGATGGGATGCTTCAACATGCAACTATACTATCAACGAGCATGACTACACCATGGGATACGACCTTGCCAATGATATCTTTCCTCGGTGGGCAGGATTTGTGAAAACTATACCCATCCCCAAGGTAACAAACAACGTCTCTTTACACAAATGCAAGAAGGTGTTACGAGGATATGAAGAAAGCATGTAGAGCGCTACAAACTCGTTGATGTATTGTTTGTGGAGCGGCAATGAGTAGTATTCGGAGACACCCGGGGAAGTGCTGACCCATTGTGTACTTGAACAATATAATTGTCGATGATGAGAGCGAAGGGGCAACTTACCCACATGATTTTAAGTAGTCCGGAGTATATGTCCGCCTCCCGGGACAAGATGCAAAGCATGTTGTTGTGCCAACTTTAAGATAAACAAGCGCACATGCAACTATTCAATGATCTTGTGGAGTATATGTGTAGATTCACATGATAGATCATTGAAGGAAGGCACTATACATCATTGAATATTACTAGCAAACGGGCCCGTGCGTTGCGACGGAAAAGAAATCCCATGCCCCTAAGCACAGTTGTGTCTGCATCTTGGAAGGAATTGTAGTAGGGCAATGTACATGCTTCTTGCCAAATCGACACTATTGATCACCGATGCACTTGCTAGGTTGGTTGCTCGGAAAAGCACCACCTTGCGCCATGGACGTTGGCATTTGACATTCTGGACCAGATTGACCAGTGACTGATGGTTTCTCTGTCTCGCACATGATTCCTACTCCGCCCTATCTATATTGCCCATGCCCACATAGATGGACTTCTTGGGGTCGAGTGAGCATCGACAAAATAAATAAACATGTGCTTGGAAACCTATAAAACAAATTAACACTTGAACAAAAAAAAATTGCGCATACAACTCAAACAACTTTGCAAGTAGCAAAACAATAGTATGAAATTATTCAAAAGTACCAAGGTCCATTCTTGGAAATAATCCATTATCAGATAGAACAGTGTCCAGTCCTTTCCTATCACAACAGCACATGTGATATAAAATCGGATTTTTCAAGTTGTAGGTTTAATACAATTTTAATTCATAATTTTACATGTCTAGAACTAACTCATTGTCTTGATTATAGATTCAACTTTCAGTAAATTAATCAATGGCAGTGAGCTACATATGCGCATGGTTTTTATTCCCCTCATCCAATATCATTAATGAAACGATGTACTAACAAAATATACATCATAAAACTCCCACAAAAAGTTACATCATAAACCAATGTGCTTTGAGTGGATATTTTTTGTTTATGCAGAAATGTACTGACCAAACCGAATTACTAAATTACCTCGTGAAGTCTCAGGGTGTCTTCACTTTTTGTGTGTGTGGAATGTCTCCCCCACCAGCAAGTTTCAAGTGAACATTACACTCTTGCACATATGTATTGTTCGAACTCTAAATTTCTATATGTACATTTATTCAAACCTTCAAGCAGCTCTTTGTTAGCGGCTGCTTGTTCCAGAGGCGCAGCAAGCCCCATCAAGTTGCGATTCTGCGAGGAAGCATCAGGAGCATTAGTCTCTTTTGATGGCATCTTGCATGCAATGCTTCTTCACAAAGTAACAAAAAACAACATCTATTTAGTAACAGAGCTCAATAACACACCTCAAGATCAATAATACTTGGTCACTAAAACATCAGAAAGTACTCTCCTGTTGAAAACTTGAAATGCATCAGTACATTGATCTTTTACTTCCATAAGCAAACTCCCATTGATCTTTTGAATTCTGATTCTCTAGGGGGAACAGAAGCGTCAGGCTACTCATAAAATCCCGGCATTCAAGGCCACACCTACGTCAAGCTGCTACCATGAGGCACCTTCTCCCGCAAGGCTGAATACTGAAAGGTAGACATGGAAACAAATCAACTATCTTCGTAGTTTTCTAGCCCATTGGCTTTAACATTCAGAAGACGTTTCTAGTACTGATTATTCAAAACTGCTATTGCCGCAAGCCATCCCAAGTGGGGAGAAAAAATTCACCCAACTATGGATTGTTGTGTGCTTTGGCCGTTGCAAACCCATGCATATGATGGAGGTCCGCAAGCATCCTAGCAGCTAGGTTAGCAGCAATGGTAGCTCTCGCCGTTTCTTGTCTTGCTCCTCCTGGTCCAAGCTATTACTGTTTCTGCCTGAAACACCTGCGCATGCAGCAAAAAAAATTCAGAGATATAAGATGACAGAGTAGAGAGCTTGTACGCCGTGCCACCCTTAGGCTGCACCCTGAACAAATTTCAGACCACCGCATGCCTTAGTTGCTCCTGCAACGCCTCCCAGCAGAGATGCGAGAGAGAGGGAGACAGAGGAGAGGGAGGAAAAACAGAGAGTCGGTTCAACTCCTTTTCTGCTCTGTTTCCGGTCCTAGCTATAGGAGGCGCGCTTCAGTTCGACGGCGGTTCACACAACGTTGTTGTAGATAACAAGATCTTCTCCCCCTCGGCCCCTCCGACGATGCGCCTGACCCGCTGCTCTAGGGAGGTCGCATCCCGCTGCGGAGGACCAAAGTCTCTGAACAATATTGCTGGTCTATTAAAATAGTTTTGGCAAACTGGAATATTTATAGTTCCCTAGGTTGGTAATCCATGAATTTACGATGGGATCCTGACCAGGCATATCAACAAAAAGATCGTGATCACATATTATTTGCAGGAACGAAAATTTGCAATCATGGAGGTCCGACTGGCAAACCCCTGCAGACTTGTCCATATACAATGAAACCTGAAGAACAGATCCTTAGTTATGCACATCAGTACTTGGAATGAAGCTCCTCACGAGCTTTACTCCAGCAAACCAAATCAACAGTAAAAAGATCAAATAAGCTCAAATGAACCCAAATATGAGATTAGATTATCGTACCTGAAAAGAAACAGTTCAATCTTCAGGCAAAGCAACACTTATTTTGCAGGGATATTTCAGGAATTCAAAAAAGATAACAAAGAACCAAGGGGAGGGACAAAATTAAATGTGGCAGGCTACATTACAATCTCAAAAACTTGGCGTGGCTCAACGATTGATAAAAGATCGTAATAGAAGAACTCAAGAGTGTTGTTCAAGAGCTTCGCCAAGTTTAAACCCTTTTTACACGGACCAGCGACGCCACCTGGCTTACGTCGTCCTCGTTCTCGCGATAACCACCACCGGGCTGAGGGATTCTCAACAAAAACGCCGGGCTCAGGCAGCGGCCATCGCCGTTCCTCACATCTGGCGTTGGCCAGCAGCAGGATCATTGCCCTCTTCAAAATCGCTGGCGGCGAGCCTCGGATGGATGGCCTGGAGGATGTGTCCCCTGCGTGCGTCGTGGCGGCAGCAGGAGTCGTCTCGTGTCGCCTAGTTGATGCAGCACCAGGCAGTTGTTTCGATTCGATTTGTTCTCGCGATGGAAGGAGGTGGATTTTTAGTCTCGTCCTCGGTTCGAGTCATATACGTATTTTTTCTCTCTCATTATGAAGCCCACTCGTGTCTTTAGGGCCCATACAAAAGCAGGGCACTTGCCTGGTCCAATACGGGCAAACATGCCCCCAATGCGAGGCTGCGTGGGTTATTTTTCTCCCTTGATATGTCAAGTTATTTATGAAATCTCATCCGTCAATCTCTATAATTAACATAAAATCAACGGATAAAAGGGTAACATATGGAGAACTATGAAAGCCTCCTCACTTTTTTTTAATTTATTAGTTAATTCGTATGAAAGCCTCCTCACTTTGATATTAGGTAAAGATAAAGATGTGTTAATTATGAAGGGCAGTATGGATTATTTTTTTGAGGGGCAGAAGGGCAGCATGGATATTTTTTTTTAGGAGCAGAAGGGCAGCATGGATTTTTTTTTTTTTTTGAGAACTAAAGGGCAGCATGGACGCCGCGCCAGGCCTTGACCCTCGACGCACGTTGGGCCGAAATATGACAGCCAACAATACTACGCGTGCACACCGCAAGGCTCTTTCGAATTTCGGTTCTGCTTTTCTAATACCACATCGCTAGCTGAAGCTAGGTCAAACGTGTTTATAGATTAGTCTACCAAAGAGGTTAGCACCGAGCGGCAGGCCCGGTCAGCACACTTAAATTATCTTGAGATATATATCCGGTTTGATATGATATTCAGGACATTTGAAGACCACACGACACGCTGTGGTTAGCACTTTTTTTTTTGTACTACATATTTTTCTTTCATACATTTCTTGGGGAATTTTTTCATTGACATAATACATATTTTCTTTCATTGCCCTTTTTTTTAATGGAAAGACCCGATGCGCCCTGCTGATTCATGCATATTGTTATTGTTTAGCTTTACTTTTCGCAAATGATACAACTCGTTCGGTTGATTCTGGGTGGACACGCGATATGACTTTATTATTTGGAAACTAGATGATACCCCGCGCGTTGCTGCTGTACTTTTAGTCAATAAGTCAAATAACTTTGTTTACAAAGTAGATATATGATTATAAGATGAAAATATTGCAATAGTCAGTGGGCACAATAGGTAATGTGAATTATGTGAGATGGTCAAATGTTAATGTATATAAACATAGTAAGAATGGTGATTCCAAAATGAAGATGCTTTGAAAGGCAACAACCATGTCAGAACACATTGCTTGCCCAAGATATAATGGATTGAAGCTATTAAATGAATAAAGCAGGAAGACGATCTAATTTAAAGGATAATAGGAAAAATGATACACAAACATGCTAGTCGTCTTAGTCTTCCTTCACTTTGTGGTTCTCCCATTTGTTATCTCCACTCCATCTAATATTAATGTGTGTGTTACCTAAAGGAATATAAAAGAAGGTAAGAAAATATCTAGCATGCAAAGACGAATTCCAGATTGATCCATACAAAACCTGGTCTATGCTAAAAAAAAGATGAAAAGAAACAACCTGCATGTAATAAAGTTCACCTTTGTGTTTCAAAAAAAGTAAAATTCACCTTGTTGTGATTAGAAATACCCCAAGCTCCTTCCATTACCGACCTTGGTAAGCTTCAGATTGACGACTGTATAACTTCAGTATAGTTTACATCCTAAAACACAACATAAGATAATCCATGTTTGAAATTTTCTACATGCAGTAAGTGGATTAAGCTAATCATTGAAGAGCAAATATATCTTACGTTCCATCTGATCCCAACCAATTGAAGCTGAATTTCCTGAGTAATTGACACCTAATTGGCTAACAAACTAAGAGTGAAATTACATAACAGCAAGGCAAAAAGTTTGAGGCTAACACAATCAAGAAACAATACAGTATGCCAAAAAAATGTATTACTCCCTCCGTTCTGAAATGTAGGTCGCTGGGGCTTCTGTTCCGACCAGGTGAAAAGTTGACAATTGACCTGAATACCCTCCCTTCAAAATTTGAATCCCGATCGATCGTCTTCCACCTCCGCCTCCGCCCTCCACCTCCACCGACCCTCACCTCCGCCCTCCACCTCCATCTCCACCTCCACCCTCACCTCCGCCCTCCACCTCCATCTCCACCTCCGCCCTCCATCTCCACCTCCGCCCCCTGCCCAGGCGCTGCCGCCGCTGGAGTAGAGCTAGTGCTCTGCTGCCGCCCACACACAGGGGCTCCTCCTGACCCGCGCCCAGGTGGAGGCGAGCACAGGCTGTTCCGCCATCTCCACCTCCGTACCCACCTCCGGCCACTGCATCCAGGCGCAGGCGCTCCTCCTCTCCCACGTCCAGGAGCTGCTGCTGGGTTCGGCTGGTGCCCAGGTTCATCTCCTCTCTCTGATCATTTGATTCTCTGCTGGAGTACATCTCTCTGCTGTCGCTGGAAACGAACTGCAAGCATGAACAATACTCAAGTGATTCAAGAGATGTACTAATTCAAGAGTAGTCAAGAGTAATTCAGAAGTGCCAACATTTGATTCAAGAAATGTTTGCTGCCAAAAATTCAACAAATAATTTGAACAAGTTAACTGAATTAACTGTTGACTGTAGCATTTCAGACAATAGGAGTAGCAGACCAAACTGTATTAACTATTGACTGTGCATCATTGGTTTTGAAAATTCTGGAAGAACCTCTGCCATTATGTTGATTTACTTTAAATAAAAATCATAGACTGAAAATGTTGTCATCTGGATTACACATGTTCTTTTTCTCATTAGAGGATCATGAGAGAAAACTATTGAAAATAGTCTGGAGTAAAAAAAATCTGAGAACACACACACAACAAAAACAGGTTCATGACTGGAGTAGTACTATAATAAGACCTGACAAAACTTCTTTTGGCTGGGAGAGATTTGAGTGTTTTTATATCATTGCTAAGAGATTTTATTACTGTAATAAGACTTGACAAAACATCTTGAACTGATAATCTACAGCAAACTTGCTTGAATGCAATGCAAGCTGTACCTCGATCTGTCCTGAAACAATGACCACGTAGCAAAGAGAGGAATGAACTGCAAACATAAACAATTTGATGAGAATTTGGTTCAACTAGCCAATAATTTGATCTAACCATTTGACAAAATCCGAATCTACTGATGCAGGAATACTGTCAAATTACTGTTGGAGTACAGTTCAGATTATAACAGCAGTACCTGAAAGCAGCAGAAGATGGTTGTCCCAGACCTCAACTGCACTCCACCTGCAGAAGATGCAGAAGATGAAATGGGTGATGATGATGCAGGAGTACAAATGGATGAAGATGTAGGAGTACAAATGGATGAAGATGCGGGAGTACAACATGCAGGTATAGCTACAGTGGCATTTCAGAAATTTTCAGTTAGTGGTGGAAGAAAAAAATCAGTTAAATTACAGAATACAGTTTGATGATATGATCATATCATCATTTGATCATTTGATGATATGATCATATCATCATTTGAATGCTTATGTTCATTTGACCATTTTTCCTTTGATCATTTGATCATTTTTCCTTTGCTGTATTTCTTCGTGCAGGTGTTGAGCAATCAGTTAAGAAAAGGGATAGCCTCGATGACAAGCAAAAGTATGCTGATTATGTTGCAATGCACACACTGTGCATGAGTAGAGGGGGCAAATTTGAAAGAGATGACAAGAAAAAGATTGCCAGTTTCTTTGGAGTGGGTGTATGGAATGTACAAAGAGTTTGGAAGAAAGCAATGAAGCAAATTGCTCAAGGTCTGGAGGTGGATGTTTCAAGTCAGAGAAAAAAGAACCGTGGAAGAAAGCCAAAGGACATTAATCTAGATCAAATACCTACCATTCCACTTAACAAGCGGTCTACTATCAGGTCACTTGCTTGGCAACTCGGTTGCAGCCCTACGACACTCCACCAGAAGTTCATGCTGAAGTTGATAAAGAGGCATACAAACTATTTGAAGCCAGTTTTGAAGGAAAAGAACAAGAAGGATAGAATGGAATTTTGCTTGTCAATGCTCGATGAGACAACAACACAAACTGAAAGGCCAAAATTCAAGACCATGCACAACATTATTCATATTGATGAGAAATGGTTCTATATGACCAAGAAAAACAGGAACTATTATCTGCTATATGGGGAGGAAGAGCCTACAAGAACTATACAAAACGGCAGTTGTATTGGAAAAGTCATGTTCTTGACGGCTATTGCTAGGCCAAGGTGGGATAGTGAAGGAAATGTGACATTTTCTGGGAAAATTGGAATTTGGCCGTTTGTGAAAGAAGTTCCGGCTCAGAGGAGAAGCGACAACAGGCCCAGAGGAACAATGGAGACGAAGTCCATAAAAGTCAACAGGCAAGTAATGAGAGAGTTCATGATAGATAACCTACTACCAGCAATACAAGCATCTTGGCCTGAGAATGATGCTGGGCAAACCATCTATATACAACAAGACAACGCCAAGCCCCATATCTTGCCCAATGACCCAGAATTTGTAGCAGCCGCGGAAAGAACTGGACTCGACATCAGACTAATTCAACAACCTGCCAATAGCCCTGATCTGAATGGCCTTGACCTTGGGTTCTTCAACCCGTTGCAATCTCTGACAGATTGTCTAAGCCCTAGAACGCTTCAGGATCTTATCAAGGGTGTGCTAGATGAATTTGAAAACTATGAAGTTTACAAGCTGAACAGAGTTTTCCTATCTCTACAAGCTTGCATGATTGAAATCTTGAACCACGCAGCGGGCAATGGGTATAAAATACCCCATGCGAACAAGGAAAGGCTAGAGAACCTTGGGATGCTACCTCCAAGACTTACATGCCCTGAAGAGGTATGTGCAAATGCCATGCACAATCTTGGGATAATGGAGAGAGTTCAGTGATGGAAGAAGAGGCTTGACATACTTGTCGAGATGCTTGTTGATATGCTTGAGGAGTTGCTTGTTGAGATGCTTGAGGAGTTGCTTGTTGAGATGCTTGTCGAGATGCTTGTCGAGATGCTTGAGGAGTTGCTTGTTGAGATGCTTGTCGAGATGCTTATTCATATGCTTGTCGAGATGCTTATTCATATGCTTGAGGAGTTTCTTGTCGAGATGCTTGTTCAGATGCTTGAGGAGTTGCTTGTTGAGATGCTTGTCGAGATGCTTGTTGATATGCTTGAGGAGTTGCTTGTCGAGATGCTTGTTCAGATGCTTGAGGAGTTGCTTGTTGAGATGCTTGTCGAGATGCTTGAGGAGTTGCTTGTTGAGATGCTTGTCGAGATGCTTGAGGAGTTGCTTGTTAAGATGCTTGTGATATTTGTGTGGAGTATGTGTAACTCCTTGTTTGTGTGGAGTATATGTAAATCCTAGAGATGAGGCTTGTGTGGAGTATATGTAAGTCCTTGAGAAGAGACTTGTGTGGAGTGCATCATTTGTATGATCATTTTAATTAACCAAGAACTACTCCTACATACTCCAAGAACTACTCCTACTCCTACTCCAAGAACAACTCCTACTCCTAATTTTAATTAAAACTAAGCAGCAAGTCCACACGATTTTAATTTTAATTTAAGGAAAATCCACACGATTTTACAGAAGCTTGTATGGCATGTCATGATTTTACAGAAACTACTCCTATCATGATTTTGCTGTCATTAATATGCAAGCAACAATTAAGTTCACAATATTATGCAAGTTAACAAGCTTCAGTAGCCCAAGTTTCAGTAGACAAGTTAACAAAAGCTACAGACGACAACTTTTAAAAGAAGCTACAGAAGCTTCATGAGAATAAGTTATTTTTAACAGAAGCTACAGAAAATTTACACTCAACATGCACAACAAATTTACACAGAGAGAGGAGAGGACCAATTTGCACAGTGAGTTTCAAGCAATTAACAAAACAAGTTAACTTGTTTGGCCCCTTTTTTCTTTTCAGTTAACAAGACTGGTAAGCAAGTGAACAAATTCAGAACAAGACTGGAGTATATGTAGAGATACAAGTGCTCCTACTGAACAAGACTGGAGTATATGCAGAGATACAAGTACTCCTACTGGAATATCTAAACATGTTTGACTGCTTAAGCATGCAGGACAAGACTGGAGTACATAAACATGTTCGACTACAGAAGTTCCCTCGCCAAAGCAATGAACATTCATGACTAGCAAGGGAACTGCAAGATTAAGAAGCTACTCTGCACTCTACCTGCAGTAGATAAACAAACTGTAATACAAGTATGCAAAATATGTATTGAGATTGCAAAGTTACTTAAAGTAGAAAAATGTATCCAACTGAGATTGTGGTAAGCTCTTGATTGGAGTGCAAAATGTATCCAGCTAAGTTACTTGTTGAGATGGAGGAACTTGTTCAAATGATTAAATCGGGACCAATTAACTGAATCAGGAGGAACTTTATGTCTCGACAACTACGGCATAATAAACACACAAGAATAACTGAATCAGGAGTAGAAACCACGAGTGAGACTACGAGAGTTCATCGCCAACCATTCAAAACAAGAAAAAGAAAAATGTGGGATCTGCAAGAAAAATGTGAGTATGTTCGATGCCTGCAATTTTCGTTCTCTGAAAATATGAACCTGCTTCAGTGGCTCAGCCGCAACATGGCGTAGATACAAAGGAGAGCATTACCATTCTACTCCATTCAGCAATTCACACACATACTCCAGAATCCATCAGCAAGTTGCTCTGGGCCTGGGGTGATCCATCAGCTTCATCTTTGCTTGCACAGCAACAATCACACGATTTCAGTAACTTTGTGAAGGCTTCAGAGCCGTAGTGGAGTCCGGCACACTGCATTTTCAAGCTACTGCATCAAGTTTTCATTAACCAAATCGATGCACTGCTACTCTAACATCAACTACTCCTGCAAATGGATAAGAGAGGAGGCATGGAGAAGAAACACCGTACCAGATCCGTGAGGACAACCAAGCCGCTCCAGATCCGCCAGTTGCTCCCGCGCCTCTCCAAATACGCCGCTCGGCCTCCGCTATGCATCCAGTGCCGACGAGCGCAGATCCAGCGCCTCCCTCGCCTAGATCGAGCGCCGGCGCACGCAAATCCATCGCCTCTGTCGCCCAGAAGCTCGTCGCCGGCGCAAAAAAATCATTCTTTGACCTTGGATGTGGGGCGTGAATGGACGCCGGCTGTGAGTGGACGCCAGACGTGAATGGATGCCGGCTGTGGACGCGGAGAAAGGTGGCGGCGACGGGGAGATATGCTAGAGAGGCCGGCGACGGGGAGTCAGGGAGATGCCGGCGGGAGTCGGGGAGAGCGACGGGGAGAAGAGGGGAGCGATGGGGAGAAGAGAGGCGAGCGAGTGAGCGAGTGGGCTGTGAGCGGAGTGAGGGGTAATTTCGAAAAGTGCCAGAATTCCGTAACGTGTCGAAATTTGCACTGCAAAACGTCCAGCGACCTACATTTCGGAACGGAGGGAGTATTACTGTACGCTCATGGTGATGTGGTAACGAAATTGTGCAGTACTGTTCTAAAAGAAAAATAGCTATGTTGTTGTTGAGGATGATGATGCCTCCCTTTACCGGTTTGGTTGCAGCCCGCTGCCTCCCCTGCTTCTCTTAGCTGAACTGTGGGTGATTAACGCTCACATATAAGATGTAGTGTCCTCTATTAATTCCTTATGGAGAAGACAGTTACAGTGACGACCTAACCAAATCGATGCCACTGCACTACCGATCCTATCAGCATATACAAGCATCTTGTGAGCAGGGACATGAAGCCGTCGGAGTTCTCGCTTTGGTCGACGGCGGAGTGCGGGTACCATGGATTAATTCCAAGTAATTCTGCAACTAACCTTGAATATATCTGACCAGTATTGTGTGCGCCGCCGATCGCTAGGTCACCATATGATGTTGCTACCAGCTAGATAATCGTCACTGATTGCGTCCGCATCTGCGTGCCTCCAGCTCGCCAGTATCTGCAGCCATTGCAACTCGGCTTAGGCATCCTCTCTTGGTCAGTAGTATTTGCTAGATTACTACTGTTAAATGTGAACTCACAAGTGCTCTTTATTCAATATGTTTCTCATATAAGAAAGTGATCTCACATGTAGTTTATTTTAGTATGCTTATGTGAGATGTGAACTCACAAATTCAATTACACATGAACAATATATTTGTGTGGAGCAAAAGATTCCTATCCTCTACGATTTTCTTGGATGATTTGTTAATTAAGATACCCCTATTTGCTTCAATCCATTATGTCTTGAGCAAGCAAATAGGTCGGACACTATGTGCCACTTTACTTAATTAAGGTGCCAGCCACTGCAGCCCATATATTGTTATTGTAGAAATCAGCTGAGCTTGAAGCAACAATGTTGATGTTTATCCATGCATGCCTGATTATTCATTCATTCTTGGTGTTTGCTTTGTTGTATGTCACAGAATAAAACCTAATACATTTTTTGGCATACTGTATTGTTTCTTGATTGTGTTAGCCTCAAACTTTTTGCCTTGCTGTTATGTAATTTCACTCTTAGTTTGTTAGCCAATTAGGTGTCAATTACTCAGGAAATTCAGCTTCAATTGGTTGGGATCAGATGGAAGGTAAGATATATTTGCTCTTCAATGATTAGCTTAATCCACTTACTGCATGTAGAAAATTTCAAACATGGATTATCTTATGTTGTGTTTTAGGATGTAAACTATACTGGAGTTATACAGTCGTCAATCTGTAGCTTACCAAGGTCGGTAATGGAAGGAGCTTGGGGTGTTTCTAATCACAACAAGGTGAATTTTACTTTTTTTGAAACGCAAAGGTGAACTTTATTACATGCAGGTTGTTTCTTTTCATCTTTTTTTAGCACAGACCAGGTTTTGTATGGGTCAATCTGGAATTCGTCTTTGCATGCTAGATATTTTCTTACCTTCTTTTACATTCCTTTAGGTAACACACACATTAATATTAGATGGAGTGGAGATAACAAATGGGAGAACCACGAACATGGGAGAACCACAAATCCTACGGTCCATTGTAGGATGATTTTCCTAAGGCCTTGAATTCGTTGGCAAGGTGATCAGGGTCCTCTCCCTGGTCCTATCGAACCAGTGACTTCTCTCCTGGGATTGAATATGTTTTGCCTTTCCCCGATGGTTCCGCATTCCTATGTGGGTAGGATTCGCCAGGGATGAGCGGCTTATTTAGCCTATGCGAAGCGCGAAGCATAAGAGAAGAGTGTAGCAAAGCAAGTGTAATACTTGTAGCGAATATAAGTAGTGTCAAAGCCTACACTGGCTTAGCTCTGCAGATGTTTTCAGGACGAAGACGGTGATACGATACCACTCGCCAGTGATGATAAGATTCACTCATAGCATAGGTGGAAGATCCATCCTATTTTCTTTATAGATTTATTTGTTCAAAGAAAATACGCCTAAAAATCATTCAGGGAACCTACTCTTGGTATCCTTTACCACATTCACTTTCCATATTCCCTTTCTTTAGTTCAGACGCTATCGTACCTCAGGGAAAATCCAAATTTCTATCAACGATTCCCACCCAACTCTGGAATGACTCTCCCCTCTCTCCCTTAACATATCGAAGGCCTCTTATCCATCAACCGCACCTTAATAGCTCAGACTTCCGAGCCTTGCTGGATGATGCAGAAGGGCCAACATCAGAGGATCAATTGAATAACCAACTCTCCCGCCCCGCTGCCGCTACTGCTCGAAAGCCTTTGGATCCCCTACAGGACTGTCATGAGCCCCTACAAGGAGTCAAAATAAAGCCGAAACCAGATACAGGAAGTGTTGACCCGGATCAATTGAGTGCGAGCCCTTTTATCTTGAGCTGATTCTCCTTATTTTAGAGTTGTGGCGAAGGTAAATTGAGCTCTGGCCTGTGGGGAAGGAAAAGGCTCTGACGAATCTCCAGGGATTACAGGAAGGTTTAGGCCTTGTGAGCAGCTCCAAACGGTCAGAAAAGAAGATGGTCCCGCCTTTACTTCGGCTTGAGGAGTCGTTTTCTCGCTATCTTCTTCGTCTGGATTAGCCTTTTAGTAGCCTAGTAGGTTGTTTGAGTTTCAGGAAAGGAAGAGGTGCTTTCTAAAACAGCCGTTACCGCTATGTTTTTTTTCAATAAGTTCTTTTAGAGCATCGTGCCCCACTGTCTGAATAAAGTGTGCGCCTAAGGTGTCATGTGTTTAAGAATATACGTATAATAGAAATACTTTCCCAATCCGTATAAGAGGAAAGAAGGGTCCAGCAATAAGCAGTAGAAGAATAACCCGCAGAAGAAGTTTAATCGCTTCCAGAGATCGGAGCCAGACAAAGATAAGACTCCACGGCGGCACGATCGGGATGATCGGGTCAAAAATGAGTCAAAATTTGTAAAACCCCGGTTTTGGCCTTGTTACTAAGGAGAAATTGACATACTTAGCAAATAGAGAGAGAATTATTTCAAAAAGAGATCAGGAAAGAGCCATTTCCCAACCAAATAAAACAGGAAAGCATGAGGCTCGAAGCCCTTTCTCATTTCGAATTTCATCTTAGTATTGGTAATGCCCTGCCCAAAAGTATTTCATCACAATCACACGCTAGCTTGGTTGGAAAAGCTCGTTTGCACCCACTAACTAATACCTTCTCGTCAGTATTGAATTCTCCATGCTTTCGCCTTGCTTTGTAGTCATTTTCTATGAGTAATCGGTCCGAACTCAATTTCAAGAAAAAACTCTATCTCGCTTGTGGCCAAAAGTAGTGAAAATGGTATTTAGCTTAGTCAATATACAACACAACTGCTGATTCTTCGCGAGATGAAAACCCTTTGTCCTCCGTCTGCAGGGGCAATTCCTGAGAAAAGTGCTACTAGCCCTTGTTTTGGTCATGTCCACAGGCCTTTCCATTCGTCTTTATTTGTCTTTCTTTCGGCAATCTATGCATAATTCTACTTCTTGAACCACCGAATCCGCTTTTGAAAATGGATAACTAGCTCCATTCTGCGTCAAGTACTAAGGATGGGCCCAAAGCACACTTTTGAAAGGCATCGGTCACCTTAAAAACCCCAAAAGTAGGAAGTCTAGTGTGCTTCTTTAGTGCTGCTCTTCGATCAAATGCTTTCTCATTGAACGAGGCATATTAAAGTGAAAGAAGTTCCAGGTCGAGTCCCGAGAAGGTGATAGTTGATTTTGATCATGAAGTTGGCACTGGACTTTGGAATTGATTCTGGACCCCCACCTGCTCAGGACGCCCCGCCTGCTCAGGACGATCCCATTACGGATTTTCTGGAGGGGGACACGCTTGACCCAGCGCAAAAACGGGAATTCAGAAATATTATGAATTTCTTGAAGACCAAAAGCAGAATGAACCTTCAAAATGAGCGAATCGTAATAAAAAGATGTTGGGGGGCGAGGGTAGTAGTTACGAATCTAGGGCAATCAACCACTATCTAAAAACCAAGGTTGGACAACTGCGTGCTGGGGGATTACCAGGGGATTTTGTCGTAAAGGAATTACGGAAATGGAAAAGGGACTTCAAAGCTCAAAAGAGACGGTCCCACTTCTATCAGGGCCTTCTCGGGGTCTTGAGCAATGTTAATTTGCATTGATTGCAAACAGGGTGCGGGATTCTCTGACGCAAACAAAGAAATGGTCCCGGAGAAAGGAATCAGTCTCTTCAGTCCGGTGCATGCCTCAAATTCATTTTTCCTTTGAATTACTCATTTTTTGAATTTCACACCGGAAACTTTTCTAGGAGAAGTTCGAATCCGTTCCGTTCGGATATTGATCGGTCTTGGTTTGACATGGTTTACGCGTTACTGGTTCCCGGAAGAGTCAATTTCTCCATTAGCTAAACCCTTTATTACCCTACCTTTGGACTCGTATTTTGTTTGTACACAATCAACGGAGGCCCCCCGATATATGTTGCAACATCTTCAATAGCATGCTCTTACTTCGTCTTTCCCTTAATAAGTCATCAAATTTGGTGCTTTTCGATCCCCGGTTGCTATGGGGAACAAAGGCAGAAATACAATAGAATCCTCCATTTAAGTGGTTCTCGCTTCTCCTTGTTCCTGCTCCTAACTCCTCCCCGGGTAGTTCCCAATGTTTGGCACTTCCCATACTTCGTGGGTGCAACATCAAAAAATTCGCTCATGATCAAGTTACAACCTAAGATCTATGACTATATTATGTTAACTGTTCGTATTTTGTTCATTCCATCGGTATGCTCCCAGGTACCTGTAATTGTGATCTGTTTGCCAGAACCAAGGGGTCTTTCTGTGGAAACCTTCATGAGCAATCGTCGTTTTTTGATGGTTTTTCCGCTTTTCACAGCTGCTCTTTCCACACCCCCGGATATCTGGTGCCAAACCGTCGCCCCTTTCCTTATATATATCGAGTTTGCTATCTTTGTGGCATTGATTGTACAAGTTCGTGAAGAGGGCTGGACGAGTAGAATGAGGGAAAGCGGCTCGATCGAGAAAAAAGAGGAGTAGACT
The DNA here is from genome assembly GCF_002162155.2 of Triticum dicoccoides. Classification (NCBI taxonomy): domain Eukaryota; kingdom Viridiplantae; phylum Streptophyta; class Magnoliopsida; order Poales; family Poaceae; genus Triticum; species Triticum dicoccoides. The sequence continues at coordinate 441,526,734 of NC_041388.1, forward strand.
AGAAAACCTAGAACTTCAAAAGTCACTATCAGTGAATTCCTGAGCAATTCTAAACCAACATATGCTCCGTATAGACGGAATCTCAGATAAGAACCTAACAGAAGTTTCGCGACTCCTTCATGGAATATAGATCTTAGTATATAAATAATGTCAGTTCGAACCTGACGAGTCGTTATCATCTGTTGCCCTAACTGAGTCCATTAGCTCTTGTTGCCCTTCTATGGTGGGGATCCATAGAGAGTTTGTTTTATGAAATATCTAAGAAAGTAAAAAAAAGATAAAGGATGGCTTATGGTCTATTTTCTTACTTGACTATCCTGCCTGACTTGGCCAATAAAAGATACCTAGCATGACACATCAGCTACGCGATCTGAGCCTGTCCACTTGCTAGTCAGGAAAAATAACCGCTCCGTTCCGTGGGCTTCTTTCGCAGCTCTCTTCACGCTCGCTTTACGAGTGCAACCAAGTTCAATAAACTGTTCATGCTAATTCATAGACTATGCTGGTTTCTATCTAAGAGTCCTGTGAGACGCTTCCTTCTCATACACATCTGAAGCAATGTTTGATCATCCGCATTAGAGAGTTTTGCAGGTCCTTGAGAGAACGTTATCCAGTCAGTTATGACTTGACCATGGTCTGAGGTGAAATTGGTCCTGGTCCATAAAACGAAAGGTGCTGGGCAAGCGCAGAGAAGTCGTCTGAAGGGGAGTTCCATAGGAATGTTCAACTTCGATCAACCTTGGTTTGGTCCCATGCCTAAGAAAGAAAGAAGGTCAAAAACAAAATAGGGGTGATATAACCCACTGCTCGCCTAAGAATGTACTGACGTAATCCCTACTATGGCTTCCTGAAGGATCCAGCTGCTAAGAGGGTCCGAGCCATAACGGATTGATGTGACCGTAGCGGCGACTGGAATCGATCTGAATGAGGCAGTTATGGGATTGATCTTATATAACAATATATATGGAGGAAGGATTCATAAAAGGTGGGGGTCAATGTGTATAATACGAGCTCCACTTTCAGGCAATGAGCTAGCTTAACCCTGATTGCTTAAGGTTTAATACAGTCATGTTGGATCTGCTACTAAGAAAGGAAGAGAAAGACTGATTGCGACAGCTCAACCGGATGAGACATCTCTTATTTACAGAACTGTGCCAACGTGTGCCTACATTGTTTGATTTACCAGTTCCGGGTATTGGATTTTGGAATAGAAAGAATGAAACTAGTACCAGCTTATCGCCAACCGTGCTTTCTACCAACTCCGCCAACCCCAGACAGGAATATTGATTGCGATTTAGCCGCACCTGAGCCCGCAACTGCTGCCTCTACTCCGCCTACTTCTTGTGCCGACTTCGCCAGCCTCGCGGGGTACCGATTTCCTCCTGCTTTGTGTGCGTGCCATTGACTCCTTTAATGGGTCGAAACCTACTTAGTTCTCATTTTTATTTCGTCTATACAAGAAAAGAAGGATTTGTGTTTAGCAAGACAGAGAATTGAATAAGTAAAAATAAAGTCATGTGTACCCTTTACCGAAAAGCAAATATGACAGATAGGGTATGACATATTGCTTATTCCTGATTGATCTAGTTGACGACAGTTGCCTTGTTGGACCGATTGTGGATTGGAATAGAAGTTTCTTATATACAGATATTCGTGTTTACTGATTTCGCATACTGGGAATGGAACTTGATGTAACCCATTGGAAACTCTCTTTGAGACTCATTATCTGTTATATACGACGGGCTAATTAAGTCCTTCAATTTCAGAAAGGAGTCTTTCCTTACTTCCTTACACAAAACTGTTATGTTGTTATGCTGGTCGTGCAATCAAAACTTAGAATAGAAGAAAAAGAGTTCCCTCGGTACCCATCCTCTTCTCCTTTGCTTGTGTGACTATCATGAGAAGAATTCCATTCCAAGAAGTCAAATAACAAGAAAAAGAAACGAGGTCAAGATCCGTTGTTACCAGTACAGACGAAATGGAGAAAGTGTCCTCCGGGAACGCAATCTACTACATTAGTTGGTGTAGCCAAAGAAGAGGATATCCCCTTTTTTGACCCATTGGTCTTCAGACCAGACCCATACCATAGCTACAAACACTTTTGAGTCGGAGGAGACTGGCCAGATCGCCTTCTTGAGGCTCTCCGGGCTTATCGGACATCAATCTGTATAGCCACTGGTCCCCTTCTCCTTAGTCGTTGGCATGGACGCCATTCTTCCCAGTGAACTTGACGATTCCTTCCCTACGCGTTCTGCTCGACGACGATATGACTGATAATCAGAAGCGAGAGGCTCTGCTCTCGAAACTTGACCTCCTCGATTCGATCGATGGGAGAAAAAAAAGGTTACGAGCGGCAGAGCACGCACAAGTCTATCAACGTCAACTCAGCCGCGCTTTGGACCGATCCTACGAATAAGAGGCATTAACAAAGCATTTATGAGACGCCATACTTTCAATAGGCAAGGGCCAGCCCGAAGATCGATGGGATCTTTCTCCAAGCTAAGTTTCTACCCCCGAGGGAACCGGCCACGAGGCATGGGGGTATCGGTGCTGATAAACTCGTCTCCGCTCATCTTACCTGGAAATGGAAATAAATTATGGCCAATACCAGGTATATAAGCAGTGATTTCAAATCGAGAGGTTAATCGTACTCTGGCAACTTTACGTAAGGCAGAGTTGGGTTTTTTGGGGTTGATAGTGGAAAAGTCGACAGATAAGTCACCCTTACTGTCCCTTTACAGAACCGTACATGAGATTTTCACCTCATACGGCTCCTCGGTCAATTCTTTCGAAGGGATCCTTTTCCTCGTTCGAGAGTCTCCACCCTTCTTCCACTTTGTCCTGAAGACTAACTAAGACCAATTGAGTCACGTTTTCATGTTCTAATTGAACACTTTCCATTTATGATATGATTAAAGGAGAAGATTGTTCTTTTACCAAACATATGCAGATCAAATCACGTCTTATAATAAGAAGAAATCTTTCTCGGTATCAATCCCCTTGCCCCTCATTCTTTGAGAATTAGAAGGATCCTTTTCGAGTTTCCATTTCTTCATTTGGAATCTGGGCTCTTCTATCTTCGACTTATTTTTTTGGCTTTATTCTTTATTTATTTCATTTCGATTTTTCCCTCTTCCTCTATCCCTATCCTCTAGGTACAGCGTTTGCATCAATAGAGAACCTTTTCCTCTGTATGAATCTATATTATTCCATTCCAATTTCTTCCCGAAACTTCCCAAGAAAAATCCTGAATTGGATCCAAAATTGACGGGTTAATGTGAGCTTATCCATGCGGTTAGGCACTCTTCAAATAGGAATCCATTTTCTAACTGGCTTTCGTGCTTTGGTGAGTCATCCGAGATCTTTTCGATGACCTATGTTGTGTTGAAGGGATATCTATATGATCCGATCGATTGCATAAGACCCGCGGTAGCAATAGAACGGGGAAAGTATACAGAAAAGACAGTTCTTTTCAATTTCGATTATCTATATATTAGTTCATTTCTATTTCTAGATATCTATTTCTATATATTAGTATTAGTTAGTAGTACTATTAGTTACCGATCCCGGCTCTGTGAGTTCTTTCTTCCGTGATGAACTGTCGGCACCAGTCCTACATTTTTTCTCTGTGGACCGAGGAGAAAGGGGGCTCAGCAGGCTGCACCGATTAGAGAGAGTACGTCGTCTATTCATTCCACTTATTCCTTAACGTCCAAAGCTAAGAATTCAAAAAGTTAATAGGTGGGTAGGTGTTCTTAGGTTCGTAACATGCCTTTCTCAGAAGCATTGTTGAATTAATGGCAAGGGAGATATTAGCTTAATGGCTTGGCTATGCTTGAGTCAGCGGAAATCATTTATGACGAATAAAATCAATCAGAGGTAGTTACCTCTCCTGTAGCCGGGTATGAGAGGTCTAGTTCGGTGAGAATAGATAGGGATAGAAAGACCATCCTGGTGCACATGCTATGGGTCTTATTGTTTGTTGGGAAAGCAAGGAAGACTAGCTTTGGCGTGGGAAGCTTACCAATTTATGCGGTGGCTACTCGATCGAGAAGAAAGAGCATTTGTTACCCGCCTCCACTATTAAGCAGCATGAGCCACTAGACTGACTCGATATCGTGTGTGGATCCGCCCGAAGGCAGTCGATTAGAAAAGATGAAGACAAGGAAGAGCCATTCTTCATACATAGGAGCGAGCGAAATGGAAAGCGGACAAACGGAATTCTGTACAACTATAGGGCTCGGTTCTTTCTTTTGTCCCAGGTCCTTTCTTCTCTTGTGGATCTTTCTTACTTTTATTCCTCAGCTCGCTTACAAAAACTACATATTTTTTTAGATATAGACCTGGGGTTCTCGCTTCTGCGCAAGCTATTTCCGAACCTGCCTGCCTTCAGGGAGATGGGTTGGGTCATACGCGGGACCTACCCCGAGGAAGGAGGCTTGAGGCGCGCTAAATACAATTGTTTTATCAACACGGGGTGGAGAAGGCATTGCAATTTCCTGCTTTTATGATTGCTTCGATTCCTCTGATTCTTCTTCTGACAGGAATTACCAATCCTTTATTGGCTATGTCATCCTCTGTTTAGTAGATGTATGGTATGGTATGGTTACTAGGTAGTGTTGCTCGATACCCGAGCTTGCACTAGTATTAGCTGGCTATTCCACTATTGCCAAAAGAATTCTGGCTATTGGCTTTCCAGCTTTCACCTCTCTGCAGCTTCTGGAGCTGCTTAAGCGCTTAACTTCTACCAAAGTGTGGTATACATTGGATGGAATTAGAGTGGGCGTGGCTACCTACATCGGGCAAGAATAGGAGTCATATTTTGTTTTGTACCACCGAATAAGATAGCAAGAAATCAGATCAAGAATGGAACCTGTGGACCCTCCGACAGTACGAGCCCTTATTCGCTTGGTTGCTCAACCCCTATCTCCCAGGCTACGACCTATTGCATTGCCTTCGATGAGTCTATATCGGATGGGTGTTCAAGTCTTTTGAAAAACCAGCCCATTCTAGTCTATCTGTCCCACTCTAAAGAAGATAGTGAACCTGAGGTTGTGCTGTCTCCAATCCCATGAGTCCAATAGGAAGAGCTAGTCCTCTAAAGTAAACTAGGCGAATTATGGCTAAATCAAATAATTCTTACTTTCACGGCCATCAAACATTCCAAGACATCTCTTCAAGACTATCCGACTCAGCTTTGCGTAGGCAGAGCCAGGAACTAGATCCGTATCCCATGATCAGTAATCTTACAATTACACAACCACCAGATCCTTTAGGTTTGTTTGATCTATCGATAACTGATAGACAGACGCCTTTGACACTTCCTCCAGGTGGAGTTGATTAACACTCTCATGGTTGGTCGATGGAAATAGCAAGACGAGACAGACATGATAATCTGAGAAATATATGTGGTGATCCCTTAAGCAATATCTAAGAATTCAATGTGTCCAAGATTCAATTGATTGGTTGAAGCCAAGGTCTCGAGCTAGTCCATCTTCCTATATGATATTCTTAATAATGCGCAGCACCAAGCCTGAAATTGGGGAATAAATTGAATCGATTGCCTTCCTTTCCTGGACTGGACTGAAACTAATAGGCTGCTTCCTCGTCTGTACTTCAACTAGGAGGTTGTTGATATCACTCTAGATTCTCGAAAGGATATTGGATTGATTTCAAATCAAGGAAACTATTGAAATCGGGTAGCGAACCTATTGTTCCTTATTCTTTTGTCCTCCTCGGCTCTAGTTGAACAATGCACACACCCCGCTTTAGCTGCACATAATAAGGTGATCCGTGAGGCGGCTAGCTATTAGTTAGTGCGATGTGCAGTGAAGTGAGAGATCTCTCTACTCTAGTAGACCAGATGAAATAGCTGCAATGACTAATGTTTGATTGGGAAGACAGAATACATACGTTGACGTGCCCAGTCGAGCTACCGTAAGGTAGTCTAGTTAAGGAAAGGAAACCGGCTATTCCCCTCATGCTAAGGGTGCGATTCCTTACTCTCCCACAAGATCACACTAAATACAATAGGTGCGTGATCTACTAGATTCTTATAGAATCAATTTATAACCTTAGTTGATAGACAGGAACCACCATCCCATAACAAAAAAGGGGGGCGAAGGTTATTTTGTACCAATGAAGACGGATTTCTCTCTCGATCTGCTCAAAGATCTTTAAGTGGCTTACGAGATAGACTTGATCATGATCCATATCCAACCTTCTCCCATCTGCTTCTGTCTCTAAAGATTAGAGTCATCGACGCGATTCAAGTCCAGTGTTGATAAAATCCTGTTGTCCAGTTCGGGAAAGCAAGTGATTGATTAGTTCCATTGGTCTATTGGCTTCAGCTTCCAGTCTACCTCATTTCTATCAAAATGATCTGGTGTCTATGTCCATGCCTGAGGTTGGTAAACCCTATATCTATTGCGGGGTGGTTTGAGGAAGGGACAGCTTGTAACCCACGACTTACTACTACGAAGATTCTGGCGGAGAGCTTTTCACATATAGATAGGTTGGGATGAGGAAGCTCCGTAGTCAACTAATAGATAGAAAATCCACCTTGTGAACCATGTTTGTCTTAAAGTACTGTCTGAGAAGGAATATACCTGTTCCAATCCCTCTAGTGGCTATACTGATTGACATATGTAGCTTTCATAGTCAAAGCTCACAGGGCCAAATGCTCTATTGGAGTGGGCACGAACACACACAATCAAGGTTCGAAGAACTTCTACTTCACGCCTTGAGGATTCTATGACGCTCACTCAATGGTGTTGTGGCGATTGCAAGCAATCAATAAACGAGGAAGCCAAATTATGGATCCAGGAAGGCTGCATCAGAAGGAAGAGTAGGTGTTGCTATGCCGTTGGCTGGGACTGAGACAGAGAGAGGGGAGCATAGTGTTGGGGAACGTAGCATAAATTCAAAATTTTCCTACGTGTCACCAAGATCTATCTATGGAGTCATCTAGCAACGAGGGAGGAGTGGATCTACATACCCTTGTAGATCGCGCGCGGAAGCGTTCAAGAGAACGGGGTTGATGGAGTCGTACTCGTCATGATTCAAATCACCGATGATCCTAGCGCCGAACGGACGGCACCTCCGCGTTCAACACACGTACGGAGCAGCGACGTCTCCTCCTTCTTGATCCAGCAAGGGGGAAGGAGAGGTTGATGGAGATCCAGCAGTACGACGGCGTGGTGGTGGAAGTAGCGGGATTCCAACAGGGCTTCGCCAAGCGCTGCGGGAGGAGGGAGATGTGTCATGGGAGGGAGAGGGAGGCGCCAGGGCTTGGGTTGGTGCTGCCCTCCCTTCCCCCCACTATATATAGGGCCAAGGGAGAGAGGGGGCGCAGCCTTTGGCCCTTCCTCCAAGGAAGGTGCGGCCAAGGGAGGAGTCCATCCTCCCCAAGGCACCTAGGAGGTGCCTTCCCCCTTTAGGACTCTTCCTTTCCCCTCTTCTCTTGGCGCATGGGCCTTTTGGGGCTGGTGCCCTTGGCCCATATAGGCCAAGGCGCACCCCCTACAGCCCATGTGGCCCCCGGGGCAGGTGGCCCCACCTGGTGGACCCCCGGGACCCATCCGGTGGTCCCGGTACAATACCGGTGACCCCAAAACTTGTCCCGATGGCCGAAATAGCACTTCCTATATATAATTCTTTACCTCTGGACCATTCCGGAACTCCTCGTGACGTCCAGGATCTCATCCGGGACTCCGAACAACTTTCGGGTTACCGCGTACTAATATCTCTATAACCCTAGCATCACCAAACCTTAAGTGTGTAGACCCTACGGGTTCGGGAGACATGCAAACATGACCGAGATGACTCTCCGATCAATAACCAACAGCGGGATCTGGATACCCATGTTGGCTCCCACACGTTCCACGATGACCTCATCGGATGAACCACGATGTCAAGGACTTAATCAATCCTGTATACAATTCCCTTTGTCTAGCGGTATGATACTTGCCCGAGATTCGATCGTCGGTATCCCGATACCTTGTTCAATCTCGTTACCGGCAAGTCTCTTTACTCGTTCCGTAACACATCATACCGTGATCAACTCCTTGATCACATTGTGCACATTATGATGATGTCCTACCGAGTGGGCCCAGAGATACCTCTCCGTTTACACGGAGTGACAAATCCCAGTCTCGATTCGTGCCAACCCAACAGACACTTTCGGAGATACCTGTAGTGTACCTTTATAGGCACCCAGTTACGTTGTGACGTTTGGCACACCCAAAGCACTCCTACGGTATCCGGGAGTTTCACAATCTCATGGTCTAAGGAAATGATACTTGACATTAGAAAAACTCTAGCATACGAACTACATGATCTTGTGCTAGGCTTAGGATTGGGTCTTTGTCCATCACATCATTCTCCTAATGATGTGATCCCGTTATCAACGACATCCAATGTCCATGGTCAGGAAACCGTAACCATCTATTGATCAACGAGCTAGTCAACTAGAGGCTTACTAGGGACATGGTGTTGTCTATGTATCCACACATGTATCTGAGTTTCCTATCAATACAATTCTAGCATGGATAATAAACGATTATCATGAACAAGGAAATATAATAATAACTAATTTATTATTGCCTCTAGGGCATATTTCCAACAGTCTCCCACTTGCACTAGAGTCAACAATCCAGTTCACATCGATATGTGATTAACACTCAAGGTCACATCCCCATGTGACTAACACCCAAAGAGTTTACTAGAGTCAATAATCTAGTTCACATTACCATGTGATTAACACTCGATGAGTTCTGGGTTTGATCATGTTATGCTTGTGAGAGATGTTACAGTCAACGGGTCTGAATCTTTCAGATCCGTATGTACTTCGCAAATTTCTTATGTCATCTTGTAGATGCAACTACTACGCTACATTTGGAGCTATTCCAAATAACTGTTCTACTATACGAATCTAGTTTACTACTCAGAATAATCTGGATTAGTGTCAAAGTTTGCATCGGCATAACCCTTTACGATGAACTCTTTTACCACCTCCATAATCGAGAAAATTCCTTAGTCCACTAGTTACTAAGGATAACTTTGACTGCTGTCCTGTGATCCACTCTTGGATCACTCTTGTACCCCTTGACTGACTCATGACAAGGCACACTTCAGGTGTGGTACACAGCATAGCATACTGTTGAGCCTATGACAAAAGCATAGGGGACGACCTTCGTCCTTCCTCTTTCTTCTGCCGTGGTCGAGCTTTAAGTCTTAACTTCATACCTTACAACTCAGGCAAGAACTCCTTCTTTGACTGATCCATCTTGAACACCTTCAAGATCATGTCAAGGTATGTGCTCATTTGAAAGTACCATTAAGCGTTTTGATCTATCCTTATAGATCTTGATGCTCAATGTTCAAGTAGCTTAATCCAGGCTTTCCATTGAAAAACACTTTCCAAATAACCCTATATGCTTTCCAGAAAGTCTACGTCATTTCTGATCAACAATATGTCAACAACATATATTCATCAGAAATTCTATAGTGCTCCCACTCACTTCTTTGGAAATACAAGTTTCTCATAAACTTTGTGTAAACCCAAAATCTTTGATCATCTCATCAAAGCATACATTCCAACTCCGAGATGCTTACTCCAGTCCTTAGAAGGATTGCTGGAGCTTTGCATACTTATTAGCATCTTTCAGGATTGACAAAACCTTCCGGTTGTATCACATACAACCTTTCCTCAAGAAAATCATCGAGGAAACAATATTTTGACATCCTATCTGCAAGATTTCATAAATAATGCAGTAATCGCCAATATAATTCCAACAGACTCTTAGCATCGTTACGAGTGAGAAAGTCTCATCGTAGTCAACTCCTTGAACTTGTCAGAAAACATCTTAACGACAAGTCGAGCTTTCTTAATGGTGATACTTACCATCATTGTCCATCTTCCTTTTAAAATCCATATGTACCTAACACCCTTACGACCATCAAGTAGTTCTTCCAAAGTCTACACTTTGTTTTCATACATGGATCCTCTCTCGGATTTTATGGCCTCGAGCCATTTATCGGAATCCGGGCCCACCATCGCTTCTCCATAGCTCGTAGGTTCATTGTTGTCTAGCAACATGACTTCCAAGACATGATCACGTACCACTCTGAAGTAGTACGCATCCTTGTCATCCCACGAGGTTTGGTAGTGACTTGATCTGAAGTTTCATGATCACTATCATAAGCTTCCACTTCAATTGGTGTAGGTGCCATAGGAACAACTCATGTGCCCTGCCACACACTAGTTGAAGAGACGGTTCAATAACCTCATCAAGTCTCCACCATCCTCCCACTCAATTCTTTCGAGAGAAACTTTTCCTTGAGAAAAGACCCGATTCTAGAAACAATCCCTTATTGCTTTCGGTTCTAAGACAGGAGGTATACCCAACTGTTCTGGGTGTCCTATGAAGATGCATTTATCCGCTTTGGGTTCGAGCTTATCATCCTGAAACTTTTTCGCATAAGCGTCGCAGCCCCAAACTTTTAAGAAATGACAGCTTAGGTTTCTCTAAACCATAGTTCATATGGTGTCATCTCATCGGAATTACGTGGTGCCCTATTTAAAGTGAATGTGGTTGTCTTTAATGCCTAACCCATAAACTATCGTGGTAATTCGATAAGAGACATCATGGTATGCATCATATCCAATAGGGTGCAGTTATGATGTTCGGACACACCATCACACTATGGTGTTCCAGGCTGTATTAGTTGTGAAACAATTTCCACAATGTCTTAATTCTGTGCCAAACTCGTAATTCAGATATTCATCTCTATGATCATGTCATAGATCTTTTATCCTCTTGTCATGACGATCTTTCAACTTCACCCTGAAATTACTTGAACCTTTCAATAATTCAGACTCGTGATTCATCAAGTAAATATACTCAACATCTACTCAAATCATCTGTGAAGTAAGAACATAAGGATATCCACTACACGCCTCAGCACTCATTGGACTGCACACATCAAAATGTATTACTTCCAACAAGTTGCTTTCTAGTTCCATTTTACTGAAAACGAGGCTTTCAGTCATCTTGCCCATGTGGTATGATTTGCATGTCTCAAGTGATTCAAAATCAAGTGAGTCCAAACGATCCATCTGTATAGAGTTTCTTCATGCATATCTACCAACAAACATGGTTCGCATGTCTCAATCCTTTCAAAAATGAGTGAGTCCAAAGATCCATCAACATGGAGCTTCTTCGTGCGTTTTATACCGATATGACTTAAGTGGCAGTGCCACAAGTAGGTGGTACTATCATTACTACCTTATATCTTTTGGCATGAACATGTGTATCACTATGATCGAGATTCAATGAACCATTCATTTTAGGTGCAAGACCATTGAAGGTATTATTCAAATAAACAGAGTAACCGTTATTCTCCTTAAATGAATAACCGTATTGCGATAGACATAATCCAATCATGTCTATGCTCAACGCAAACACCAATCTCGATGGTAGAGGGAGCGTGCGATGCTTGATCATATCAACATTGGAAACACTTCCAACACATATCGTCAGCTCACCTTTAGCTAGTCTCCGTTTATTCCGTAGCTTTTATTTCGAGTTACTAACACTTAGCAACCGAACCGGTATCTAATACCCTGGTGCTACTAGGAGTACTAGTAAAGTACACATTAACATAATACATCCAATATACTTCTATCGACCTTGCCAGCCTTCTTATCTACCAAGTATCTAGGGTAATTCTGCTCCAGTGGCTGTTCCCTTTATTACAGAAGCACTTAGTCTCGGGTTTGGGTTCAACCTTGGGTTTCTTCACTAGAGCAGCAGCTGAATTGCCGTTTCATGAAGTATCCCTTCTTGCCCTTGACCTTCTTGAAACTAGTGGTTTCACCAACCATCAACAATTGATGTTCCTTCTTGATTTCTACTTTTGTGGTGTCAAACATCGCGAATATCTCAAGGATCATCATATATGTCCTTGATATATTATAGTTCATCACGAAGCTCTAGCAGCTTGGTGGTAATGACTTCGGAGAAAACATCACTATCTTATCTGGAAGATCAACTCCCACTCGATTCAAATGATTGTTGCACTCAGACAATCTAAGCACAAGTTCAACAATTGAGCTTTTCTCCCTTAATTTGCAGGCTAAGAAAATCGTCGGAGGTCTTATACCTCTTGATGTGGGCACGAGCCTGAAATCCCAATTTCAGTCCTTGGAACATCTCATATGTTCTGCGATGTTTCAAAAACGTTTTTGGTGCCTCAATTCTAAACCATTTAGCATTACGCACTGAACTATCATGTAGTCATCAAAATGTGTATGTCAGATGTTCGCAACATCCACAGACGACGTTCGAGGTTCAGCACACTGAGCGGTGCATTAAGGACATAAGCCTTCTATGAAGCAATGAGGACAATCCTCAGTTTACGGACCTAGTCCGCATAATTGCTACTATCAACTTTCAACTAAAATTTCTCTAGGAACATATCTAAACAGTAGAACTGAAACGCGAGCTACGACATAATTTGCGAAGACCTTTTGACTATGTTCAGGATAATTAAGTTCATCTTGTGAACTCCCACTCAGATAGACATCCCTCTAGTCATCTAAGTGATTACATGATCCTGGTCAACTAGGCCGTGTCCGATCATCACGTGAGACGGACTAGTCATCATCGGTGAACATCTTCATGTTGATCGTATCTACCATACGAATCATGCTCGACCTTTCGGTCTCTTGTGTTCCGAGGCCATGTCTGTACATGCTAGGCTCGTCAAGTCAACCTAAGTGTTTTGCGTGTGTAAATCTGTCTTACACCCGTTGTATGTGAACGTTAGAATCTATCACATCCGATCATCACGTGGTGCTTCGAAACAACGAACTGTCGCAACGGTGCACAGTTAGGGGGAACACTTTCTTGAAATTATTATGAGGGATCATCTTATTTACTACCGTCGTTCTAAGTAAACAAGATGCAAAAACATGATAAACATCACATGCAATCAAATAATAGTGACATGATATGGCCAATATCATATAGCTCCTTTGATCTCCATCTTGGGGCTCCATGATCATCTTGTCACCGGCATGACACCATGATCTCCATCATCATGATCTCCATCATCGTGTCTCCATGAAGTTGTCTCGCCAACCTATTACTTCTACTACTATGGCTACCGGTTAGCAATAAAGTAAAGTAATTACATGACGTTTATGTTGACACGCAGGTCATAAATAAATAAAGACAACTCCTATGGCTCCTGCCGGTTGTCATACTCATCGACATGCAAGTCGTGATTCCTATTACAAGAACATGATCAATCTCATACATCACATATATCATTCATCACATCCTTTTGGCCATATCACATCACATAGCATACCCTGCAAAAACAAGTTAGACGTCCTCTAATTGTTGTTTGCATGTTTTACGTGGCTGCCATGGGTTTCTAGCAAGAACGTTTCTTACCTACGCAAAAACCACAACATGATATGCCAATTGCTATTTACCCTTCATAAGGACCCTTTTCATCGAATCCGATCCGACTAAAGTGGGAGAGACAGACACCCGCTAGCCACCTTATGCAACTAGTGCATGTCAGTCGGTGGAACTAGTCTCACGTAAGAGTACGTGTAAGGTCGGTCCGGGCCGCTTCATCCCACAATGCCGCCGAATCAAGATTGGACTAGTAACGGTAAGCATATTGAACAAAATCAACGCCCACAACTACTTTGTGTTCTACTCGTGCATAGTAACTACGCATAGACCTAGCTCATGATGCCACTGTTGGGGAACGTAGCATAAATTCAAAATTTTCCTACGTGTCACCAAGATCTATCTATGGAGTCATCTAGCAACGAGGGAGGAGTGGATCTACATACCCTTATAGATCGCGCGCGGAAGCGTTCAAGAGAACGGGGTTGATGGAGTCGTACTCGTCGTGATTCAAATCACCGATGATCCTAGCGCCGAACGGACGGCACCTCCGCGTTCAACACACATACGGAGCAGCGACGTCTCCTCCTTCTTGATCCAGCAAGGGGGAAGGAGAGGTTGATGGAGATCCAGCAGCACGATGGCGTGGTGGTGGAAGTAGCGGGATTCCAACAGGGCTTCGCCAAGCGCTGCGGGAGGAGGGAGATGTGTCATGGGAGGGAGAGGGAGGCGCCAGGGCTTGGGTTGGTGCTGCCCTCCCTTCCCCCCACTATATATAGGGCCAAGGGAGAGGGGGGGCGCAGCCTTTGGCCCTTCCTCCAAGGAAGGTGCGGCCAAGGGAGGAGTCCATCCTCCCCAAGGCACCTAGGAGGTGCCTTCCCCCTTTAGGACTCTTCCTTTCCCCTCTTCTCTTGGCGCATGGGCCTCTTGGGGCTGGTGCCCTTGGCCCATATAGGCCAAGGCGCACCCCCTACAGCCCATGTGCCCCCCGGGGCAGGTGGCCCCACCCGGTGGACCCCCGGGACCCTTCCGGTGGTCCCGGTACAATACCGGTGACCCCGAAACTTGTCCCGATGGCTGAAATAGCACTTCCTATATATAATTCTTTACCTCCGGACCATTCCGGAACTCCTCGTGACGTCCGGGATCTCATCCGGGACTCCGAACAACTTTCGGGTTACCGCATACTAATATCTCTATAACCCTAGCGTCACCGAACCTTAAGTGTGTAGACCCTACGGGTTCGGGAGACATGCAGACATGACCGAGATGACTCTCCGGTCAATAACCAACAGCGGGATCTGGATACCCATGTTATCTCCCACACGTTCCACGATGATCTCATCGGATGAACCACGATGTCAAGGACTTAATCAATCTCGTATACAATTCCCTTTGTCTAGTGGTACGATACTTGCCCGAGATTCGATCGTCGGTATCCCGATACCTTGTTCAATCTCGTTACCGGCAAGTCTCTTTACTCGTTCCATAACACATCATCCCGTGATCAACTCCTTGATCACATTGTGCACATTATGATGATGTCCTACCGAGTGGGCCCAGAGATACCTCTCCGTTTACACGGAGTGACAAATCCCAGTTTCGATTCGTGCCAACCCAACAGACACTTTCGAAGATACCTGTAGTGTACCTTTATAGCCACCCAGTTACATTGTGACGTTTGGCACACCCAAAGCACTCCTACGGTATCCGGGAGTTGCACAATCTCATGGTCTAAGGAAATGATACTTGACATTAGAAAAACTCTAGCATACGAACTACATGATCTTGTGCTAGGCTTAGGATTGGGTCTTTGTCCATCACATCATTCTCCTAATGATGTGATCCCGTTATCAACGACATCCAATGTCCATGGTCAGGAAACCGTAACCATCTATTGATCAACGAGCCAGTCAACTAGAGGCTTACTAGGGACATGGTGTTGTCTATGTATCCACACATGTATCTGAGTTTCCTATCAATACAATTCTAGCATGGATAATAAACGATTATCATGAACAAGGAAATATAATAATAACTAATTTATTATTGCCTCTAGGGCATATTTCCAACACATAGCCCCTATGATCCCGATAAAGAGTTCCAACTAAGCTCTTCTCAGGTTCTTTCTTTCTCTTCCATTCTTATGTTTATATATTAAAGTGTAGTTTTCTTACTATAATATAATAATATTAATCTAATATGCCCATTGGTGTTCCAAAAGTACCTTACCGGATTCCCGGAGATGAAGAAGTGACTTGGGTTGACTTATACAATGTTATGTATCGAGAAAGGACACTTTTTTTAGTTCACTGCCCTATACATAGAAAGAAGTGCTTTTCCACCGGTATCAACATTCTATCTGGAATCAATAGCGATAATTGTTGTATTGTGAGCCAGCCCCATAAGACACTACGCACCTCCAAATTCTATATGATTTTTCCAATCATTTAATTTATACGACCTGCAAATAAGATAAGATCTTGGCTCGCCCTACAAAAAAACAACTATATGCCCTATAAACTTGCTTGCTTCTTTGAATCTCGAAATAACATATAGAAAGTGTTTCTGTGATGAGACCATTCTCGATCAATAAATGCGATAGGAGCCTATGTGTTTCACGGGCAGCCGGCCAATAGGGGAAGGTTGTGAATCCGGCAAACCGACCGCTTTAAGAACGTGATTGTCTTCTCTCACTCAGTTATCAATTGACAAAGATGACCCATTATTTTTCGCCCTAAAAACGATAATGGTATGGTACTTTTTCTTCCAATCGAGATTGTGTGGGTGTCCGCTCATGTTCACGTTACATGCTAAATAAGGCTTTCATTGGAAAAACCAACGCCGACGTCAAGATCAGTCTCCTTTCCTTTCTCTTTTCGGGAGCAGAGCTGAAAAAGATTGGGAAATTCCAATGATTCTTCGTTCATTATCATGTTGATTCCTCACAATCACTCTTTGTGATGCTGTGGAACCATGGCAATTAGGATCTCAAGACGCAGCAACACCTATGATGCAAGGAATCATTGACTTACATCACAATATCTTTTTCTTCCTCATTCTTATTTTGGTTTTCGTATCACGGATGTTGGTTCACGCTTTATGGCATTTCAACGAGCAAACTAATCCAATCCCACAAAGGATTGTTCATGGAACTACTATCGAAATTATTCGGACCATATTTCCAAGTGTCATTCTTTTGTTCATTGCTATACCATCGTTTGCTCTGTTATACTCAATGGACGGGGTATTAGTAGATCCAGCCATTACTATCAAAGCTATTGGACATCAATGGTATCGGAGTGCGCCTCTTAACGAGGGTGATTTAAGTGCAACGAAATGTACTAGTGGTTCACGAAGCATCTGGCTTACCGGTCATCTCCCATTACTTCTACCCATCTACGCGATTCTGAGATCCAGCCATTGGAACTGAGAGATCCCCGCTGTTTGACCTACTCAAGTAGGCTTTCTATTGAATATCCACCCGTGGTAATTGCTTGACTGGTAGAAGCACCAAGCTTTGGTACTATAGTCGTACTCGAGACCCTATTGAGCTGCTTAGTCTTCTCCTTTCTTTGGCTGGTGAAGGGACGGTGGACTTGTTGTTTCATTGCTCTCGCGCTCTGATCTTGATATTGATTGCCAACTCGGATAGAGGAAGTAAGATGTTCTGTTTGGGCCATCGTTCTCTGTTCTATTGGATTTGACACTTTTTCTGATCTCCCTCTACCTGTTTTTGAGCTCAATAAAGGAGAAAGTTTCATGCCAGTATGGGCGAAAACCATCAATTTTCACATTCCCCTAATAAATGGGTGTTTTTGAGGTCCTTTTTCCGATCAGTTTCATGCCAGTATGGGGTCAAAGTATACAAAAATCACATTCTCCCCGTAGAACGCTGTTTTTAGAGCTCTCCTTTTTTGGAAACTTTCATTGCGCATAGTATGAAAACCAACAGAAATCCCACTGGCAAGGGTGTTGTGCCGGTTGCCGACCAGGCGATCGACCAGCTTCCAACCAGAAGCGTTGGTCCAGTGAGGTGAGCCACGACCAGAACAGAGCTATTACAAAGGAAGCCCACTCCCTTATGTTCTGATGGGAAATAGGACTAGGATCTGTAATAGTTGTATCTGCTTTCCTTTGGTTTGCATGGGCACGTGATACATTCCTAGCATGACGTTGGAACAAGCAAGGACCCAGCGTGATCCAGAGGGCAAGCCCATCCCGGGTAACTTTGTATCCTGACCCAAGCCGGAAGTTTGTCGAACTTGTAGTCTAGGACATTGGTAGGGATCCGCATGGGCACGCTGAACAATCCGATGGCCACCCACAACACGAAACATCGGCCCCGCTCGTAGCGCTTGCCGATCATCCCTATCTCTACCGGGCCCGTATTCCCCGCCTCGCTGATACTTATTCATTTCTTTGAATCGATAAAGATGGGTATCCATGCCACTTAGTTCCGGGGAGATACTGGTTATGCCAGTGTGGAAAAGTTCAAATGGGGCAAACCCGCAAGAGCATGGAGCATAGGATTTGAATTAGCCCAATGCGGATGGCAGCGATCGAGCAACTAAACGAGCGAACTCCAAATAGAAATCTTTTGCGCTTTCCTAATGTGTTCTAACAGGTGTTACAAGCTTCGACAATCTAGCGTGAACTAACCCGAACTATGGTTTCGCTTCCCTAAACTATGTGGTATAATCACTTTAAGTGAAGCATGTCCCGATGATTCCCCGGATAGGAGAAGGCCAGCTGGGTCATTTGTTTGTATAATTACGAGTCAATTCACTCCTGCGGTTTTTGCCCGAGTCAAAAGACAAGCAAGTCCTTTGAGTACACAGCGAACGAAGTGCCAGAATGTGAGCCTAGGGTGAACAGTGGTGCTTCCATGGCAGTTGGATAGTAGATCAGAGAGGCAGGCCAGTAGAATATGGAGTTGTTTTCGTTCTCTTGTTATTCTTTTCTGGCTATAAGTATTTCTGTCTTGGATTCATTTGGCCATTAGGTTTGAATTGCCTTCTCTTTCTGTCTTCCATTTGAATTCCGTGATTTATCCTGCTATTTGGAGAGTAGTTGATATGGTCTTTCTTGGGTTTGGCTTTCAAAGTGCAGTTCGAAAAGAGTGAGTTGCTGTCAATGGCTGGAATGGAATATATAAATAAGATGGAAAATATGGCTTTCTTTCCATCTACCTATTTGAAGTAGTAAGCTTATCTTTTAGGTGGGAATAGTTTACAATCGAGCTTGAAAGCATTAATGAAGTGAGCCTATTACATCAAGTTCTTTTTTGACCTTTTCATTTGAAAGTAGCCATAGGCAAGGAAGGCTACCTATTGATACGGAAAGAAAGCCATCTCTGGCTATTCTTTTTTAGGGTGGAAAAGAGTGCTCCATATCCATATATGTGCTTGGAGGGAAGGCCACATCTTTAATTGTATTCTTTTTCGAGGTCATCCTCTTCAGCCTGTGTTAGTAGTGCTAGTTTTTCGTTTTTAGTACCTTAAGGGTCTATAGAAAGGCTTAGAGGATCCTAAAGTGTCAGTTTATGTTGGAATTGCTTTGTTCTTTTTCAAGCAAATAAGCTTGAAAGAAAGTGCTTTTATTTGAGTGGAAATGAAAGAAGAAATCGTCTATCTAGACAGAGTATGTGTATTATTCGGTCCATGCTTGCCCTTCTAGGCCCTTTAGATCTATATCTATCTTACTACCGAAAAGGGTTTTAGGAGGAGCAGAGCAAGTCGCGTTTACAGCCAACAGTTCTTATGGGCGTAACTCCCTCTAGTATTCCAATAATCTCCTTTCCTCCAATATGTCACTAGTATTCAAGTATGCGGCTCGTATTAGTATGCCAGGCGTTCGAGAGACTAGAATTCTTTTCATAGCCTTCCCTTCAATATGCCATCTTGTCTTGCGGCGCTCTATCCTTCCAAGTGAGCCTGTGCTCGGGGAGCACTCCTTCTATCATTCATAAAATATGCTTATCTCTCCTTGGTTGTAAAGCTTCGCTTTGCTTTCATTTACCGAAAATGCCATTGGAGTTTCCAGCCGGGAGGCGCAGTCTCGTACAAGCAACTTCTCTTCCTCTTTCGAAAAGTAGCAAAGCGGTGTCAGGTTGGAAGCCCGCGGGCCAGTCTGTTCTAGCGCCTCATTCTTTACATCCTTGCATTACTCCCTTCCTTTCCTCCTTGCCCTAACTTGAGCTGGCTGAAACTAAAATGGCCGGACTTTCTAATGATGGCACTGACTTGGCTGGATCGACATGAACTTCTATTAGGACAACAACTGTTTTGCCCCTTGTCGAACTTTGACTGAGACATAGCCTTGCTGCTGCGGGGCAGCCGACTTATAATTCTAGTTACTGTCCTTCTTGTTCATGTAGTGCCTGCCTCTCTCCAAAACTCCTTCCCGCACTTGATTGAGCAAAAGATGCAGCTTCACTAATTGAGTTAGGCACCTGCACTTCCACTGCAGCTCTGAGTTCATTCTTCAGACCCAAAAGAAATTGTGTCACCAGCAGCAGTCCTCCTACATTCAGATCATACAATTAACCTAGCGGAGCGGATTCAACTACTTAAGATATTCTTCCTCAGAGCCAGTCTGCTCTCTATCATCATCTATCGTCTAAATAAGTAAATAATGACACCGATATAGATCTTGTTGAGGACCCCCATCCAAGCCATAGGAAAGAAAGCCGCTGGAGTGCGACGCTCAAAGCAAAAGTAAGTAATAGGGAAACAAGGTTCTATTAGGCTTGCAGGGCTGCTGCTCTTTGAAAGACGAGGTCCAGTGGAAGAGGCGGGTCGGGCAAGTTGAGTACTCAGATTCGGCGCTTGCTTGACATCTCTCTTTGAATCTAAAACCTGACATGACCATTGATTCCGCCTCCATTGCCGGAAAGGATAACGATGGATCTTTAGCTAGCTCATAGGCAGAGGAAAGGTATACGTTAACAGATAAGGAAAAGTGGATCCGCTACCAAATACGTTGTGGAGCCGTGTTCTCCAGGGAGGTTTGAGGGTTCTTGGGATGGGTTCTATGTTGCTGCCCATTCATTTCCTATTAATAAGGAGATATGTAAAGCCAGTCATTCTATTAAAGAGAACTTCCAGTGGCAGATTTTAGATGGTAATTCAGTGCGATTGTTATAAGACCCTTGGCTCGGTGGGACTGCATTGAATAGAAGGCCTATTCCTATGAACATGTAAGAGCTGTTGGAAGGTTTGTCTCTCTCCCACTATCTCATTCCTAATAGGGATTGGCATCTTAGTTTATTAGCTTTTTTTCTCCCTGATGAGGTGGTGCGAGAAATTTCAGTTGTACCAATTCCTAGAAGCATCTGTTCTGATACTTTGACATGGGGGTCTTCTGTTCACTCTGACGATTAGGATGAAGGAAGTATGCAGGGAGGTCTGCCAGCCATTTAATGAGGAAGGTGGTCTTCATTTCTCTTGCGTATGGAAGCTTAAGGTCATTCCCTGCATTCTGTTTTTTTTGGTGGAAAGCTTATTGGAATAGACTTCCGTGCAGATAATGAACTTCTTGTCTCAAGGAATTTGCTCCCATTGTCTCGGTGTTTTTTTATGTTTGTGAAGGGGTAGTGGAGGACATAGACCATGTTCTGGTGAAGTGCACAGTAGCTAATCAAGTGTGGATGGTTGGTCTTCCTGAACTCTTTGAGCTGGAGCTTTGGACTCTACGAGGTATTGGGTGCTTGCCCTATTGAGAGTATCTTACATTCTCTCTTCACCAGATAGATAGACAAATAGGCAATCCGATAGAAAGATTATGGCTTCCTTACTATCAGCAAGCTCCCACAGGCGATGAACTGCTTCTGACTTCTTCATTCGGTTTGTAGCCATACCGTATAGAGTGAAAAATGCCTTTTTTGGAAGTAGCTAGATTCAAGCAAGCATCCTAGCAAAACGATCTTTTGACAATGGGCTCTGCCCAACACTGGGACTGACTGACTTTATACAGAGATAGAAAAGGCTGCAATCCAAGTTTGATAAGGCGGTTAAAGACATTCATTGTGGTTGGTCACGTTGGTGAATTAGATGAACAATCGATATTATCATCTTGGACTGTGAAGTCATCCATCCAGACATACTTCTTAGGTTAAATAGCCAAACATCTGAGTGAGTCAGTCTACCAATGCCTTGTGACTCATGACAGTAGTCCACCAGATCCCTAGTTGTTGTTTTTGTCCTTTTGGATACCACCTATTTTCATATTGAAAAGATTCCAGTACCTTCACCACAAACACAAGGCCTGCTGCTCCCTAAGTTGTAAAGTCGCCCGTTTGGTAATCGGAGTGAATCTATACTTACTCAACTACTAACTCTGAATGTTCTCGCTATCGAAGGATTTCTTTCTTTGCGTATGATGATTGAGGCTCAATTCCTTCCCGAAAGAATAGTAGACTGACAAACGTATCTTACTCGTTCCCTCAACTGCTCGACTGAAAGAACTCTTAGTTCTCATTCTGTTCTTTCTTGTTTTTTCAGGATCCAGGAAAGACTTTCTTTAAAAAGAGGAATCCAGATGGATAGATTGTGAAATAGAGTATCTCCTTCGATTGAAACATCAAGGATGAAATAGAGGACTTCTAACCGAATGATTGATGGAATTTAGGTGCGATTCCTAGTATTCAAATAAAAGAATATTAGATTACATATAAGTTATTCGTGTTCCTACTCCATTCTATTCTCTATTTCAATCTCATATGAGGTAGCTGGTCAAAGATAGGCTATGTCAACCCTTTCAAACTGTTTTCCATAAAAAAAGCATAAATCCGCTTATGGCATTCACCCAAGCATACAGAGACAGAGGAGAGCTTGCCCGTGGTAAAGGAAGGTTTTTACTACGAAGCATACGAGTCTGCTTTAACCAACAGGGGAGTGGGAAATACACTCCCCTGTTTGTTACAACTGATGCCCCGCCTATAAGCAGGTAGCTTATGAGCTATCGATCAATTGTGAATGTTCTCATAGAATTGGATCTTATCTTATTCACATAAGTCTTTCATTTCGTACATGTTTCCAAGAAAGAAATTAGGACAACCAATTAAGCATTGGATGAGTCAAAGGCTTCTTCGAGCATTTCCAGATCAACTAGGATAAGACTCAATAAAGTCACCAATATTGCTGCTTGCTTGACTTTGCTTTTTTTGAATCTACTTCTTTGCTTGTCTCGCCAATGAAGATACTGCATCATCTCTATACTTGCTAGATAACCAACACTTTGCTTCCCATTTCTTTTGCAATTAGATCGATCTCCCAATGCTTATATATGTGGTGCCCCATAGTGATGAATGGAGCAAAAGCTAGGAAGAATTAGGAAGCATCAGCCCGAAATGACCCCAAGACTTATTTGCAGGAATCATAGCCAGCCAATAGAATTACTCTTTTAATATAGCAGCGGTGACGCCATGGATCAAGGAAGAAGGTTTTGTCTTATCCCAGCAGCAATGAGAGCCTCTTTCTTCTCCTGATGTGAATACACAAACCCCTATAGCGTCCGACACCACTCACATACCCTAGAAATTCTTGTTGTGGGGCAAGTGAAAGTACTTTGATATGCCCAGAGGTCTCTGAACCTTGGTATTTCGAATCAGATTGATAGCTTTTTGGATGGCTGCGGTTCCGGGACTCAAGTCTTTAGTTTACAGGTTCTACATTAGGTTCACGAAACGGATACCTATCTACACAGCAAGCTTCTTCAACAGGTCATTGGACATCACCCTCACTTCTTCTAGCAGGAAAGCGCGTTAAGAGGTAAGATCGTACCTCAAGTCAAAGGGCCTCGTTATAGTTGGAGGCAACACAACACACGCTGAACAAACCTCAACTTGCCTATTTTGTGTAACTGGTTGAAACTACTAATTTCCAGTTCATCTTACGATGGTATACGGTGACGGGCCAACCTTCTATACTAGTGCATTCATAGGAGGACGAAGCAGGAATTAGGAAGCCCTACACTTCAACCGGAGCGAACTTCACACTCGAACTTGGATATAGCAAATAGATCAAATAGGCTCAGAGAGATACGGGGCATAATAAAAAAAAGAACCGTTGGAGTGGCAATACAGCTAGATAGATAGATAGAAGGTCTGATTCTAAACAAAGTCTGATCTGTCACACCCAGCCATAAACAACCATTCCAGATTCCCAAGATGAAGTGGAAAGAAAAAGGATGCATTCAGGATCTCATACTTCGGCGAATCTAGGGGCTCAGAAGAGTGTCACCAACGACGGTAAATCGGTGGGCCAAACCAAAGAAAGACTGTCTCTTTGACGACGTGGTCACGGGGATACGATCCGACAAGAGAGATGCTGAAGAATATGCCCTCCTCAAGGGGTCAAGCACTCGATCAGAACTAAATCATCATGCGGCACTCGCAGCATGAGCACATAGGGCAAGATGAAGAGAAGGATAAACGCTAAAGAGATCGTCAACTTCACCTTGGCATGCTTCCATCAGTGCCTCAAAACATTTGCTATTCTTATCTCTAGAAGGGTGCTTCTATTGTTGTAGTGTTTATAGCGAAAGAGGACAAAAGTCCAGCCGGACACCGTATAACTCCGGTATCGCGTCGCAGGTGAAAAGGGCCTGAATATTTCCTACCAGCAAGCACCCCCACTAACTCACACGTCATTCTTGCATCTCACTGACACTGGGCCCGAGAAACGGCAGAAAGCAAAAGGTGTGAACCTTGTAATCTTTTCTATACAGAAAAACAGACCCTCTTCGAAGCTGAATGTTGTGGGGCACTGCTGTTAGCAGAACATTTCCTAGTGTGTAAGCGAATTTTAAGGTGATAAAAAGGCAGCGAAGTGTTCCAGCGGCCAGCCACGACGCTCGCCCCACCGTCCAGACAGAGAAACCCCTCACCAAGCAGCGGAGCTCAGCATTTCCACCACACCGACGCCTCCGGTCTCCCCCGCGGTTCCCTTTCCCGAGAAGCAGTTGATCTTGGCCGTTGGATCGACGTATAAATAGCCACGGGCACGCAAGGCCGGACCTCTATTTCTTCACCTGCCTCCCCTCCCACCTGGGCATGGCGACCTTCTCCATGGAGGTGTTCGACAACGAGGTTGCCCCGTCCACGCTCAGCAGCATCGCGCTCATCCTGCGCGTCGCCGCCGAGATCAAGCCCGAGCGCCCCCGAGTCGCTTACCTCTGTACGTGCATTCGTTTTCGCGGGGATACGTATGGTGCATTTTGCATGCTGTTTTGATGCATTTGGGTTTGGATTTTGTGGCAGAGCGAGCGCTCCTGGTTCATTTTTTTGGCGTCGGATCAATGCCGCGTAGGCTATGTGTACTTGGAAAAGTTTTGTGTTCCCACGTTCAAAAATGTTTGTTCTTATATTTTTTTTGGGGGCACATGCGCGCCTCGATTCGTGGTTTTCGAGGATGTTTTGCTTTTGATTCATAATCATACGAGTCTATGCAGAAAAACAGTTAGTGTGATTTCCTGGAGAACTTTTCTGGCTTTGCCATTTTTCCTTGCTTTGGAGAGCTAATTTTGGAGTATGTTCGTAAGCGTCTGCATTAGATTTTGCTTTCGGCGATCATCCATACGTATTACTTGTTCATTTTGGAGCACCTTTGTGTTTCACACTTGAGGGAGTAGATTAGATGTACTAGATAATGGTATTTCCGATACTTTCTTCGTTTTGTTGAAATCATGTTGCAATCGGATAGTTATGGTCAATTGGTTTGGCTAGAATAGTTTCACGTATCTCGAATGGGGACTCGGGTAATTGGTTTCTAGTTTCTACTACATCCTGCAAAGTAAATGGAAGTTTCTAGCGTTTTGCTCGCTTTATTTTTCTATTTTTTTTTGGAGAGGCAAATTGGGTTAGCCTTATTTTCTGGACGTCCTTTTGAAATGATTCAATTTTACTAGTTTGGAAAAGAAGCGGGGAAATAGACACGGTGAGAAAGATTGAAAGAAAATAAGATTGAATCTAACCTAAAAGCCAGAGCAAAATAGGGTCTAGGAGCAGGAAGATTGGGGGATTTTTTTATCGGATTTTGCATAACTAGCCTCTCGAATCCAAAGATGCCACTACATAATTTTATGTTTTTGCTCTTATGCAACACCACAGGATAATAGCCCCAGTCTCGCGAAGCGCGTGAAGAAGAGCGATGCCCGTGAAATTGAGAGTTTTTATCAGCAATACTACGAGAACTACGTCCGTGCACTTGACAAAGGGGAACAAGCTGACCGGTAATTCTGAAGCTCCAAACCAGAGCTCTATCTCGTTATAAATCTAATCCTAGCCATGACACACCCTATCCCATGCCAATGTCGCCTTCAGGGCCCAACTTGGGAAGGCCTACCAGACCGCCAGAGTCCTCTTCGAGGTGCTCCGCGCCGTCAACAAGAATGAGAAGGTTGAAGAAGTCAACCCAGAGGTTTCGAGAGTGCCCAACTTCATCACCCGCTCTTAGATTCCAGAATTCGTGGCCTGAGCTTCATTCATTGATTTATTCGGGTGCATTCCTTTCGCACCCCGGTTATGAAATTCCGTACTCATTAAGTGCTGGCCCCCTTCATCGTCAGATTTAGGTTCACCGCTAGCATAGCATTCTCAAATGCAGATTGCTCCCCGCTTGAGCTACCATACTTTGTTGGATTTACGACAGACCCCCCTATCATAGTTGTCCCTATAGATATAGAGATCGCCCTGGTGTTATTAGTACACCTACCCTTAGCTATCAATATCAAAATCCCTACTTGTCTTTGCGTTCAACAATGCACACTAACGGGATGAAATCTACGCCCAGCGGGGCAGCTGTCCTTGTCCTCGGTTCAGTAACAGCAGTAGTGGAAATACCTGTTTCGGTTCCGGGAATCAGATCGGTTCATTCCTCTGCTAAGGCTTTGGTTTCATCGTATTGACTACGAAAGGTACGGTGTAGGTTCCCACGATCTTTCCTACGATTTCTATGAATAGATGACTACAGCTAACGCAAGAGGGATTCCTGCGACTAATGCTAGAGCAAAGGGAAAGGACAATGAAGCAGCAATAAACAGATTGAAGAGCTATTGGTATAGCAAGTATTAATTCGACAATTAGTTAGTTTGGGAAGACTGCTTTGCCTGGATTGATGGCGAGCCTGGAAGCCTTGCTTCTCCACTGGGAGCTAATTCCATAAACAAGTTGTTCTATCTCAAAAATCATTTTAGGAATGAATGAGAATTTCGTTAGATTTCGTATACAAGGTAATGCATCGTACCTCCGTTAAAGGCTCATTTTCTCCAATCTCTGAATTTCTGCGAAACGAATTGGCATATAGAGAATAGGTTTCTGGCATGACCAAAATGAACTTCACAGATCCGATACAAGAAAGGATCGATTCAAACAGCAATTGTTAAGCGTCTCTGGATATTGTAGCAACCTACACGCCTGTCTAACCAATGTAGTTCTATCGTCAAGTTGCTCTGCTTGTTCGTTCTGATCTTTCCATTTCATGTAAAGCACAGGAACGCGGTGGATCGTACCCCCCTGAAACCTACAGATAGGGAGCTCCCAATAGAAGGAAGTAACCGAAATCAAGCTTGCTCACTGAGCATAAGAACATTGAAAGCAGGCGGACTATCAGCAGCATTGCGATTCTTTATTTGGGCAAAGCCAAGGTATCACTTCGGGAAGAAATGCTGTTTCAAACCACAAATGAGTTGGAATGGTCAATTTGGTTTTTCAGCTACTAGTACACTCGCTATGAAATCCTAGATCTTCTTGTGAGCTGTCTCCACACCATTGAGAAATATTTGGATCAATGATAGCAGAGGCAGGCAAGAAAAGCTGCTCAAAGGGGATGGCACGATGATCGAGTTCGTGCTCGGGGAGTGCCATGTCTAGCTAGTTCGTGCAGACACCCGCCCTTTCCAATCAATGGAGAATGGTTACTAGAACTAGCGCCTGTCCCACTTTAGAACACTAAGAACGTAATAAGCCTAGCCGGGACAAATGCACTCAGTGTTAGTCCGATCGCCTCGGTGAAAATCATCTTCCCTTTATTAATGACCAAGGGTATCCATATCATGATATGTAGATACAAGAGGGCAGAGGCATTGATGCGGGTAGGATGCGTGTCTGCTTTCCTATTGTTTGAAGGAGTAGATACATTCATTTCCTTTTGCCAGAGTGAGAGTGAGAGTTGTGTGGGATGTTGACAATCACTATCTCGTCTAGTGACGAGTGCTAACCTTACATGAACCATGCCAAGCACAGAAGAAAAAGAGGGGCTGGTCTTAACTGAAAGTTGTCCTTGTCCGGCTGAGGAAAGAAAGGGATGACGAGACGGGGACCCAAAGGTTCCCGGTGAGGAGGCCTGATGCAATGTTTGAAACTGTTGTTCCAGTTGTTCTTGTATGAGGAAGAAGACTCCTTACGAAAGCTGGCTCAAACCTTTGTTCCTTGTTCCTCGGCCTTAGTTAGCATTTTTTCGAACAGTGAAATACACCTTTGTCCTGCGTTGCATGGTGAGAGTGTGAATGGAGACGGGGTGCCACTTTTAAATAGGGGCAATCCCGAATAAGAATTGAAGGAAAAACAGGCAAGCACTCAAGCGTGAGCTGAAATACCGGGTCCTCACATAGGAAAATTAGTATGACAGGCCGATAGATCCAGGGTCCCCATGTCCAAATTCTTTCCAATCAAGTACGAGTTCAAAACAGAGTTTTCTGGGGCTATCGATTCATAGTTTTCGAATCTATCGAGTTTCTCCGAATCAGGAGGCTTTACATACAAAGCCGACAACACGATAACATTACGCTTCTCTTTCTTATTCTTATTCTTATTTATATAATTTGTGCTACTTTCACATGAAGTGAAAGGGACGTTGTTCAGAAGAGCCTTCCTACATGGTGCAGAGACACTCGACAAAAGACGAGCAACAGCCCTTGGCAGCCCCGATGGCTGCTGCCTCTGCGCCATCTTGCACTCGATCCTCCGGCCTTCTGCCTGGATCCAAGGATGATGGAACCTGGGGCGGGTTCAAAATGGCAGGGACTTCAACTGGTGGAGCAGGCAGAGCGGGGGGCGCATCCGCGGGTTGAGCCTGATCCCCCGCTGGATCTGGCAGAACTGGCGGTGCGTCTGCGGGTTGAGCCTGACCCCCTGCAGGATTTGGTAAAACTTTCTCTTCGTCATCTAATAAAACAGTTTCAAAACGAAATCCATGGGTAAACAAAAATCAAAGAAAAAGAAAATGCAATTCGTTGGGGGAACGGGTTACACAATGAATCATCCCCCTATTAAAAAACCAAAGTAATAATAATGATACGAAAATCAAAAGGAGAAGGAAAGGCAATTCTAGGCCGATGGGAAAATGAAAAAATAATTTCCCGAAAAAAAGGATGGGACCTGGAAATGGAAAACAAACCTACTATAATACGAATCCTCTTCTCGGGGATCATAATGTCAAGTTGCTTTCTTACTCGAAAGTACTAAATAGATAGGCGCTTGGGCCAGGTACAATTGAACGAAAAGAAGCAAACTACCGTTGTTTTAGGAGGTATGGGAGGGCGGAGACCGATCGATAGAAGTGTCTTTTCTTGGCTATCCGGATTTATTGGATCATTCCTTCCTGTGACGCCTTTTCCCCCATCCATCTCCTACGCTACGCATGGAGTTAGCACAGTCTATGACTCAGTCCTGGGACTCCTTCTTTCTATGTATAGACATAAGGAGGTTCTGCTTTCTATTTATAGCTACTGGATCGTAGTATTTCCTAAGAAAAAAGGATACGCGAAACGTAGTTCCAATACCTCTGATGTGGTCCATCCTAAGAGCAAGCCAAAATTCTAGGTGAATGAAAGGGCAACTGCAGTTCAGCCTTTGATTGACTTCAACACAACTTACCCTTTAGGGTAATAGGATGCCACTACTTGACCTTTAATCATTCAAGTTGGATAAAAAGATAGGAATAGGGATTTTCTTCTTGATCCAATCGGAACTCTTGAATTGAGGGGTGGCCAAAACACCTTGTACCTTTCCCAATACTTGACCTTCGATGCAATTGTTTACCTTTCTAGTTTTGACGATGGAATGAATCTACTTTTGACTTGTCCTCCATATGCAATAGTTTGATTGTCAAGTTTCAAGAATGCTGGAAAAGAAGGGAAACCTCAGAGGCAGAAGGTAGAAAAACGATTTCATCATCTTATGGAAGGCATTTCCGTTTTGGTAGACCATTGGGGCAGAAGGAACACTCACCGTAGGCAATTCGTAACTCTATAGATGCAAACCTTTGAGGTAGGCATTGGCCATTTAGTACTGTCACTAGTTCGGCATACTATAGAAACCCTTTGGTATAGGTAGACATGAAGCTACATCAAAAATTGTCATTCTATAGATAGCTTAAGTTTGATACCTTCACAAATCCCCATCGTTGACCGAGATGGAGGTAATCTAACCATTGCAATATTTCCTTTCTGAAACCTGCTATCTTTCCACTTCTATTGGCTCACAACTTTTGGATCAATTATGCGATAAGGCTGGATGGCCAAGGCGCCCTTTCGAGACTAGGACTCTCAGGTGGGTAAGATTCGGAAAACAGAAAAGCTAACCTGAATTCCTGCTTATCCCTAGGCTGCTGCTCTATACTGCCTTCCCTCAAGTCGGTATCTTCTTCCATCATGAAAGTCGGTAAGCAATCTAGTCGGCAACAGGGAAATCAGGAACTCAAACTAATAGCTTCCTTGGTCTCTGAACAGAGCACTACACTAGATGAGGGAATCGATGGATGTGCACCTTTTAGGGGAAGAATGCCACAACCCTTCCTTCCGATACTTTGGGCCTTACAAGATTCTAGCACGTGTTGGTGATGTTCCATATTAACACCGGGAGCTACCTTCAACTTCTCAAGTGCACCCTATATTTTTCACGTCTCTAAGCTTCAACGTGTTGTTCCCCCGCCCACTGTCTCAGGTATCCTCTCATTTACCATCTGAGACTGACAATCCCTCTGTCCCTATGCAAGTTTTGGTGAGTCATTGGTATAAGTAATAAAGGGAGATCAAGTCCTGGAACAAGGCTTGATTCGCTGGTCCGAGTCGATGGCACTGGACAATACTTGGGAGGACCTCATCGACCTGAAGACTCGTTTTCCTTATGCACCGGCTTGGGGTCAAGCGCTTTCTCAAGGAAGGGGGAATGTTAGCGCTTCTACTTCGAATACTCGTGCCCCGATTACAACACAAGACGACGTCGGCCCACGAGCCAGACCCAGGAAGAATACGAAGTCCAATTTCCTCAACCGCGCACACGGATAAGACGCGAGACAGTTTCTGAGGGATAGAAGTCTTGATCAGGCCAAGCCGGCATAACAGTTAGTAGTTCGCAATACTTTCTCTTCCGAAGCGCGCACATTCGAGTTCAGTATGGATGCACTGAGCGCTTAAGACCACTCGCTGGATGATATGGTTAATCATACTCCAGAGTGGGGACAGCATAACAATAACATTCTCTCTTTAGATTCGAGATGTATTGATCGAGACGTCCCTCACTCTAGTGAGGATTTGAGCTCCCCGGTAGACGTAGGGCCCGCTCGGTACGCTGTCATTGTTTAGGGGGGTTCTTAATTATAGCATGAAAGTCCGAGTTGGAGGAATGATATTGGGCTTGAGAAGTGAGCAAGGAACCTGACATAACATTCCTATGGTTCCTCTGTCCCGATCTTGCACCACTCTCATATCCATCAATCAATTTCATAGATAGTTACTATGGTTGTTTCTTCCTCCATTCACTAAAGCAAATGGAGCCTTTCCCTCCTCGAGTCATCAAGCCAACTCGAGCGTTTTACCCTCGTGTCACTAGCGCAACACGAGCCATTCAAAAAAAAGTCTTGGAACTGAAGAGAAATCCATCTCTATACAAACTCTTTATGTTCTTGATATTGATTGAGTTACGAGAATGAAGAAGCGTAGCACACCTTTTCTCTCAATTCAAGTTTCCATTCAATAAGTGCATCAAATATTTCGTATAGAAAGAAAAGGAACCACTTCTCTTCTCTTAAGTATATGAAAAATAGCTTTTTGGTCCCTTTCGTCCAGAGGTTAGGACATCGTCTTTTCATGTCGAAGACACGGGTTCGATTCCCGTAAGGGATAGGTACTTATTCCCGGCCGGCGGTATCAAGAACCCGGATAGTCAGTAGGAAACTCCAATCTGCAAGCGGAACAACGAGTTTAGAAGGCACATTCTTGAAAGAGCAGGCTGACTATGAAACTCATATAAGGCTCGCGATCGGGTGCATTGTTGACTCAGGGGCGGTTCCATAGGCGGCTACTCTAAGACGGATCAATTTGGGCTATATATTATGGCAAGTTGACCCTACTTTCCAATTTCGTAGATAGAACAGTTCTAGTAGAAGGTTAACCCGGCCTTCCTAAGAGTACTAGGTTAAAGGGGAGACCTCTAAAGCCCAGAAAGAACTATCCTATCCCTTTAGGAATCCAAAAGCGCCGTATCTGTGGATCACTGACGGCTATACCCAATGAGCAAAGTAGAAAGAGCCTAGGAAAATGCATCTTCTCCCTATTCAGTCAGCAGTTGTCCATCGACTAGTCTTACTTACCGCACCGCCCGGCGAAAAGGGATTTCTCAGTGATAGACCCACGAGAGCGTGTGTGCCACTGACAAAAGAAGTGCGAGACGATCTGGGAAGTGAGGGATGCCCTTCCTGGGTATCACGAGCGGCGAGGCAGGTACGGCTGGAGGAAAAGCAAGGCAACAGGGTGCTAGGTTTAAGCAAGTATTGTCCGTCCGATCATTGGAATCGGCTTAGCCGAAAAAGGCAGATCTGGTTTCACTAGTAGGAAGAAGACCCTTCTCAGGTGAAGGTATTCCATTTCTAAGAAGGAAGTTCTATATATTCGAACTAGAGAGAAGCTCTAAAATGGAAATCGAAAAGGAACCCCTTGTCCGTCCAGGTACTCACCCCGCCGGAACTCGCAATCAAACATAGGGTTGGCAAACTAGGAAGGCACAGAAAAGAAGGCAGTTGCGAAGGCGAGCAAGGTATTTTTGAATTTCCTCAAATTGATTCATCAATGAAGTAGTTGAATTGAAGTAAATGTGCCTACGAAAGAAGAGTTTTCGATATGGATATGCGAACAGGAAGAAAGCAAGCATATATTACTATTGCATTGGCAACGAACACCGTCAAACAAAGATAGCTGTTGAGGAGGAAGACCTAGATAGGGAGCCGGTTACGAATAAACCTGGGACTAGGAAACCCCGAACTACGAATGGAAACACTTATTCAAGCAGGGGTAAACGGATCTGGTTAGGAAGCCGGAGATGGAAGAGAGGGTGTCGTGTCGGATCTTCAATCGGGGCAAACAACGGATGCTCGGGATAAAGCTGGACTTCGATTGGTTTTTGATGGATATGAGCTTTCCCTGAATAAGGATCCAAATATGCTTCCTAAAACAGCATGCGCAATGGTGGGCCGAGTACATAGCATAGCGTATATCAAGTATCCAACGCCTTCCGAATAAGGAATGGAAGCCGACTTAATAAAACTACATCTTGCTGATGTAGGTGTAGACAGGTATTCTAAAAGGAGTGACAATATTGGGTGTAAGGATTCTTCTATGCAAACATTGACCACTCGTATGGTAGCCTCACAACCATCTACAAGGGAGACTTCCACCTCAACCTGAAGTTCACCCACGTGGAGCCTTTACTAGTCGGAGTGGTAAGACTACAACCGATCCTCTTCCCCAATGCCAGCGTTGTATGTACCACCTGCCTTCTACCCTAGCCGGCCCAATACCTTCTCCGCAGGGACCTCAACAGTCCACTACTTCTGCTGCACAGCCTAGTTCTTCTACACCAGCAGCTATTGCTCCTAATGATCCATGCTTCACCTGTCAACCCGAAGCTGCCATTTCCAGAACGGTTTGTGAAGTCAACTGAAGACAAGCAGATTGCAAAGTTTCTGGATATGATGACAGATATGCAGATTACCACCCCCATCCTTGATGGTGTCTTACAGGTGCCGATGTATACACAGTTCTTTAAGGACCAGCTCGCAAAGAAGCGAAACATTAATGAGCCAGAACTAGTTACTCTTACTAAGGAATGTAGTGCACTCGTTCAAATAAGCTACCTCTCAACTTAGATGAGCCTGCCAGTTTCAGTATTCCATGCTTGATAGGAAGTCAAACTTTCCATGCTTTATGTGGTCTTGGGTCTACTGTGATTCGCTTCACTGTCTACGAGCCACTACCATTGGGTGATGTACGACCGACTAGCATCACTCTCCACCTTGCTGATCAGGATCCGGCAGACATTTTGGGTGATATCCCTGCGATAGTTGGTAACTTCGCATTTCCAGTTGATTTTGTTGTCTTGGAGATGTAGGATAAGAGCTTTCCTATTTTTTTGGGAGACCTTTTCTAGCTACTGCAGGGGCTGTCATCGATGTGAAAGATGCTAAGCTCACGCTTCAATTTGGTGAGGAGAAAGTCTCATTTGACATTAGGTATATCTTCCAACTCACCTTCCTCACTGTCCAGACCATAGTAAGCAATATGAAACAAGTCACTTAAGCCCTAGTAAAAGGCTACTCTTTGAATCCCCTCTTTAAGGCATATAAAATTAGTACTCTTCCTGAGCTAGCTTAAGCATATCTCGAGCGAGTGAGTTTCCCTCCATCAAGTTCTAAGCGATCAAATAAGGTCCTTGCTCTCGAGCCAATGCCAATACCAATAGATAGGGTCTAAACGAAGGGTTAAAAGGAGGTTACCGGTTAAGGGCAAATGCAATCTCTGAGCCAGTTGGAGAAAAAAGGTAATCAAAGAAAGTTTCAGTTGGACTTTCCCTGCCAACCCTACCCAAATTTCATACCCTGCGGTTTTCGTTCCTCTATTGATATTTCGTTCCTCGAATCGAGACTTTCTTTGTCGAGGATCTATGGTTTAGGGTACTCCATCGAGTTTCAGTTTCTTCTTCTAATGGTTGTGTCCGTCTAAGGTGGCTATTTGAGCGATTTAAGTATCGCGGTTGTCTTGAGCTCTGGATTGATGGACGAAAACCCGGGGCTGGGTTCGATTTCAACTCGGAGATAGCCGGGTCTATAGTAAGAGCCGCTTTGTGAACAACATCGAATGACATAGCCAGGGTAGCCGCAATAGAGTAATTATGCCTTAAGCCCAAAACTCTTCCTTCTAGGGATCAGATCAACCTAAAGCACCATCAGTTGTGGATTCATCCACAAAGTCTTTCTACTTAGCTCGTCAAGTGAAGTAGCTATCAACGGCTTTAGCATGACAACTAGAACATCAAGCCATGGTAAACTGCCAAAGCTTCTGCTGTAGTGTAGCACCAAGGTTCAGCCTTCTCCTTGCCGAGTTGCATCACCCGCATCGTGTTCAATTGGAAAGTCTGGCAAAGGCGCTTCCAACTCCTGGTTCAGGGTCTGAGGTTACCAAACAAAGATGAATCCTGCGCAATCAGAGATTAAGCCATAAGATCCCACCCAGAAACTGCAAGAGTCGGGGGCACCTACCGAAGGAGTCTTCCCTCCATCGATTCAATGACAAAATAGCTCTATTGAGAGGGCCTTTGACAACCCTCTTGAATGTGGCTCGCTCCTAGTTTTTCTTCCCCCGCCCGTTCTATCTAGGCTGGTGGCTATACCAGATTTCGTGTCTGATCGAACTTGAAACTAGCCCATTGAGCTTCTTGGATTCCAAACCAGAAAGAAGGATCGCACACAAGAAAATAGAGTTGGAATGAAAGATGGGGTAAAGATGAACTTTATTCTCCTAGCTGCTCTCCATCCAGCAAGTTACTCTCTTTCAAAAGATGACAACTCAAGATTACCAATCAAAACCAACGCTTTTTCTTCTCCTATAGCTTCATCATTACATCTTTCACTAGTTGTTGGATGTGAGTGATGAGATCGATCCATGGAATTTTTACCTCACTCACATACTTTGGAAGATGAAGAAATTCTCTTGAATTTACTTATGGGCTGGCTCTACATGTGGTCAGATGGGTTCCCCTCTTCAGTCATTTGGTACCTCTCCAACGCTTCCTCCTATTCCTACTGATCAGATCAAAGCCAAACCTATCTACTCTTGCACGTTGTCACCCACCGCTCTTGCCAAAAACAAAGAAATTCTATCTTGGGAACTAAAAAAGAATCGGAATGGGAAGTATTTATTTCTTGATTCTCCGGCTAGCATCCTTACTTCCTTCTTCAATGGAAATTCTATGTTTTGGCTCGGTATAAACCAAAAAATGAGAAATTCTCTTATTTGTAGAAAAGTCTTCTTTTGGTTAAATCTGGAGAACCCAGTCGAAACTCTGATTCATGTTTGTGGATTTTAATAGCTCTCCTATCTACCCGGAAATGATCTTCTACCTTTACTGTCTGTGTTCTTTACATATCTTTTGATTGTTTTTCAAATCATTGTGTCGTTACAAATTCAGTGGTTGCACCCTTGTGAGCAAGTTGTTGCCGGATTGGATAGGAGAAGTTAAACAAAGCTACGAAGGATAAAAATTAGCTGAAGAAGTTAAGAAGAGCATTAGTGAAGCGAGAGGAGGACAAGATGGTTGGGAAGAGGAGGAAGGGGTATTAAGGAAAAAAGGGAGGCTTTATGTGGGGACCGCTGGAAATGCAAGAGCCAGGATAGCGCAAGAACTGCATGGGACAGCTACTGGAGGCCATTCAGGTATACTAGCTTCCTATAAGAGAACTAATAGGAACTTTGTCTGGCCAGGAATGGATGCCTCTCTTGAGGACAGACTGTGACGGTAAAGCAACAACATCAACTCGCAATGGCCCTCGTGCCATGAGACATGGATTTTAGTCGACGTAGATTGGATCGAAAGATCGCACTTCCGCTCTTCTCCTATCGGACTAGTCACTTCCCACTCTCCTCAAGTGAACAGTTTAGCCACTATCCTCCCATATACTCTGCTTTTTCATTGCTTATGAACTGGAACTTGTTGGTGCATGGATTTCACGTTTCAGCAGCACTTTGGTTTGTGCATGGTTGTGAAAAGAAGGTTTTCTATACACTTATATGAACTTCATTGGTGAAAGAAAGAGAAGCTTGCCTTGATAAAGCACAGCCTTTCGCACTCCAATAGGCATATATTGTTACAAGGTTATGCCCAAAGGTCTCAAAAACACCGGTGCTACATATCAACGCGCCATGACTAAGATCTTCGATGAGATAATACATAAGATTGTCGAGTGCTATGTAGATGATCTCGTTGTAAAGGCGGTATCCTATGAAGAACATCTTCAACATCTCAGAATTGTATTCGACCGCCTAAGGCAACATGCACTCAAGTTAAACCCGTTGAAGTGCGCCTTCATGGTCTCGTCAGGCAAATTCCTTTTGATTCTGTTGTCAGAGGTGCCTTTCAATTTCATTGACCTTGGTACTGCATTTCATAGATACCTTCGCTATTACAGTAACGCAATTCTCCACTGAACCCATTGACCTAGGTACCGAGTCTGTTATGCGTACGTCTTTTCGGACTCTTTATTTGTTTGTGGACAACAAAAATGCAAACATGAGAAAAGGGGATCATTCCATTTTGAACACACCCATCTATCTCATCTGACCTCTCCGAATTCCTGAGTAACGAACCATGGGCTATAGATGGTTGGGACATATCATCATCCGGAGGGAGTGGTCTTAATACCGATGTCTTTCTTTAACCTTTGGGAGGTCGAACCACTGAACCTATTTCTTTGACCTTGGGACCGATAGATAAGAAGGCAAGGCAGAAGAACCAATTGAATCACGGAGAACAGGTAGCTCCGGCATGTGAACTTGTCGAACCATTCAACTATACTGTATATCGATTGGCCACATCAACGCATTTCACCTCGGAACTTGTACTTGGAATAGAGCCAGCCTTGAGATCTGCCACATCTTCCTTCAAGTCAGAGAGTTGAGATAGAACAGCTTCGCCTTTGACCGGTTTGCTGCTTTCCTTTATACACAAGCCCCTATTATTAAGGTATGGAGGTTTTTTCTGGAATGACCAAAGAACAAGAGAAGTTCAATGAGGTGCAAACGCAAGAATTAAAGCAATGAGGACAAGTGCTAGGATAGGATCCCGAAGGATGGCATGCCTATTCAGCAACGTGCAGAAAGGATGGCTTCACGCAAGAATCTTGATGAACCAGGTATGTCTTCTACTAACAGATATGCTATTTGCAATTCCATTGATTCTGCTAGTCTAGTAAAATTTGCTGTAGATAGTGATCTAGTGTTGGGCAGTACACAGGAGGAAATTGACAGGTCTACAAATTCTATTAAAGCAAGAGAACTTGCTCAAGCATTGCTTTATGAAGCTGCTCAGAAAAAGAAGTTAGCTGCTCATGAGAAGGAGCAGTCTTCCAGTGTCGAGTTAAGCTCTGATTCAGAGAATGAGGATATTACTCAGATTGTTGAAGAGTTAGATAATCACAGTACTTGTATACCAGTTGGTGACAAGAACACTACGAGCAGAGCTAAGAGGAGGCATAACAAAAAACAGATACCGCCATGAAGACACTAATCTTGAATGTGAGGGGCCTGGCCAGGTAGAAGGGGGCAACCTTCTGAAGTGATAGAGTGGGTGGACATAGTTTGTGTGCAAGAAACTAAGAGAGAACAGTTCTCAGATAAAGAGTTAATGGCAATTGGTGGCAGAAAGCTTTTCAAGTGGTTTTGCAAGCCAGCCAGTGGCAGTAAAGGTGGAATGCTTATTGGAGTCAATCTGGATGTCATGGATGCAGACCTCATTGGGGAGGGTCAATTTCTCCATGGTGTTTGAGTATAGAGGCTTTGTGATAATTGTGCTTGGGTGGATGTTTATGGTCCAACCAAATTTAAGAGCTATGTTTTTGTCAGAGCTCACTAACTTTGTGTAGAGTGTTGATCTACCTTTGCGGGACA
Organism: Triticum dicoccoides; assembly: GCF_002162155.2. Classification (NCBI taxonomy): domain Eukaryota; kingdom Viridiplantae; phylum Streptophyta; class Magnoliopsida; order Poales; family Poaceae; genus Triticum; species Triticum dicoccoides. The sequence continues at coordinate 441,565,100 of NC_041388.1, forward strand.
TGATCAGATTTGCTCATGAAACAATGGCAGAATACATATTAATAGGATGGAAGCTTTTAATGCTTTCATATCTGAAACTGAACTACAGGAACTGAGAAGGGTTGGTGGCCTGGACTAACAAACAAGACAGGCCAGTGAGAGAAGTTTTGGATAGAGTTCTGGTTTCTTCAACTTATGAGGATTTATTTTCTAAGTTTTACTATCCCTCTTGCAAGCTGGGTCAGATCATTGTCCTTTACTTCTAGAAAATGGGGAAGATAGGGGCTGCCACTAAGTTTCATTTTGAACCATCCGCAAGAAGGGTTTAGAGATATGCTGTTACAGAAATGGCCTACAAGAACTGTTGCAAATGTTCCATTCCAGACTATTGGCAACAAGTGTCTCAGGGCTTCAGGAAGTTCTTGAGAGGGTGGAAGGCAAATGATGCTACTGACAATAGAAGAAGTAAATCCAATCCCTGCTTTAGCCTTGCTGCTTATTCACTGGCAATCCAACCATACCATTCTTGTCTATCAGGATCAGTCTTTCCCTCAAGTCACCTTAACATGCTTATTTCTTTCCTTCACTATGCAGATACAAAACTAGGTTGCAGAGGCATAAAGCCACTGATACTATTGGTCAGAAGTATGATTTGACAAAAACTACTACTTTAGCAGCTATGCGAAATGGAAGTTTCCTTCTTCTTGCTTGTTTGGCCGTCCGAAAGCAGATACAGATATCGGGGAGAAAGCAGCTCTCTGAGCGATGGATACCGATCGATCTCGGTTATTTTCATTGATCCTGGCCTATCTCCATAGCGCTCACCCAGAGGGAATTCACTCAGCTCTGGGCCGCATCCATCTGGTTGGCATGAGAAAGAAGGCAATTCCTTCCTTGGGTCAGATCTCCGTTCCGGGATGGAAGAAAGAATGATGGTTTGGATGAGCAATTGGGAAACACACACGGGGTCATGGATGGCTACCTAATGTGAGATGCATGCATTTCGGATAGAATGTCACACTGGCTCTGGAGTGCCCGGGGGCGATAGATATATGGATATATAGAAGGAAGGGAACATCGTCTGCAAGCTCTCTCTCCTAATCCACTTTCTTATTGCAAAGGCTCCAACAGAGCAAAGTTGTACAAAAAGAAGTATGCATATGGTCGGTCCCCTTCGAAAGGCAATGGAAAGCAAGGGTCCCGCTAGCATTGAGGAAGGAAGCGGTGAGACCAGTTCAGCCATAACCTTGAATGAATTTATATAAGCCAGGATCTTGTACCGGGTACGGAGACTCTCTAGTGATGCTCCCCTACCCCCCTCTGCCTAGGGTAATAATCTGGAGTGATAAGCTTAAGCTAATAGCACATAGAGAGCTAATACCATATCCCGCCCGGCTCCGCCTTTAGCTGACCCAGCCCGGACTTCCCCTTCAAGCGTTCAAGAATAAGCATGGGAGTCGAATAGAGATGGCACTTGGAAACTACCGTTGGTATTTCAGGTTTCACATTGTACAGAATGAAATCATCGATAGGGCTCGCCCTGAAGAGAGGATGTCGCGCTTAATAGAAAATTGTTTAGTTTAGGCATTTAGCTTAGCTTAAAATAGATATGTAACATGATGTACTTACACGTGCAACCACTCCGTCTTCTAGACCGGGGTCATAATTGAACCCACAACAAACCTCAGATGATGTGACTTCTCCACCCTCTAGGCAATTCAAAACAGGTCCCATTAGCTCGAATTTACTAATGTTAGAAAGGAAGACGAAGGTGCCAAAACAAAGCATTTGTTTAAAGCATTGTCGTGTCCTTGAGCTTCAAAGTCTCCAAAATCTTGATCGAGAAGAGTAAGCATTGCCTGGTGAGGAAGAGCGGAAGCATAGGTTTTTGGATCCTAGCGAAGGAGTTTCAAGCACGGATTACGCTTCTAAAGAGCACTATTTGGCTTGGCCCATCCTGCCAAAGATTTGAGATAACTAAAGCGACTCGCAGTCAAAACTGGTGGAGCCAACGCCAAAGAGGAAATGTGTAGATAGTAGGTGAGCGCCTAGCCCCTTAGTCTTTCGGATCGGAAGATTCATTGGTTTCATCCAAAGGCTTCTGTCTCGTCTTCCTCAAATTGTTGATCGAGGATCAAAGACATTGCTAAAGCAGACGCCTACCAAACGGGAGTTCTTGTACCTGCTAGAACGGCATCTGCTCGAACTTTTGTTTCTTAGAAAAGAAAATATGAACTCACAATGTGCAACAAAAATGTACCCACCGGTTGAGAAACCACCATAGTTGGATGATTGCTCGCGCTAGTAAGACAGCTTTGACTCTTCTTGATCGTGATCTGGTGATCGGTCACACCCTCTTTAGAGGTTCTAGGCCCTGCCTATTGAGTCATCTACCATAGAAACAGAGTCTCGTGATGATCCTGGTACAAAAGGTTCGTCAGGCCCGCATTCAGAGACTTCTGCCTTAGACTCATATCCATAAAGATATTCTCTCGCTTTCTAGCTGTACCCTTCTTCACACCCACCATGGAGGTTAGAGATTTCCCGTTATCAACATTGTCCAGGCAGGACTCTATTTTTAGAATGCTCGGAGCCAACCAAACAGTTTGCTACGTCCTTCGAGAAAATCAAAACTTCATTGGAACGTGGTTCTCCCATTTGTTATCTCATTTGTGGTTCTCCCATTTGTTATCTCCACTCCATCTAATATTAATGTGTGTGTTACCTAAAGGAATGTAAAAGAAGGTAAGAAAGTATCTAGCATGCAAAGACGAATTCCAGATTGACCCATACAAAACCTGGTCTGTGCTAAAAAAAGATGAAAAGAAACAACCTGCATGTAATAAAGTTCACCTTTGCGTTTCAAAAAAAGTAAAATTCACCTTGTTGTGATTAGAAACACCCCAAGCTCCTTCCATTACCGACCTTGGTAAGCTACAGATTGACGACTGTATAACTCCAGTATAGTTTACATCCTAAACACAACATAAGATAATCCATGTTTGAAATTTTCTACATGCAGTAAGTGGATTAAGCTAATCATTGAAGAGCAAATATATCTTACCTTCCATCTGATCCCAACCAATTGAAGCTGAATTTCCTGAGTAATTGACACCTAATTGGCTAACAAACTAAGAGTGAAATTACATAACAGCAAGGCAAAAAATTTGAGCCTAACACAATCAAGAAACAATACAGTATGCAAAAAAATGTATTAGGTTTTATTCTGTGACATACAACAAAGCAAACACCAGGAATGAATGAATAATCAGGCATGCATGGATAAACATCAACATTGTTGCTTCACGCTCAGCTGATTTCTACAATAACAATATATGGGCTGCAGTGGCTAGCACCTTAATTAAGTAAAGTGGCATATAGTGTCCGACCTATTTGCTTGCTCAAGACATAATGGATTGAAGCAAATAGGGGTATCTTAATTAACAAATCATCCAAGAAAATCGTAGAGGATAGTAATCTTTTGCTCCACACAAATATATTGTTCATGTGTAATTGAATTTGTGAGTTCACATCTCACATAAGCATACTAAAATAAACTACATGTGAGATCACTTTCTTATATGAGAAACATATTGAATAAAGAGCACTTGTGAGTTCACATTTAACAGTAGTAATCTAGCAAATACTACTGACCAAGAGAGGATGCCTAAGCCGAGTTGCAATGGCTGCAGATACTGGTGAGCTAGAGGCACGCAGATGCGGACGCAATCAGTGACGATGATCTAGCTGGTAACAACAGCGTATGGTGACCTGGCGATCGGCGGCGCACACAATACTGGTTAGATATATTCAAGGTTAGTTGCAGAATTACCTGGAATTAATCCATGGCACCCGCACTCCGCCGTCGACCAAAGCGAGAACTCCGACGGCTTCATGTCCCTGCTCACAAGATGCTTGTATATGCTGATAGGATCGGTAGTGCAGTGGCATCGATTTGGTCAGGTCGTCACTGTAACTGTCTTCTCCATAAGGAATTAATAGAGGACACTACATCTTATATGTGAGCGTTAATCACCCACAGTTCAGCTAAGAGAAGCAGGGGAGGCAGCGGGCTGCAACCAAACCAGTAAAGGGAGGCATCACCATCCTCAACAACAACATAGCTATTTTTCTTTTAGAACAGTACTGCACAATTTCATTACCACATCACCATGAGCTTACAGTAATACTCCCTCCGTTCCGAAATGTAGGTCGCTGGATGTTTTGCAGTGCAAATTTCGACACGTTACGGAATTCTCGCACTTTCCGAAATTACCCCTCACTCCGCTCACAGCCCACTCGCTCACTCGCTCGCCTCTCTTCTCCCCGTCGCTCCCCTCTTCTCCCCGTCGCTCTCCCCGACTCCCGCCGGCATCTCCCTGACTCCCCGTCGCCGGCCTCTCTAGCATATCTCCCCGTCGCCGCCACCTTTCTCCGCGTCCATAGCCGGCATCCATTCACGTCCGGCGTCCACTCATAGCCGGCGTCCATTCACGCCCCACATCCAAGGTCAAAGAATGAATTTTTTGCGCCGGCGACGAGCTTCTGGGCGACAGAGGCGATGGATTTGCGTGCGCCGGCGCTCGATCTAGGCGAGGGAGGCGCTGGATCTGCGCTCGTCAGCACTGGATGCATAGTGGAGGCCGAGCGGCGTATCTGGAGAGGCGCGGGAGCAACTGGCGGATCTGGAGCGGCTTGGTCATCCTCACGGATCTGGTACGGTGTTTCTTCTCCATGCCTCCTCTCTTATCCATTTGCAGGAGTAGTTGATGTTAGAGTAGCAGTGCATCGATTTGGTTAATGAAAACTTGATGCAGTAGCTTGAAAATGCAGTGTGCCGGACTCCACTACGGCTCTGAAGCCTTCACAAAGTTACTAAAATCGTGTGATTGTTGCTGTGCAAGCAAAGATGAAGCTGATGGATCACCCCAGGCCCAGAGCAACTTGCTGGTGGATTCTGGAGTATGTGTGTGAATTGCTGAATGGAGTAGAATGGTAATGCTCTCCTTTGTATCTACGCCATGTTGCGGCTGAGCCACTGAAGCAGGTTCATATTTTTAGAGAACGAAAATTGCAGGCATCGAACATACTCACATTTTTCTTGCAGATCCCACATTTTTCTTTTTCTTGTTTTGAATGGTTGGTGATGAACTCTCGCAGTCTCACTCGTGGTTTCTACTCCTGATTCAGTTATTCTTGTGTGTTTATTATTCCGTAGTTGTCGAGACATAAAGTTCCTCCTGATTCAGTTAGTTGGTCCCGATTTAATCATTTGAACAAGTTTCTCCATCTCAACAAGTAACTTAGCTGGATACATTTTTCACTCCAATCAAGAGCTTACCACAATCTCAGTTGGATACATTTTTCTACTTTAAGTAACTTTGCAATCTCAGTACATATTTTGCATACTTGTATTACAGTTTGTTTATCTACTGCAGGTAGAGTGCAGAGTAGCTTCTTAATCTTGCAGTTCCCTTGCTAGTCATGAATGTTCATTGCTTTGGCGAGGGAACTTCTGTAGTCGAACATGTTTATGTACTCCAGTCTTGTTCTGCATGCTTAAGCAGTCAAACATGTTTAGATATTCCAGTAGGAGTACTTCTATCTCTGCATATACTCCAGTCTTGTTCAGTAGGAGCACTTGTATCTCTACATATACTCCAGTCTTGTTCTGAATTTGTTCACTTGCTTACCAGTCTTGTTAACTGAAAAGAAAAAAGGGGCCAAACAAGTTAACTTGTTTTGTTAATTGCTTGAAACTCACTGTGCAAATTGGTCCTCTCCTCTCTCTGTGTAAATTTGTTGTGCATGTTGAGTGTAAATTTTCTGTAGCTTCTGTTAAAAATAACTTATTCTCATGAAGCTTCTGTAGCTTCTTTTAAAAGTTGTCGTCTGTAGCTTTTGTTAACTTGTCTACTGAAACTTGGGCTACTGAAGCTTGTTAACTTGCATAATATTGTGAACTTAATTGTTGCTTGCATATTAATGACAGCAAAATCATGATAGGAGTAGTTTCTGTAAAATCATGACATGCCATACAAGCTTCTGTAAAATCGTGTGGATTTTCCTTAAATTAAAATTAAAATCGTGTGGACTTGTTGCTTAGTTTTAATTAAAATTAGGAGTAGGAGTTGTTCTTGGAGTAGGAGTAGGAGTAGTTCTTGGAGTATGTAGGAGTAGTTCTTGGTTAATTAAAATGATCATACAAATGATTCACTCCACACAAGTCTCTTCTCAAGGAGTTACATATACTCCACACAAGCCTCATCTCTAGGATTTACATATACTCCACACAAACAAGGAGTTACACATACTCCACACAAATAATCATAAGCATCTTAACAAGCAACTCCTCAAGCATCTCGACAAGCATCTCAACAAGCAACTCCTCAAGCATCTCGACAAGCATCTCAACAAGCAACTCCTCAAGCATCTGAACAAGCATCTCGACAAGCAACTCCTCAAGCATATCAACAAGCATCTTGACAAGCATCTCAACAAGCAACTCCTCAATCATCTGAACAAGCATCTCGACAAGCAACTCCTCAAGCATATGAACAAGCATCTCGACAAGCATCTCAACAAGTAACTCCTCAAGCATCTGAACAAGCATCTCGACAAGCAACTCCTCAAGCATATCAACAAGCATCTCGACAAGCATCTCAACAAGCAACTCCTCAAGCATCTCAACAAGCAACTCCTCAAGCATATCAACAAGCATCTCGACAAGTATGTCAAGCCTCTTCTTCCATCACTGAACTCTCTCCATTATCCCAAGATTGTGCAGGGCATTTGCATATACCTCTTCAGGGCATGTAAGTCTTGGAGGTAGCATCCCAAGGTTCTCTAGACTTTCCTTGTTCGCATGGGGTATTTTATACCCATTGCCCCCTGCGTGGTTCAAGATTTCAATCATGCAAGCTTGTAGAGATAGGAAAACTCTATTCAGCTTGTAAACTTCATAGTTTTCAAATTCATCTAGCACACCCTTGATAAGATCCTGAAGCGTTCTAGGGCTTAGACAATCTGTCAGAGATTGCAACGAGTTGAAGAACCCAAGGTCAAGGCCATTCAGATCAGGGCTATTGGCAGGTTGTTGAATTAGTCTGATATCGAGTCCAGTTCTTTCCGCGGTTGCTACAAATTCTGGGTCGTTGGGCAAGATATGGGGCTTGGCGTTGTCTTGTTGTATATAGATGGTTTGCCCAGCATCATTCTCAGGCCAAGATGCTTGTATTGCTGGTAGTAGGTTATCTATCATGAACTCTCTCATTACTTGCCTGTTGACTTTTATGGACTTCGTCTCCATTGTTCCTCTGGGCCTGTTGTCGCTTCTCCTCTGAGCCGGAACTTCTTTCATAAACGGCCAAATTCCAATTTTCCCAGAAAATGTCACATTTCCTTCACTATCCCACCTTGGCCTAGCAATAGCCGTCAAGAACATGACTTTTCCAATACAACTGCCGTTTTGTATAGTTCTCGTAGGCTCTTCCTCCCCATATAGCAGATAATAGTTCCTGTTTTTCTTGGTCATATAGAACCATTTCTCGTCAATATGAATAATGTTGTGCATGGTCTTGAATTTTGGCCTTTCAGTTTGTGTTGTTGTCTCATCGAGAATTGACAAGCAAAATTCCATTCTATCCTTCTTGTTCTTTTCCTTCAAAACTGGCTTCAAACAGTTTGTATGCCTCTTTATCAACTTCAGCATGAACTTCCGGTGGAGTGTCGTAGGGCTGCAACCGAGTTGCCAAGCAAGTGACCTGATAGTAGACCGCTTGTTAAGTGGAATGGTAGGTATTTGATCTAGATTAATGTCCTTTGGCTTTCTTCCACAGTTCTTTTTTCTCTGACTTGAAACATCCACCTCCAGGCCTTGAGCAATTTGCTTCATTGCTTTCTTCCAAACTCTTTGTACATTCCATACACCCACTCCAAAGAAACTGGCAATCTTTTTCTTGTCATCTCTTTCAAATTTGCCCCCTCTACTCATGCACAGTGTGTGCATTGCAACATAAGCAGCATACTTTTGCTTGTCATCGAGGCTATCCCTTTTCTTAACTGATTGCTCAACACCTGCACGAAGAAATACAGCAAAGGAAAAATGATCAAATGATCAAAGGAAAAATGGTCAAATGAACATAAGCATTCAAATGATGATATGATCATATCATCAAATGATCAAATGATGATATGATCATATCATCAAACTGTATTCTGTAATTTAACTGATTTTTTCTTCCACCACTAACTGAAAATTTCTGAAATGCCACTGTAGCTATACCTGCATGTTGTACTCCCGCATCTTCATCCATTTGTACTCCTACATCTTCATCCATTTGTACTCCTGCATCATCATCACCCATTTCATCTTCTGCATCTTCTGCAGGTGGAGTGCAGTTGAGGTCTGGGACAACCATCTTCTGCTGCTTTCAGGTACTGCTGTTGTAATCTGAATTGTACTCCAACAGTAATTTGACAGTATTCCTGCATCAGTAGATTCGGATTTTGTCAAATGGTTAGATCAAATTATTGGCCAGTTGAACCAAATTCTCATCAAATTGTTTATGTTTGCAGTTCATTCCTCTCTTTGCTACGTGGTCATTGTTTCAGGACAGATCGAGGTATAGCTTGCATTGCATTCAAGCAAGTTTGCTGTAGATTATCAGTTCAAGATGTTTTGTCAAGTCTTATTACAGTAATAAAATCTCTTAGCAATGATATAAAAACACTCAAATCTCTCCCAGCCAAAAGAAGTTTTGTCAGGTCTTATTACAGTACTACTCCAGTCATGAACCTGTTTTTGTTGTGTGTGTGTTCTCAGATTTTTTTACTCCAGACTATTTTCAATAGTTTTCTCTCATGATCCTCTAATGAGAAAAAGAACATGTGTAATCCAGATGACAACATTTTCAGTCTATGATTTTTATTTAAAGTAAATCAACATAATGGCAGAGGTTCTTCCAGAATTTTCAAAATCAATGATGCACAGTCAACAATTAATACAGTTTGGTCTGCTACTCCTATTGTCTGAAATGCTACAGCCAACAGTTAATTCAGTTAACTTGTTCAAATTATTTGTTGAATTTTTGGCAGCAAACATTTCTTGAATCAAATGTTGGCACTTCTGAATTACTCTTGACTACTCTTGAATCAGTACATCTCTTGAATCACTTGAGTATTGTTTATGCTTGCAGTTCGTTTCCAGCGACAGCAGAGAGATGTACTCCAGCAGAGGATCAAATGATCAGAGAGAGGAGATGAACCTGGGCACCAACCGAACCCAGCAGAAGCTCCTGGACGTGAGAGAGGAGGAGCGCCTGCGCCTGGATGCAGTAATTTTCAATATACTTGAATAAGGCTGATGATCGCCCTTGCCATATTTCTTCGTGATTGATTCTGTGAGTAATTTTCAATGACACTCTTTTACGCTCTTGTGCATTTGTTAGTCTACTTATCTACTTGACATGCAAGGTGAAAAGGGAGAGCATGTCTGCAGATCACCCTCCACCTTGTTTCTCGTTCCTTTCATCTTCTTGATGTTAACTTGAGCTTCACATCTTTCTCGCAAAAAAAAAGTTGAGCTTCACATCTAGACTTTGTTTTGTGTAAAATCTTGAGCAATTATCTATGAAAATCATTCATTATGCATTTTGTGACCAATTTAAGGTCTATGCAATAAAAATCTTAAATACACATGTGTTTAGATTTGAAAAATATATATAGTGGTGCTACTTGGTCTGTTTTCCTCTAATTCCGTTTTCCCGTCTATAGGTGATATGTACTACATTGCTTTGCTTGGACTTTCGGTTTGCTCAATGTTTATATGTATACTAATTTACGTTAGTTCTTGCTACACCTGTGCCATTGTGCTGAAAAGGTGCTCTTGTACTGGTTACCGCCCCGTCATGTAGAAGTCAACTCATATGCACATCCAGCACAAGTAAATATGGCAGTCAAAATCTATTCCCAATGGAGAAGAGTGAGTTGTCTCGCCGCTCTGTTGGATTTGTTTGGAAGCATGGAATGAATTAGTGGTATAGAAACATGCTTTGATATAGTATCCATGAAACTTACTACTACTCCCTCCATTCCCAAATATAAGTCCTTTTAGAGATTTCAACAAGGGACTACATACGGAGCAAAATGACTGAATCTATACTTTAAAATATGTCTATATACATCCGTATGTTGTAGTCCATTTGAAACCTCTAAAAAGACTTATATTTAGGAACGGAGGGAGTAATATTTTTTTCTTACTTGCCTATTTGTTTGGCAATGTTTTTTTAGATTTTTAAATCTTTCATTTTTGTAGGATGTGCTACACTTTGGCAAGTCTTGTCTTCTTCTGCTTTGTACTTTTGTCCTTGCTTAACATTCATAGTAAAGTGATTTAAGACTTGAAGAACATGATACGGTTCCATCGCAAAAGAAGAAGAAGAACATGGTACGGTCTCACTGTGAGTGTTAGCTCTCTACTAAATGTTGCGTCTTTTTTATAAAATTAGTAACAAACATTTAGACAAGATTTTTGGTACATGTTGCATGTTGTTGTGGACTGATTATTTGCTTCATTTATCAACATCTTGTTGATTTATGATTCTTCAGTAAAGCCACACATACATGGCGTCACTAAATGTTCTATCTTGGAATGATATCTAAAAACACGAGCTTGTAGAAGACAACTAATTTTTTCTTAGCCGCTATCACTAACGAGCTTTTATGTCTGAACATTGAAATTATATTAGTAATACAAGCTTTAATCGCCATTAACTGCGGTGGATGCATGTCATGACCACCGAATGGGTAGGAATGTTGCATGGTCAGTTTTCTTTTAATCCTTACATGCAAGAATGTAATGCATCTCATAATCTAAACAGATGTGAGAAAGAAATAAAAATAGTACTTACAATAATAATAATAATAATAATAATAATAATAATAATGAGATAGGCTCAACAAACCATAAATGAAGGAGAGTATGTATTATACCACACACTTATGTTATACGCCCTCTGAATGCGTTTTGAATCACCGGGCAGATTGTGGTCTTCTTCTAGTTTCCAAATCTGCCCATAATTCAATTTCACTGCCTGCCTAAGTCCACTTTGTATGTTTTGAGTCCATTCGGGTTTGGTTTTGTTAGGTTTTAAATTCAAACATGTTTGTATTTTTAAAATTTGGAAGTTTGTAAAAATCCCCAAACCACTTAATGTAAGTTCCCCATATTTGTCAATTATCTTGGTCTAAATCTTTCTTTTCTTCAATCTTCTGTTTAATAATTGAAAAAGAAAAAAAAACAAGAAGGAGAGGTCCATCAGCCAGCATACAGCCCAGCTAAACTTTCGTGGTCGGCCTATCCACCCCCGCTAACCCTCTATAGCAGCCAGGAGAAGGACGCGGCTAATCTGCACCCGAGCTCATATGCTCCCGCATGAACAGTAAAATCGAAAAAAATAAAATAAAAATTCAAAAAATTTCAATTTTTTTTTAGTGAAACATTGACAAAAGTTCTAAGTGCCTGCAAAAATTTGTCATGAAATCACATTCCTAGAAGGCGTGGCAAAAAAAACAAAAAATGTACTCTGAAAAAGCTACTTTCAAACGCATTTTGAAGCACTGAATTTGTTTTTTTTGCCACGCCTTCTAGGGATGTGATTTCATGACGAATTTTTGCAGGCACTTAGAACTTTTGTCAATGTTTGTCTCAAAATTTTTTTAGAATTTTTTGAATTTTTTTCGATTTTTTTTCGATTTTACTGTTCATGCGGGAGCATATGAGCTTGGGTGCAGAATGAACTTTTCGCCAGGAGAAGACCGATCCCCACATTCCCTCTCCCGTCTCTCCTCGTCTCTCCCTCCAGCGCCGTCACCCCGCGCCTCCCTTTGCCTCGCGGCCGGCCCCGTCACCGGCGTCCACCGCCCAAACCTCCTCCTTCCTGCTCGTTCGGTGCTCTTCTTTCGGTCTCTGCTCCCTCTTTTCTTTTTTCCGAGAAAAACCGGCCTCTGCTCCCTCTCTGTGGGACCCGGCCTCAAGGGATGCAATAAGAGGCCCATCTTGCAGCCCAGGCCTAGGTTACCAAACATACGGCGACAGCCCATAGCGGGGGTGTTGCACAAAACACACCTCTCCTCGCGCGGAGCCACCACCACCCCGCCGCCGCCGCCGCCCGTCGTCGCGCAGCCACCTCGTCGCCGCCGCCCCACGACGTCGCGCTCCGTCTCGGCCATGGCGAAGACGAAGCCGATGGCAGCCGGTGCGGCCGCGGCGGACAAGAAGCAGAACAAGAAGAAAGGCAAGGGCGGCAACATGAAGGGGAGGAACGGCCCGGCGGCCGTGGCCATGAAGGCGCGCGGGGCTGGGGCCGCGGCGGCGGAGCGGAGCAACCCCTTCGAGGCCATCTGGTCGCGCCGCAAGTTCGACGTGCTCGGCAAGAAGCGCAAGGGCGAGGAGAGGCGCACCTCCCGCTCCCGCTCCGACGCCATCCACAAGGTAAGTGCTTGCTGAACTGCTAATAGACCGAGCGATTTTCGGGCGAAGCTCGATTCTTTGGCCTGATGTCGCGGCATGGCGTGGTTGCAGAGGGAGAACACCCTGCTCAAGGAGTTCGAGCAGAGCGCCAAGTCGTCGGTCTTCCACGACCGGCGCATCGGCGAGAGGGACGAGACTCTGCCCGAGTACGACAAGGCCATCCTCCGTCAGCAGCGAGAGCACATGGTATGTGCCGCTTACCTCGTTATATCCAGAGTCACTCTGTTAGCGCAGCATTCTCTAGTCAACAATGGGATTCCTGGGTCCAAGGTTGGACACATAAACTGCATGGATTAGTAGAGATGCAAATAGGGAAACCAGTGTTCTTGTTGTGTTATAGGAACAAATTTATGCATGTTTTGTCCCCTTCATTTCCATCTATCAGTATGTGCCACGCATTGCAAGTATGCGGTCGAAGTGCTCCTTCTCATTTTAGTGACGGCGGCGGTGTGTGTCCAGGAGTTTGTTAAGTTTCCCCCTTTTCTCATGATTTCTAGGCGAAGTTGAAACGGGCAAGCAAATTCAATCTGTCCGATGAGGAGGATGACGAGGATTCTCACACGCTTTTGGGAAATGATGATTTCAATGAAGAGGTGCCTATTGGTGACGACAGTGATGAAGAAGGTGTGTTTTAAGCTCTCATCTAAGTATCTTGCACTATATTTAATTGGCCCATGTTTTCTGCTTCGTGGGATACTTCTGAGTCTCCTGTGTTATGTATGTATGTATCTCACATTTGTATTTTACAAACTACTCTGGTATTTTAAGTTAGCTTTTAGTTTATTATCTGAAACAGAGCATTTAAAATATATTGGGATATATGTTGTCCATCCAAAATAAATTGAAATTTTGTCGATGGCCTGCGAAACAAACCTTTTGAAGTTCTGCTTGTCGTGTAGATTCCTGGGGCCAAAGGCTGGACACATAAACTGGGATTAGAGCATTTAAAAGACTAAAAGATATATGCTGTCAATCCAAAATATTTTTTTTTGTCGATGACCTGTAAAACAAACCTTTTGGAGTTCTGCTTGTTCTTCTGAGAGATTCTGTAGATTACTGTAGTCTGACACCTAGTTTTAGGTTTGCTCTGAGAGATTCTGAAATTTGTTCATTCTATTTATTCTGTGGGATGCAAATGTTACGGGCTCATACAGGTGTTGGAATTGTCTCGAATTTAGGTCTCTGAGTTGGCAAGAATTTCTTGACGTTGGCAAATACTCCCTCCGTTCCAAATTACTCGTCGCAGAAATGGATGTATCTAGAACTAAAATACATCTAGATACATCCATACCTGCGACAAGTAATTCGGAACGGAGGGAGTAACAATTGGAATCCAAAACATGGGTTGGAATTTGACACGTCTGACTCAAAATAATCTGGGACGGGGTTGGCCCTAGTAAAACTGATAAGATAGCATAACATAACTTTCTACTGTAGATATTTGATTTAGCTATCAATGTTTGTTATTGTTTAGTATCTAAAATCCTTTGTGGTCTCCACCTTTGGTAACCACTGATTTTCCCCTATATCACACATGACCTAGTTTCAGTTTTGGCACTTAGTTTGCTAGGCTCAGCGTTGGGAATGTACGATGGTTGTTATCGGAGAAATTATTTATGTTAACATACTCCCTCCGTCCCAAAATTCTTGTCTTAGATTTGTCTAGATACGGATGTATCTAACACTAAAATGTAACTAGATACATCCGTATTTAGACAAATTTAAGACAAGAATTTTGGGACGGAGGGAGTATTAAAGTTTTATAAGGATTAGAATCCCCATCTACAGGAACTGATGTTAATGTTTCTATTTTGCTTAATGTGCTTAACCTTTTGTATTTTCAGGTAACACGCTCTCAAAGAAGCGCTTATCTCTCCAAAGTAGTGATCTCCCTTCAGAAACTGACCTGCCCGGAGAAACACATGTAATGTTTCCTAGGAATTACTAATTACATTTAGATCTCATCTGTTATCGATATGCTGTGTGCTTAATCTAGTCACTCCTGTTTGCAGGGTCACAAGAGCAAAAAGGAAGTTATGTCAGAGATCATTTTGAAGAGTAAATTTTACAAGGTAGAGTGCCCTGTGTGTACAAAAAACATTATTCCTTCTGTTGCTGCCTTTTTTTCTGTCTTGGGCTATCACCTAGAACATTTCCTATCATTCTGAAACTTAAATAAACTGTTTTGAATTTTCCCTACAAATTATTATTTGGTTTGATACATGATGCTTATTCCACAGTTTTCAACTCTTGGTATTTGCTTTTTTTCCAAATTGTTTGCAAAGGTAATCAAAAGAAGCCTTTGATATAGCTTTGTATGTCTACCTTAGTGCCTTCCATGACAAAAATGACCAAGTGTTTATCAGTGCGGTGAAGATATATGTGGATGTGAGGGATTAGATAAACAGGGCATCATTCTTATATGCTGGATGCACAGCTTGAACTCGGACATATTAGACTCCTTAACTTCCTAATACAATAGTATTGGACTCATTCCAATCCAGCCACCTCCTATTTCCATTATAGTTCCATGTTGCTTTATGCATGACCTCATTAGATTGGTATTGCAGATCTGTTGGGTTGTGTACATGATTTGCAGTTTTGCACACACTATACTTGTTATTATGCATTCTTCTATTTCCATATTTGTAGCATGAAGTGGCTACGTTAACATAATTTTGTCTTGTTGCAGGCCCAAAAAGCCAAGGAAAAGGAACATGATGAACATCTTGTTGACAAGTTAGATAGTGATTTTGCATTGCTGGCCCAGACACCAGCACTTCTATCCCTGACCGAATCAGCTAGAGTGAACACACATAAAAACAATTCAAGTACAATCCATAAAGGTTCATCTGGTCTGACCGGAAAGGAGATTTTCAATAAGGTAGCATTTACTGCTTGTCTTCCCATTTAGATCATCAACAAGCCCAAGATTATTCATTATATTACATAGCTTTCAGTCGACAATTAAGCTGGCAGCATGGGTGGAACCTCTGTTATGTTGTTAGAAGTCGTTGCACACACCGAACAGTGCACACACATGTAAGCTTGAAAAGAGAAAATAGTAGACTAGACATGGTAGCCCATTAGTTGATTTGCTTTAAATTTTGTGGACCAGTTTATGCGTCTATTCTAAAGATATGCACGTCCTTGGTGGAGTCGCTCCTCTCATTTGGTACCTTGGGATGAAGTGTGTACAGCAGCATGTCCACTTCTAATTTCGCAAATTTTGATTGTTGTGCATGGGCCTGTAAATATGTTAACTTTGTCAGTTCCTGGTACTGAAGTTGCATATTGTTTGTTGCATTCCAGGAAAAGCCAGACGCATACGACAAACTGGTGAAAGAAATGGTGATGGATCAACGTGCTCGCCCGTCGGACAGGACAAAAACCCCAGAAGAACTAGCTCAGGAAGAAAAAGAACGTCTTGAGAAGTTGGAGGTTCGTCCGATCTAGTTGCATTGGATGCAACTGCTGCTTGCATATTTAAAATTTGCCTTTTCTGTCCATCCTACAGTTGTTTTTGTGAACTCTAGTGTGATGATTTTAGGTTTAGCTTGTAATTCTACCACATCAGTGGTGTTTTTGCTGATGGAAGTACTGATATTAAATCGCTTGCTGATGCTTAATGACATTGTAGAAGGAACGTCACAAGCGGATGCTTGGAACTGCTGAGTCCTCTGACGAAGAAGATGATGATAGCGAGGATGGTGATCATCATATGAGGGCGGATAACTCAAAACCTATATCTGGCGATGATCTTGGTGATTCCTTCTCTTTTGACGAGCCAACAAAAAGGAAAAAAGGTTGGGTTGATGAAATTTACGAGAATGAGGGTAGAAAGATAGGTGAAGGTGTAGCATCTGGCGATGAAGGAAGTGATGACAGTGGTGAAGACGAGGATGAGGATGAAGAAGATGCTGGTGATGAAGAGGATTCAAGTGATGATGACTTCCGTAATATGCCGGCAAGAGACTGGGAGCAAAGTGACGACGATGAGGTTGCTTTAGAAGAAGATGAAAAGGATGATGTCAAAGATAAAGAACAAGTTATCGGCGAAAAAGTTATGAAAACAAATGCACAAAATCTGAAGAGAGTATCTAATGCGAAGCAAAAACCACATGGCAAGGATGAAGATCTTCCTTTCGTGATAGAAGCACCAAATAACTTACAAGATCTAAGCTCCTTGGTTGATGGTCGCTCAGAAACTGAAATAGCTGAGATTATAAGCCGGATACGTACTTGCAATTCAATAAGGCTTACACCTGAAAACAGAAAGAAAATGCAAGTATGTGGTAAACTAAATTCATCTGGTTATTACCAAATATATTTACTTAATTATTCATTATCTTTCCCATTGCATCCATCAATGTATCCTCAAATATTTTGCAGGTTTTCTATGGTGTTCTCCTGCAGTATTTTGCAGTTTTAGCTACTCAGAGTCCAGTGAAGTTTAAAGTAATTGAGACCCTTGTTAAACCCTTAGTTGAGATGAGTGGAGAGACACCATATTTTGCTGCAATATGTGCTAGGGAACGACTTATTCATACACGTGCTCGTTTATGTGAAGACATCAAAGTTCCAGGTTTCTGAGGCTATTCTTTTTTAAACTGGAAATTGGTTTTGTTGTCATTAATCTGCCATCCTTATTATGTGGTCTCTTTGAACTTACAGGAAAAAGCAGCTTGCCTAGTTTGAAGACATTACTTCTCCTGAGGTTATGGTCTCTTATATTCCCCTGCTCTGACTTCCGGCATGCTGTCGCAACTCCAATGCTTCTGCTTATGTGTGAATATCTGATGCGATGCCCTATACAGTCTGGCCGAGATGCAGCTGTTGGTTCTTTCTTGTGCTCCATGGTGCTTGCGGTATGCTCTCCAGCCTTACATTATCTTGTGTATTAGTTTATCTTTCTCCCCGATGAGTACATATTGTATGCTCCAGAGACCTAATTAGCATGAATAATTTGAATGGCAGAAGCCAATTAGCTGAATTTCTTCTGTTTCTGCATCCCAAGTACACATGGAATTCCTTCCCCCCACTTTTACAGCAGGAAATATTCATCATGTCTGCAAATTTCAATCTGTAGGCTACTAAAGAATCAAAAAAGTTCTGCCCTGAAGCTATCAGTTTTCTGCAAACTCTTTTGGTAACATCACTTAAAGGAGAAGTTAGCAATCAGGTAAGTGTGAATCCAGTTGTTAAGCATACATTTCAGCTTGCTGCTTCATATTAAGTTGAATCTCCTTTGGTATAGATCAATGACCAGTTTATGGAGCTCAAGACATTGAAACCATGGCTTCATATCAGCGAGCAAATGCATGAAGTGAATCGTATGAATATCCTTGACCTAATGAGCATGGATCCTGATTCCCCATTCTTTGCATCTGATAATTTCAAGTGAGCACCTGGTTTTAGTGGACTCACGATTGGATACTGGAAGTTGTCGTTTTACATGTTATATATTATTTATCTTATAAACATACATTTTCTGACAGGGCTGGTGTACTTCTGTCTGTGGCTGAATGTTTGAGGGGCTTTGTAATTATACATGAAGGGCTATGCTCTTTTCCAGAAATTTTCATGCCAGTTTCTTCCCTGCTGCAACAAATTATGGAAAAATCCGAGTTGCCTGCCCTGTTGCAAGAAATTTTCCAAGATGTAATCGACTTGATTAAGAAGAGAAGTGACGAACACCATGCTTCAAGAGAGCCACTCCAAATGCGAAAGCAGAAGCCTGAACCAATCAAGCAGCTGAATCCCAAATTTGAGGAGAAGTATGTATACTTGTCATTCCCTGTTCCCAGTTTCTTGTCTCTGTTGTGCTCTGTTTTAGCCTGTCCTGTTCTGTTGTTGAAAAGGTCTAATTATGCATTTCACACGTCCTCCTTCTCTTTGGTGCAGTTACGTAAAGGGTCTTGATTACGATCCTGACCGAGAAAGGGCACGCCTGAAGAAGCTGAAGAAACAAGTGAAGAGCGAGAAGAGAGGTGCGATGTCCGAGCTTCGCAAAGATAGTTATTTCATGGCTGCTGTGAAGGAGAAGGAGAGGATGAAACACGAGCAAGAGAGGTCTGAAAAGTATGGCAAAGCAATGGCTTTTCTTCAAGAACAAGAAAGCGCTTTTAAATGCGGGCAGATGGGAAAAGGCAAAAAAAGGCGGAGGTGATGATATGCTGATCAGGTTGCTATCACGGTCCAGTTTGCGCTGGGTAGTGGAGATAGAAAATTAGGCATGCACCTGGTGACCCTGGCATGCCCCGTTTTAACTGCCTTTGCCACTTCATGTGGAATACACACCGAAACGAGTAATCATATGCAAAAGCTGATGTGGATGGAGGCGTTATGTTTCTTGCACTCGAGAATGAGTTGCTCCAGAGTGCTGTACTCGTGCAATAGTAGTAATCTGATGTAGCGCAGGATGTGATTTTGTTCGCTTTTTTGTCCTGATTTCTTGTATGCAGTGTTACTCTTCAGATGTATCCGAACCAACACAGTCCTGTTCATCTCGTCGCTTTTCCCAAATTAATGGGAAGACAACCTACACTGGAATTTAATCATTGGTGATATACTGTTCAATGTCACTTTGAGTGACGAGTGCCCTTTTTGGCATGGTTTTCTCTCTCTCTAAACCCTGTAGCATGTTCATATTTCAGAGAGAAGCTCTGTTTGCCACCATGCAAATTACATCTCCTATAGCATTTGGTCTTCTCCTGTACATCTGGCTGGAGCAGCTTCAAGTTGTCACCATCATCTCACTACTTCAAGTGGCCACTAAGCCTGTGCGTGCCTGCGCCTGATGGTGCACACACCAAACTCCTCTGCAAATCATGCAAGCCACCATAGCGGCTTTACTGCTCAGCAATGCCCTGAGCTCATCTGACCTCACCTCAGTGTGCATTATTTATGTATCAGTCTTGCTTCCATGCCTTTCTTTTTCCCATGCCTTTCTAGGTCAGGCGTTACCAATCATGGAACACACATGTGGCGCCAATCAGCCATCGCAAGACGGCCCAAAAGCAGCACTACACATGAGGACCTAAAAGGTAAATAGACATCCCAAACTGACTCCCATTGCGTGCTACCACTACTATGCCTATTTCTTGGTTCCGGCCTGGCTTGGTCTTCTCTTCTGGCTTTCTCCCCACCCATCAGCAGGCGTCGCCACCGCGGCATCGATCGGAGATCGCACATCGGAGCTAGTGTGAGGTGACAGGGCAGCATGTCATCAGACACAGCACAGGAGCTGAATTTTGCTTTTTCATGGTGTTTATTACTCGGTCTTGTTAGGATACAGACAAAGGCTAATGCAACATGTCCCTGTCAGCAAAGCTTCGGCGAAGAAGATGATAGGGGATGATGCTTTTTGGCTACTGACCTGCATCTGCTCGCCCTCCACAGAATCGGATGCCCGTTGCTGTCGTGCAGATTCCGGTGGCTGGATAGGATAGCCACAATAATTCCAGAACCAAGCAGGCCGACTTGGCCTTTCGTTTTCGGCATCATCGCCATGGAAGATGGAAGACGGCGAAATGCCATGACCTTTTTTCTTCACCTGATTCTTTTCCCGGAAAAGAGGACATGTTCTCCGAGGCGGTAACGGTTCCGGATTCTTTATTGATAATACTTCCTACAGTTGTATTTACACTCTATGTACAATGCATATTTACAGGTGATGATGGTCTATGATCAACACAATATAATGTATGTAAACTAACTCTGCACTAGTGGAGCCAAATGTAGGCTCCAATTCTCACGGACCGCTTCAGCAGTTAAGGCTTGATTGACAGAGATGTTCTCCGAGTTCGATGAGAGCATTACCGCACGAACAATCCAAGACTAGGGAGAGACCTTGGTCGGAATAAGTTTGCGAAGAGGAACCATGTCGGGGACTCTTTCTTCTGAGGCGCCGCCTCAGGGTGGCCTTTCACCTGAATGTTGTGTCCTATGGCTTCCCTGATGGAATCAATGGTCTTCTGGTCAACTGCCTCCCCCGCAGAGCTGCGGACGTAGAATGTGTTGACGGCTGTCCTGCCTTTGGTGCTAACCTCTGCTCTTGTGACAGTCAGGCTGTTCTCCCGGAAGATGCGGGTGACCTCCGACAGGAGGCCGACCTTGTCATTTGAACACAGCTCAAGTTTCACACCCTGGAAAGCCAAAATTTGGGCTTCATAAGAAAATAGTTCTGGCAAAGTTACCTTTGATAAGTTCATGGATCGTTACCTCAGATACCCTGCGCTCAATTGCGCTTTCAAGGCACTGGATGACTCTCAATCTTTCAGCTTCAGTGTTCATTGGAGATCCATTCACATGTCTTACATAGAATTCCTGCAAAAGAGTATCAAGGTCACACATTTCCTTGTATGAAATCTTATGAGCCTACTACATGGTAGCAGCGACTGCCCGGACCGGATATGCTGGGTTGTGTGTATTCACCTGGTACGCTTGATTATTGTTGGCGTCAATGTTTGCATGGTAGACAACATAGCGCAGGTCTGTCAAGGTGCAAACAGTGTCGAACAGAAGCTTCGGCCTGTCCTTGCACCGGATGGTCACCACCGAGTAGTCCTTGTCTTTCCAATTCCGAACAGTGACATTAGGCTTCTGAGGTTGAGCTGGGACATGCCCATGAAACTCTTCAGTGTCCCCGTCACTAAGCATCATCTGGTGCAGCCTTCTCTCGGTGTGTGTGGCAGAAGTCCCCGATGCGTCTGCCATGGCAGCTCCTCGCGAGAGATTGTTTCCTCGGAGAAGGTAGGACAGTCGCTCCTTGATCATTTCAAGCCTCACGGTATCGGTGACGGCTAGCATGGTGTCCTCATCACTGACTCGCATCACGGCTGCGACTCTGGTGTTATGGGTCCAAATCTCAGCACTGACCACATTGCATTTGAGGCTTGCAAGCACAGCGCTGACTTCAGAGAGCAGGCCTGGACGGTCGCTCCCTGTCAGCTCAATGACATTGTGGTCGGTTGAAGCGGCGACACCCACCGATCTCCGTTTAGCAGGCATGTACCTTGAATCTGCGCCCAAGGACTACACATTCAAAGAATGTTTCAATTGTCAGTGAGCTGGAATGTTGGGTAATCATACATGACTGGTGAACTGAAAATGGCAAGATTGCTCTCAGGATTACATACATACCTTCCGGATGTAGCCCTCAATCTCCGCAATAGCAGCCTTGTCTTTCAATTTCATCCCTTCCTTATCAGTCACATTGAAAACTGAAACAGCATGAATTTTTACCATTATCAACAAAAAGGAGCAGGGAAATAGAGGGCACCATTTATTAGATTTTATCAGGTGTAAAATCTTACCATCCATGAACCAGCCCCCATCTGATGTTATGTATGCCTTGCTTATCACTAGATTGAGATCCATGAGGACTTGGATCACTTCCAGCAGAATCCCATACTCGTTTGCACTACCAACCTGTAATGGCAACCACCAATACAAAAATCAAACCAGCACACTTGACTGCAATCTCTGTCACAGAAAACCATGAGCCAGTAGGAAATTAAACATACCTTGACAATCGTCGCGTCCGCCAACGAATCGTTGTCGATGATGATACTGCAGTTAACGAGACACACAGACCGGGATTAGGAAACAAGACCTGATGGTAAAAACTGGAGGGTAATCTTTTCGGGGTGCAGAAGCAGAAGCAGAAGCAGAGACAGCAGCATGTGAATGTGGATGCGCCTCACCTTGGCGGGTTCATCTTGCGTATGAAGTTGTCGTACTCGTCGTCGCTGTCCCAGGTAGGGCCATAGCCTTCATCTGTCACATGGAACCATTAATTAATCACGGTACGGCCTCGGCGTTGGCGACGCGGCAAGAAACGTGTGGAAATCGAAGGGGGACACAACAGGAGAGGAACCAGCAAATCAGAGTTAATTAACACTGCGATTTTATTTCGAATCTGTGCAGCGGCGATCGAGGGCCGAGGATGGAGCAACTGAATATATTCTAAGAATGTTTTTGCTAAAAAATGTATTCCAAGAATCAGGAAGAAACAGGGCAGAAACAGAGCCAGAACCCTAGCCATCAAGGAGATTAACGGGGAAATGGAGGCAGAGATGCAGCGACGAAATGGAAGGGGACCGGAAAAGCAGAGTGCCGCCGCAGGGAGGGAAGCAGTTTCGAGGCGGGCGGCGGAGGAGGAAGAAGAAGACGGGTTACCAATGGACATGGCGGGCGCAGAGGACCGGAGGGCAAGAACACTTGTTCACTTTTGGACGAGGGATTGCTCTCTCTCCCTCTCTGTTCCTCTGCTTCTTCTTCTTCTTCTTTCTCGGGGCTCAGTTGGGAGGCGCGCGCGCTGTGGGTGCGCGATTGGCTGGCGCTGGCTGGCTGGCTGGCGATCCTAGAGAGAAGGGGGGAGGAGAGAGAGGGGAGTAGGTGGTAGAGAAGAGAGGAATGGCTGGCCCCCTCTCGCTCACCCTCTTGCACTTGTTGGGCACGGCGCTTCCCTTCCTCTCTCTGCCCCTGCCCCCAGAATCCTGGGCTGGGAATCGGCCCTGCGGGCAGTTTTTACATGCTGCCTGCGCCTTTTGCACGCCGGACCCTGGCTTTCTGTGAAATATGCGCGCGCGTCCTCGGCTCGGCGGCCACGGGGAGGATATCGCAAATTGCTGTTCCTCTCGGGGGCGGTGGGCCTTCTGTATGTCTGTGGGTTTCCGCGCGCTAAGATCTACGTGTCATGGTAGCCGTGAACGCTTGAAAACGAGAGAAGGCGGGGCCAAAGAGAAAAGGTGGACACACAACTGGCGCACACCGTGCAAGGGCATACTGCCGAAATCAGCTTGTCGTCGTTTACGAACGCACCACACGCGCGCACGGATGCTGATGATCAGTTCTTTTTAGATAAGTGTGCCACAGCATAATCTTTTTCCTCTCAAGTACGTGCACACGCGTGTCGTGTATTGAAGGGGAAGTGGGTGAAGAGCCCGTCCATGCTACATCATTACGCTACAAATGCGGTGGCCGAGCATCCACCGTCGAAGGAACTACTACTCACCAACGGTCCACCTAAAGAACGGTGCAAATGAAATTACGTAGAAGTCACGCCATGGCCCACAACCTACCTTCCTCGAGCACTTTCTCGAGGACACGAGCTGGAGGTTGATGCGCCATTAAAGACAAAGTCATTCCTATGTTGCGAGAGCTCCCACGTGGCACTGTATTGAAGTCCTTTCGCCTGGCACTTGGTGGGTGCGTGGGAGGCGCGCCACTCAACCAGCATGTTGTCCACAACATGCATCCAGTCTGGAAATCCTCATGCGTCACATAACATCCGTCCAACCTAGAAATCATCATGCGCTACACAACAGGCGTCCAACCTGGAAATCCTTATGCGCTAAGTACCTTATTTTGAACCACCCGTGCGAGGATGTCTGACAGGATCCTGCACTGAGGGTGGCTCTCTAGGGGAGCACGGCCTCGGTGCCCGCCAGGGGGCCCACTTGGCCCATAGTATGAAGGAAGCCCTAGGGGAGCACCAGAGATCTTCGTGCCCTCCAAGGCAACGGACGACGACCCCGAGATCGCATTTACTGCTATGTAAACCCTAGACCTCCTTGCTTATATAAAGGGAGGTCAAGGCCCCTCCTAGGTCATATGTCATCAGATAGGAAAACTCTCGGTTAGCAATCTCATACACCATTGTAACTCCTCGCATGAGGTATCCATCCACCATGACTAACGAAAACAAGCATGATGTAGGATATTACTCTCCGGAGGCCCAAACCTGGATAAACCATGTGTGCGATCTCCGATCCAAGACTTCCAGCTGCATTCGGACCCCTACCGAGGGATCTGATAGGATTTTGCACTGTCAGTTGGCGCCAGTCACTAGCGGTGTCGGCAGGGGACCAATCTTGGATCGGATATTCTTTTGCTTCCGACGACCTTCCGCTAGGAGAGAGCCCAACCTTTGGCTCCTTTACATTCATCGCTGATGGGGCAGGCCGGGTCAGCATCAACCCACAGGCCTACCCCGTACGCACCATCTACATCGCAACTTCGCCTTCACCACCAACGCTCTCGGCGATCTGCGATTATGCTTACCACTGATCAATCCAGAGGCTCAGGACAACTTTCCGATCTCGACGACCTTGCCATCTTGCCTAGGTCGCCTCTTCCAGTTCGGACTATGGAACACGGGAGCTGCGTACCAGTAGGGGACCAATCAACCCCCCCAGAACATACAATTTGTCGCCATAGTCTGCGACAACTGTCACATCGACCACACACCAGCAGATTGTTTCCTCGACGAGACAATTTTGGGCTACAACATCGACAAGACCGATCTACTCTCTCTCTCTCTGATCATGAGGGTGTTGACAGTGAGCTGACCTCCTAGGAGAACAACGATGTTGAGAAAGCCGCGGTCTCGCCAACCAAAGGTAAGACACGGAAGTCCACTGCCGAACCAAACACCTCGCAGGAGACCACGAGCGAGGTTGAGGAGTATGTACCGCAACCGATCTCGCGACATAAAGTGATGGTAATAGAAATGGAGGACAAGGCAGGCGACAACATGCCACTCTTGACAACAACAACTGTAGAAACGGCCATGCACGTAGAACTCTCACCCAGGTCTCCCTAGAACGGCAGTCCGCACGATTCACAATCACCAGAGGACGAACTTCAGGAATTCCTAACTCCATGGGCTGCCTAGTATGTGCTAACTGAAGCAGCGGAGTTGCTCCAAAGCATGACATCCGACACCATCAGGCGCCTTGATCCCTAAACATATCCTAGGGTGGTAGCCATCGTCCACTTCTTTTGTATTCTGCATCGGCGACCACGTCGTCCATCTGTTGTCTCCATGAGCTGGCGGGGGGGGGGGGGTGTTGGGGAACGCAGTAATTTCAAAAGAAAAATCTACGCACATGCAAGATCCATCTAGGTGATGCATATCAACGAGAGGGGAGAGTGTTGTCTACATACCCTCCTAGACCATAAGTGGAAGCATTATGACAACGCGGTTGATGTAGTCGTACGCCTTCACGATCCTACCAATCCTAGCACCGAAGGTACGGCTCCTCCGCGATCTGAACACGTTCAGCTCGGTGACGTCCCACGAACTCTAGATCCAGCTGAGTGTCGGGGAGAGCTTCGTCAGCACGACGGTGTGATGACGGTGATGATGAAGTTACCGACGCAGGGCTTCGCCTAAGCACTACAACGATATGACCAAGGTGGAAATCTGTGGAGGGGGGCACCGCACACGGCTAAGAGATCAACTTGTGTGTCTATGGGGTGCCCCCCTCCCCCGTATATAAAGGAGTGGAGGAGGGGAGGGCCGACCCTCTCTATGGCGCGCCCTAGGGGGAGTCCTACTCCCACCGGGAGTAGGATTCCCCCCTTTCCCTAGTAGGAGTAGGAGAGAAGGAAGGGGGAGAGAGATGGAAGGAAGGGGGCCGGCCCCCCACCCAATTCGGATTGGGCTAGGGGCACACCCTCCTTCTTGGCCTTCCTATCCTCTATTCCACTAAGGCCCAATAAGGCCCATATACTCCCCGGGGGGTTCCGGTAACCCCCCGGTACTCCGGTAAATGCCCGAACTCACCCGAAACCATTCCGATGTCCAAACATAGGCTTCCAATATATCGATCTTTATGCCTCAACCATTCCGAGACACCTCGTCATGTCCGTGATCATATCCGGGACTCCGAACTACCTTCGGTACATCAAAACACATAAACTCATAATATCGATCGTCACCGAACATTAAGCGTGCGGACCCTACGGGTTCGAGAACTGTGTAGACATGACCGAGACTCATCTCCGGTCAATAACCAATAGTGTAACCTGGATGCTCATATTGGTTCCTACATATTCTACGAAGATCTTTATCGGTCAAACCGCATAACAACATACGTTGTTCCCTTTGTCATCGGTATGTTATTGCCCGAGATTCGATCGTCGGTATCTCAAAACCTAGTTCAATCTCATTACCAACAAGTCTCTTTACTCGTTCCGTAATGCAACATACCGTAACTAATGCATTAGTCACATTGCTTGCAAGGCTTATAGTGATGTGCATTACCGAGAGGGCCCAGAGATACCTCTCCGATACACGGAGTGACAAATCCTAATCTCGATCTATGCCAACTCAACAAACAACATCGGAGACACCTGTAGATCATCTTTATAGTCACCCAGTTATGTTGTGACGGTTGATAGCACACTAAGTGTTCCTCCGGTATTCAGGAGTTGCATAATCTCATAGTCGTAGGAACATGTATAAGTTATGGAGAAAGTAATATCAGTAAACTAAATGATCAAAGTGCTAAGCTAACTGATGGGTCAAGTCAATCACATCATTCTCTAATGATGTGATCCCGTTTATCAAATGACAACTCTTTGTCCATGGCTAGGAAACTTAACCATCTTTGATCAACGAGCTAGTCAGGTAGAGGCATACTAGTGACACTCGGTTTGTCTATGTATTCACACATGTACTAAGTTTCCAGTTAATACAATTCTAGCATGAATAAGAAACATTTATCATGATATAAGGAAATATAAATAACAACTTTATTATTGCCTCTAGGGCTTATTTCCTTCAGTCTCCCACTTGCACTAGAGTCAATAATCTAGATTACATTGTAACGATTCTAACACCCATGGAGTCTTGGTGCTGATCATGTTTTGCTCGCGAGAGAGACTTAGTCAATGGGTCTGCAACATTCAGATCCATATGTATCTTGCATATCTCTATGTCTCCTTCCTTGACTTGATCACGGATGGAATTGAAGCGTCTCTTGAAGTGTTTGGTTCTCTTGTGAAATCTGGATTCCTTTGCCAAGACAATTGCACCAGTATTGTCACAAAAGATTTTCATTGGACCCGATGCACTAGGTATGACACCTAGATCGGATATGAACTCCTTCATCCAGACCCCTTCATTTTCTGCTTCCAAAGCAGCTATGTACTTCGCTTCACACATAGATCCCGCCACGACGCTCTGCTTGGAACTGCACCAACTGATAGCTCCACCATTCAATAAAAATACGTATCCGGTTTGTGACTTAGAGTCATCCAGATGAGTAAGCTTGCATCGACGTAACCATTTACGGCGAGCTCTTTGTCACCTCCATAAACGAGAAACATATCCTTAGTCCTTTTCAGGTATTTCAGGATGTTCTTGATCACTGTCTAGTGATCCACTCCTGGATTACTTTGGTACCTCCCTGTTAAACTAATAGCAAGGCACACATCAGGTCTGGTACACAACATTGCATACATGATAGAACCTATAGCTGAAGCATATGGAATGTCTTTCATTTTCTCTCTATCTTCTGCAGTGGTCGGGCATTAAGTCTGACTCAATTTCACACCTTGTAACACAGGCAAGAACCCTTTCTTTGCTTGATCCATTTTGAACTTCTTCAAAACTTTATCAAGGTATGTGCTTTGTGAAAGTCCAATTAAGCGTCTTGATCTATCTCTATAGATCTTGATGCCCAATATATAAGCAGCTTCGCCGAGGTCTTTCATTGAAAATTCTTATTCAAGTATCCTTTTATGCTATTTAGAAATTCAGTATCATTTCCGATCAACAATATGTCATCCACATATAATATCAGAAATGCTATAGAGTTCCCACTCACTTTCTTGTAAATACAGGCTTCTCGAAAAGTCTGTATAAAACCATATGCTTTGATCACACTATCAAAACGTATATTCCAACTCCGAGAGGCTTGCACCAGTCCATAAATGGGTCGCTGGAGCTTGCACACTTTGTTAGCACTTTTTGGATCAACAAAACCTTCTGGTTGCATCATATACAAACCTTCTTGAAGACATCCATTAAGGAATGCAGTTTTGACACCATTTGCTAAATTTCATAATCATAAAATGCAGCAATTGCTAACATGATTCAGACAGCCTTAAGCATCGCTACGGGTGAGAAGGTCTCATCGTAGTCAACTCCTTGAACTTGTCAAAAACCTTTTGCAACAAGTCGAGCTTTGTAGACAGTAACATTACCGCCAACGTCAGTCTTCTTCTTGAAGATCCATTTATTCTCTATGGCCTACCGATCAACGGGCAAGTCAACCAAAGTCCACACTTTGTTCTCATACATGGATCCCATCTCAGATTTCATGGCCTCAAGCCATTTTGTGGAATCTGGGCTCATCATCGCTTCCTCATAGTTCGTAGGTTCATCATGGTCAAGTAACATGACCTCCAGAACAGGATTACCGTACCACTCTGGTGCAGATCTTACTCTGGTTGACCTACGAGGTTCGGTAGTAACTTGATCAAAATTTTCATGATCATCATCATTAGCTTCCTCACTTACTGGCGAGGAATTACCGGAACTTATTTTTGTGATGAACTATTTTCCAATAAGGGAGTAGGCACAATTATCTCGTCAAGTTCTACTTTCCTCCCACTCACTTCTTTCGAGAGAAACTCCTTCTCTAGAAAGGATCCATTCTTAGCAACGAATATCTTGCCTTCGGATCTGTGATAGAAGGTATACCCAACAGTCTCCTTTGGGTATCCTATGAAGACACAATTCTTCGATTTGGGTTCGAGCTTATCAGGTTGAAGCTTTTTCACATAAGCATCACAGCCCCAAACTTTAAGAAATGACAACTTGGGTTTCTTGCCAAACCACAGTTCATAAGGTGTCGTCTCAATGGATTTTGATGGTGCCCTATTTAATGTGAATGCAGCCGTCTCTAAAGCATAACCCCAAAATGATAGCGGTAAATCAATGAGAGACATCATAGATCGCACCATATCTAACAAAGTACGGTTACGACGTTTGGACACACCATTACGCTGTGGTGTTCCAGGTGGCGTGAGTTGCGAAACTATTCCGCATTGTTTCAAATGAAGACCAAACTCGTAACTCAAATATTCTCCTCCACGATCAGATCATAGAAACTTAATATTCTTGTTATGATGATTTTCCACTTCACTCTGAAATTCTTTGAACTTTTCAAATGTTTCAGACTTATGTTTCATCAAGTAGATATACCCATATCTGCTCAAATCATCTGTGAAGGTAAGAAAATAACGATACCCACCGTGAGCATCAACACTCATCGGACCGCATACATCAGTATGTATTATTTCCAACAAGTCTGTTGCTCGCTCCATTGTTCCGGAGAACGGAGTCTTAGTCATCTTGCCCATGAGGCATGGTTCGCAAGCATCAAGTGATTCCAAAAGTCCATCAGCATGGAGTTTCTTCATGCGCTTTACACCAATATGACCTAAATGGCAGTGCCACAAATAAGTTGCACTATCATTATTAAACTTATATCTTTTGGCTTCAATACTATGAACATGTGTATCACTACTATCAAGATTTAGTAAAAATAGACCACTCATCAAGGGTGCATGACCATAAAGGATATTACTCATATAAATAGAACAACCATTATTCTCTGATTTAAATGAATAACCATCTCGCATCAAACAAGATCCAGATATAATGTTCATGCTCAACATTGGCACCAAATAACAATTATTTAGGTCTAAAACTAACCCCTAAGGTAGATGTAGAGGTAGCGTGCCGATGACGATCACATCGACTTTGGAACCATTTCCAAAGCGCATCGTCGCCTCATCCTTAGCTAATCTTCGCTTAATCCGTAGCCCCTGTTTTGAGTTGAAAATATTAGCAATAGAACCAGTATCAAATACACAGGCACTACTGCGAGCATTAGTAAGGTACACATCAGTAACATGTATATCAAATATACCTTTCACTTTGCCATCCTTCTTCTCCGCGAAATACTTGGGGCAGTTCCGTTTCTAGTGACCAGTCCCTTTGCAGTAGAAATACTCAGTCTCAGGCTTAGGTCCAGACTTGGGCTTCTTCACTTGAGCAGCAACTTGCTTGCCGTTCTTATTGAAGTTCCCCTTCTTCCCTTTACCCTTTTTCTTGAAACTGGTGGTCTTGTTGACCATCAACACTTGATGCTCCTTCTTGATTTCTACCTCCGCAACCTTTAGCATTGTGAAGAGCTCGGGAATTGCCTTATCCATCCCTTGCATATTATAGTTCATCACAAAGCTCTTGTAGCTTGGTGGCAGTGATTGAAGAACTCTATCAATGACACTATCACCAGGAAGATTAACTCCCAGCTGAGTCAAGTGGTTGTGGTACCCAGACATTCTGAGTATATGTTCACTGACAGAACTATTCTCCTCCATTTTGCAGCTGTAAAACTTATTGGAGACTTCATATCTCTCAATCCGGGCATTTGCTTGAAATATTAACTTCAACTCCTGGAACATCTCATATTCTCCATGACGTTCAAAACGTCGTTGAAGTCCTGGTTCTAAGCCGTAAAGCATGGCACACTGAACTATCGAGTAGTCATCAACTTTGCTTTGCCAGACGTTCATAACATCTGGTGTTGCTCCTGCAGCAGGTTTGTCACCTAGCGGTGCTTCCAAGATTTAATTCTTTTGTGCAGCAATGAGGATAATCCTGAAGTTACGGACCTAGTCCGTGTAATTGCTACCATCATCTTTCAACTTAGCTTTCTCTAGGAACGCATTAAAATTCAATGGAACAACAGCACGGGCCATCTATCTACAACAAGATAGACATGAAAAATACTATCAGGTACTAAGTTCATGATAAATTAAAGTTCAATTAATCAAATTACTAAAGAATTCTCACTTAGATAGACATCCTTCTTAATCATCTAAGTGATCACGTGATTCAAATCAACTAAACCATGTCCGATCATCACGTGAGATGGAGTAGTTTTCAATGGTGAACATCACTATGTTGATCATATCTACTATATGATTCACGCTCGACCTTTCGGTCTCAGTGTTCCGAGGCTATATCTGCATATGCTAGGCTCGTCAAGTTTAACCCGAGTATTCCGCATGTGCAAAACTGGCTTACACCCGTTGTATGTGAACGTAGAGCTTATCACACCCGATCATCATGTGGTGTCTCGACACGACGAACTGTAGCAACGGTGCATACTCAGGGAGAACACTTATACCTTGAAATTTAGTGAGAGATCATCTTATAATGCTACCACCGAACTAAGCAAAATAAGATGCATAAAGGATAAACATCACATGTAATCAATATAAGTGATATGATATGGCCATCATCATCTTGTGCCTTTGATCTCCATCTCCAAAGCACCGTCATGATCACCATCATCACCGGCTTGACACCTTGATCTCCATCGAAGCATTGTTGTCATTTCGTCAACTATTGCTTCCACGAATATCGCTACCGCTTAGTGATAAAGTAAAGCAATTACATGGCGATTGCATTTCATATAATAAAGCAACAACCATATGTCTCCAAACCAGTTGTCGATAACTTTGTTACAAAACATGATCATCTCATACAATAAAATTTAGCATCATGTCTTGATCATATCACATCACAACATGCCCTGCAAAAACAAGTTAGACGTCCTCTACTTTGTTGTTGCAAGTTTTACGTGGCTGCTATGGGCCGAGCAAGAACCGTTCTTACCTACACATCAAAAACCACAACGCGGTATAGTGATTGCTTTTTGATTTTCAGAAAGAACACGGTTCATTGAATCCGATTCAACTAAAGTTGGAGAAACTAACACCCACCAACCACCTGTGTGCGAAGCACGTCGGTAGAACTAGCCTCGCGTAAGTGTACGCGTAATGTCGGTCTGAGCCGCTTCATCCAACAATACCGTTGAATCAAGAATCAACTAGTGACAGCAAGCAATATGTATATACCCACGCCCACAACTCCTTTGTGTTCTACTCATGCATATAACATCTACGCATAGACATGGCTCGGATGCCACTGTTGGGGAACGCAGTAATTTCAAAAAAATCCTACGCACACGCAAGATCCATCTAGGTGATGCATAGCAACGAGAGGGGAGAGTGTTGTCTACGTACCCTCGTAGACCGTAAGCGGAATGTTATGACAACGCAGTTGATGTAGTCGTACATCTTCACGATCCGACCGATCCTAGCACCGAAGGTACGGCACCTCCGTGATCTGCACACGTTCAGCTCGCTGACGTCCCACGAACTCTAGATCCAGCTGAGTGTCGGGGGAGAGCTTCGTCAGCACGACGGCGTGATGACGGTGATGATGAAGTTACCGACGCAGGGCTTTGCCCAAGCACTACAACGATATGACCGAGGTGGAAATCTGTCGAGGGGGGAACCATATTGTAGCGACCCGACCTTAAACAGTCAAGTCTCTGTGTTTCAGTGTCATCCCTAGATCGGTAATGCTGACACACACAATACTCTAAGGATTTATAACAGAGTTGGAATCACACACTTATCACATCGAATGTCTCAAAGGAGAACTTATTACAATAAATATGGCTTAAGGCCATCTAAAACGATAACAACGAAAGACTTGGAAGATAAAGTGAGTCCATCAACTCCAACGACATAGTTGAGTGCATGACAAACGACCTATCACGTCTTACTCCTCGTCTGAAAAGTCTGCAACATAATACGTTACAGCCCGGAAATGGGTCAGCACATGGAATATGCTGGCAATGTAACACAGTAGAGCAATGAATAGATAAATGCTATCACTACATGCATATATGGCTGGTGGAGGCTCTATGGTTATATGTTTTTTGCGAAAAAGGCAATTTTCCCCTACAACAAAGGAATATATTTTATTTAACTATCATGGTAGTTGAAACATTGAGAATGGTACCCCCATCTCAATCCCAATTAAAAGTAATTATCATCCCAACAAATTAAATTAGAGTGATGAGATATAATAGGATAATCCAAGTACTAGATACTCAAGATGTCCATAACCAGGGACACGGCTAACCATGATTAGTTTGTACACTCTGCAGAGATTTCCGCACTTTTCCCCACAAGACGCGATCTCCTCAGTTGTATTTCTCGCACTGCACAGTGTTTGAGAAACGGATGATCGAGACACAGTCTTTCAGAAGCATTAACTCTTTACTCCGGGTGGACAATTACACCTACTTTCCCTCTACATCTGCTAGCCCACCACTGAAAGAGGTCACACAACATACTCAACTATGCCAGAGCCCATAATAGCTTGTGGCTGCACACGGAAGTTTCTAGCATGAATAATCTTTTGATCCCTTTGAGTCTGGGTGGCGGACCGCAGCAGGATCACACGGTATATCCCCAGGATCTCCTAGGACAACACTGGTATATCCCCAGGTGCCCAAAACAAGCAATCCACCCAGATGTGTATTAAAGTTGCCACCTTAAGTTGAACCATTAATTAACAATCTCACATCTGTCATGGATACACTCAAACCCAATCCACGTCTACGAGCATAGCATGGCAATATAAGCATAACGTAGAAGTTACTCCCAGGGTTTGATAATAAAACATGGCAATAAGTTCTACCTCATCATCTACTTCCCAATACGCACAAGTTAATCACATCCTAATCATGCAATGTTTGAGGATTGAAACTAATGCATAAAAACTGGGTATGATAGGAGTATGATCAATGTGTTACTTGCCTTCCTGATGATCCGCAAAACCTAGAGACTCGTAGTAGCACGCTTCGCACTCCGGGTGTTCTATCCCAAACAAACAATAGCATACATAATCAATCAAGCAAAGAAGCACGAGTAATCCTCAAATAAAAAGATCTAACCAGAAAGTTCAACTGAAGAACTCCGGTTTGCAGAAAGAATCAAATCAAATGGAGCAACGAAACTCAAACTGCAAAAGAAACAAGATCCGATTACTAATCTAGAATAAAGTCAAATTTTACAGTACCAAAATCTTGTTCAAGTTGGTTAAATGGAAAGAGGGTTTTGAGATGAAGATCTAGGCGCTTGAATTGCATGATTCCGATAAACGAGCGAAAAGTTAAACTAAAACTAAGATCAGGGCAGAAATCACGATTGAGAATAATCGCGGAAAACCCTGGAAAAAGAAAAACTGTCGAACAGGCTAACAAACGAACGTTCACTGCCTATGGCTAATGGGTGAACGGCTCCGTTAAAACGAACGTACGGACGAATGTCCGTTATTTCACCGAACCGAGAAAAACCGAAACAAAACCGGTCTAAACAAATAAAAAAACTAGGGTTTACAAAAAAACCGATCTTTTTTACCTAACTGAAAAAAACCAAACGGCGGCCGGATCAGATCGGAATGGCGGCGGCGAGCGGCGGCATCTGCGGCAGCTGCGAGAGGCGACAAGGCCGGGTGGTGGCGGTCGAGGCGGCGGGACGACGACATATAAAGGCAGGGGGGCTTGGGGAAGGGGCAAGGGGAGGCCGGGTCGGCCACGGTGGCCAACGGCTGTGTGCAGGAGGCGGAGTCCACCCGGGGTCGAGGACGACGCGTGCGGCGTGGGCCGGCTGGGCTTTCAGTCCAGTCGGTCCGAAGCGAAAGTTTTTTTAATAATTCCGACGCGTAGAAAAACAAAGAAAAGAAAAAATAAACGGACTCCAAAAATCCTAAAATAAATTTTCATCGTCCTGTAAAAATAAGCCGGACAAGGTGAACATTTATTTGGGCCTCTAATGCAATTTTGAAAAATGCAAAATTTTCCTAATTCAAATAAAATAGCAATAAAACTCCAAATAAAAATCCAAATTGATTTTAATATTTCCCCCCAATATTTCATTTATTTTGGAGAAGTCATATTATCTCCTCTCATATATTTTGATATGGAATATTTTCGGGGAGAAGAATTAATTAAAACCAAGGTGATCCTTGTTTCTATATTTGATAAAATTCAAATATGACAAACGGTGAAATCCCCAACTCTCTCCGAGGGTCCTTGAGTTGCTTAGAATTTCAAGGATCGCAAAATGAAAATGAAATAAAATATGATATGCATGAATGACCTATGTATAACATTCCAAATTGAAAATTTGGGATGTTACAAACCTACCCCCCTTAAGATGAATCTTGCCCTCGAGATTCGGGTTGGCTAGAAAATAGGTGCGGGTGGTCTTTGCGTAGATCATCCTCTCGTTCCCAAGTGGCTTCATCCTTGGTATGGTGGCTCCACTGAACTTTGCAAAACTTGATAACCTTACTGCGAGTAACTCGGCTAGCAAACTCGAGAATCTTGACAGGTTTCTCCTCATATGTCAAATCACTATCCAATTGTATTGCTTCCAGAGGCATTGTATCTCTCAGAGAAATATCGGTCATCTCAACATGGCACTTCTTCAACTGGGAAACATGAAACACATCATGAACTCCTGACAGTCCTTCAGGTAATTCCAACTTGTAAGCAGCCTCTCCCATGCGTTCCAAAACACGGTACAGTCCCACAAATCTCGGGGCTAACTTTCCTTTAACTCCAAAATGCTTAACTCCTCGAAGCGGTGACACTCTCAGATACGCTCTGTCTTCGATTTCATAGACTACCTCCTTGCATTTTGAGTCTGCATAACTCTTCTGTCTGGACTGGGCTACCTTCAATCTATCTCAAATTAGTTTAACCTTCTCTTCGGACTCCTTAATCAAATAGGGTCCAAACAACTGACGGTCTCCAACCTCATCCCACATCAACGGTGTTCTGCATCTTCTTCCATACAGGGCCTCGAACGGTGCCATCTTCAAACTGGCCTAGTAGCTATTGTTGTACGAGAATTCTGCGTAGGGCAAATTATCATCCCAACTAGATCCATAGTCTAGTGCACAAGCTCTCAACATATCCTCCAGAATCTGATTGACTCTCTCTGTCTGTCCATCTGTCTGCGGGTGAAAAGCTGTACTGAACTCCAGCCTGGTACCCAAGGTCTGGTGCAGCTGGTGCCAAAACTTTGAAGTAAACTGTGTTCCTCTATCTGATACGATGGTCCTCAGAACTCCGTGCAGACATAAGATCCTGGTCATATATATCTTGGCCAACTTCGCACCTGTATAAGTGGTTTTCACTGGGATAAAGTGAGCTACTATGGTCAAATGATCCACTACTACCCAGATTGAATCATATCCCGATCGGGTCCTAGGCAATCCGGTGATAAAGTCCATGCCAAGCTTATCCCACTTCCATTCGAGTATCGGCATAGGCTGTAGTAATCATGCTGGCTTATGATGTTCTGCCTTCACTCTCTGACATACATCACATACAACTACATACTCGGCAATATCCTTCTTCATACCAGTCCACCAGAAATGTTCCTTCAAATCCAAATACATCTTGGTGTTTCCGGGGTGTATCGAGTATGGTGAATCATGAGCTTCCTGTAATATCAACTTCCTGATCTCGGCATTATTTGGCACATATATACGGTCCTCAAACCACAAGGTGTCGTGCTCATCCTCACGAAAACCTTTGGCTTTGCCTTCACTCACCTTCTCCTTTATCTCGGCAATTTCTTTGTCATCCTTCTGGGCTTCTCGAATCTTTTCCAACAATGTCGACTGAACCTCCAATGCTGCAACAAAACCTTTAGGAACTATCTCCAAACGAAGTTCCCTGAGATCCTCTGCTAACTCTTTTGGCATACCACCGCTTATGAGGGTATTGACGTAACTCTTCCGGCTCAAAGCGTCTGCTACGACATTGGCCTTGCCTAGATGATAGTGCAACTTCATATCGTAATATTTTATGAGCTCCAACCATCTCCTCCGCCTGAGGTTCAACTCCTTCTGAGTAAAAATGTACTTCAAACTCTTGTGATCCGTGTACACATCACAATGATTTCCAATAAGAAAATATCTCCAGGTCTTGAGTGCATGCACTACAGCTGCTAACTCCAAATCATGCATGGCATAATTCAATTCGTGCGGTTTAAGTTGTCGTGAGGCGTACGAAACAACCCTTCCGTCTTGCATAAGTACCCCTCCAAGTCCTAAACGAGAGGCGTCGCAATACACTTGGAAATCCTTGCGTATATCCGGCAGAATCAGCACTGGGGCTGTAGTCAAACGTTTCTTTAACTCCTGGAAACTTACTTCGCATTCTTCAGTCCAATGGTACTTGGTGTCCTTCTTCAACAATGTCGTAATGGGCTTCGCAATCTTAGAATTTTTTTTCGATAAATCTCCGATAGTATCCCGCGAGTCCAAGAAAACTGCGGATCTCCCCAACTAAGGTGGGTGCCAACCACTCAGTGACTGATTTACCTTGGTAGGGTCCACCGCTACACCTTCCCCTGATATAACATGTCCAAGAAATCCAACTTCCTTCAACCAAAACTCACATTTTCTAAACTTGGCGTATAACTGATGTTCCCTAAGCTTCTCGAGAACTAAACGCAAATTCTCCTTGTGTTCCTCTTCATTCTTTGAGTATACTAAGATATCATCAATGAACACCACGACAAACTTATCCAAGAACTCCATGAACACCTTGTTCATCATACTCATGAAATAGGCGGGGGCGTTAGTCAATCCAAATGACATAACCGTATACTCATATAGCCCATACCTTGTGGTGAACGCTGTTTTGGGTATATCCTTTTCCCTAATCTTCAGCTGGTGGTAACCTGATCGCAGGTTGATCTTTGAAAACACCTTTGCTCCTTGCAGCTGGTCAAACAAATCATTGATCATCGACAGTGGGTACTTATTCTTGATTGTTACTTCATTCAATGCCTGATAATCAACAACCATTCTTAGGCACTTATCCTTCTTCTCAACCAACAGCACTGGGGCTCCCCATGGCGACGAGCTCCGTCGAATGTAACCTTTCTCCAATAACTCCTTAATCTGTTTCTTGATCTCCTCCAGATCATTTGCGGGCATCCGGTATGGTCTCT
Source organism: Triticum dicoccoides (assembly GCF_002162155.2). NCBI lineage: Eukaryota > Viridiplantae > Streptophyta > Magnoliopsida > Poales > Poaceae > Triticum > Triticum dicoccoides. The sequence continues at coordinate 441,603,321 of NC_041388.1, forward strand.
TTGATATTGGCCCGGTGCCTGGTAACAGCTCTATCAAAAACTCTATGTCTCGATCTGGCGGCATGCCTGGTAACTCCTCTGGAAATACATCCGGATAATCCTTCATGACAGGCACTTCCTCTTGAACAACTCCCGTGAGAGAATGTACTTGGGTTCTCCTTGACGAATGCCTGGATACATACTTGATCCTTTTTCCCTCCAGGGTGGTGAGCAAAATCGACTTACTCGCGCAATCGATGTTTCCCCCCATACATCGATAGCCAATCCATTCCTAGTATCACATCCAATCCTTGTGACTCCAAAATTATCAGGTTTGAGGGGAAAACATGGCTTTCAATGGTCAATGGCATCTGAAAACATCCTTGACTTGCCATATACTCGGCTCCTGGCGAACTTACTAACATGGGTGTCCTAAGTACCTTAGTGGGCAACTTATACTTATCCACGAATCCCCTTGATATGTATGAATGTGATGCACCAGTATCGAAAAGAACGATTGCAGTAAAAGACTTAACCAAAAACTTACCGATAACTGCATCAGGCTGCTCCTCAACTTCCTCCACGTTCACGTGGTTCACTTGTCCCCTATTGAAAGGGTTGGGCTTCTTCCCAGAGCTTCCATTTCCATTGCCATTCTTCAATTCCGTACAATCGTTGGCGTAGTGCCCAGTCTTCCCGCACTTGAAACAAGTAATGCGACTTTGATCCTTCTTGGCGGGTGTGGCTGGGTTAGAGCGGCTCTGATTGTTGCTTGCTCCATTCCCATTCCCATTCCTTGGGCCATTATGATTATGGGAACTACCTCCATTGTGAGTGTGGCCTCCATGGTTATGGACAAGTCCTCCCGAGTTCGGGGTGAGACGAGGCTTCTGCTGAGCTCCAGAATTGTACTTCCCCTGTCCATATTTCCTCTCGCGATTCTCAATCTGCTGCTGCTTCCCTTCAATCATAAGAGCCTTGTCTACCAACTCCTGGTAGTTGTTGAATGTTGCCACCATCAACTGCATGCTCATCTCATCATTTAGCCCTTCCATAAACTTCTCCTGCCTCGAGGCATCTGTGGCCACATCATCAGGGGCATAAAGAGATAGCTTACTAAACTCATCCACGTATTGAGCCACAGTACGATTTCCCTGGCGCAAGTTGTGAAACTCACGCTTCTTCACGCTCATAGATCCAGTGGATACGTGGGCTGTGCGGAATGCTTGCTGAAACTGCTCCCAAGTGACATTGGCTATAGGAAAAGTGGTTGTGTAATTCTCCCACCATGCGGCTGCTAGTCCATCCAATTGGTGTGCGGCAAAACGCACCTTCTCCGCATCTGTGCAACCTGCGGTGGTCAACTCCCTTCCTATCATGCGCAGCCAATCATCAGCAACTATGAGCTCGGTGCTACTGGAAAACACCGGTGGCTGCAGCCTCAGAAAACGGGCTAAGTTGTCAACTGGAGGTGGTGGCAGTGGGTTATTGTTGTTGTTGCTGTTGTTGCCTTGGTTCTGAACTAACATCTGCATCAAGGTATTCTACTGCTGGATCAACTGAGTGAGCTCCGGTTGGAAAGCAAAACCCGGGTCACGTCTCGGAGGCATCTGATGGGTTTAGGGGGAAGAGTTTAGAATAGAATGAGGTCTAGTAAGAAAGCACTACCCATATGCACATGAGACAAACACAAACATATCATATAACTCAATCAATCAAGCAAGGGAATACAAACGGTCTAGAACTATCGTTAAAAGTGCTCGGACTATTACTATATACATGGGGGAAAACTACTAGTCATATGGTGGTCATCTAGAAATATTGCTCGGTGGAAGACTCCATGATATCCACTCCAGCTTCGTCTTCATAATCATCATCACTATTGTCGGGGTAGGAGTTGGTGTCGTCGATGATGATGTAGTTCTCCGGACAAGTGGAATCGTCGTCCTCTCCTCCTGGCGCGGGGTCTCCCATGAAAACTCCTAGCTTCCTTGTTAGGTCATCATTCTTCTCCACTAGTACGATGATTTCCTCCTCATAATCGTCGCATGTAGACTTGAGTTCCTCTTCTAGCTCAGCGATCCTAGTCATTGCCTTCTTCAAATCTATCATGCTTGCGCACATCTGGTTCTCCTGGCCACGAATGTGTTCGTTTAACTCCTGGATGAATGCTCCAATGGATCTATCCCTCCTGGTGCTGATCATCTCCCATTTCTCGTCTCGGCGCCCACATATCTAGTATATAGTGTCCTTCAGCTCTTGTTTGTAGACTTCTCCAATACGTCCCATAGCAATGTGGGCTGCCATGCTCTTGCCTAGACTCCACGTGGGTGCATCAAAGGAAAACTCTATAGGATCCGTAACTGGCGTGAATGTCCTTCCTGGAACTTGAACTCAAATCATCCAGCTCTCCTCTTCTAGTAAAGTGGCATTGTAGGTCCTGGTGAAGCTTGGTATTCCAATATTCAGGTACCTAGTGACTTCCTTCAAGTGTCGTCCAAAAGGTGTGTCTTCATCCGGTTGCGCAAACTTGTTCCTCGTGTCTGCCATCCTAAAGAGTAGAAAATGGAGAGGAGCCAGAAATGAGTAGAGAAGAGTGACCTATGGCTTTTCTTAGTGGTCGTGTCCTACATTCAGCGTGTGCTCTAATATCATCTTGTAGCGACCCGACCTCAAACGGTCAAGTCTCTGTGTTTCAGTGTCACCCCTGGATCGGTAATGATGACACACATAGTACTCGAAGGATTTATAACAGAGTTGGAATCACACACTTATTACATCGAATGTCTCAAAATAGAACTTATTACAATAAATATGGCTTAAGGCCATCTAAAACGATAACAGCGGAAGACTTGGAAGATAAAGTGAGTCCATCAACTCCAACAACATAGCTGAGTGCATGACAAACGACCTATCGCGTCTTACTCCTCGTCTGAAAAGTCTGCAACATAATACGTTGCAGCCTGAAAATGGGTCAGCACATGGAATATGCTGGCAATGTAACACAATAGAGCAATGAATAGATAAATGCTATCACTACATGCATATATGGCTGGTGGAGGCTCTATGGTTATATGGTTTTTGTAAAAAAGCCAATTTTTCCCTACAACAAAGGAATATATTTTATTTAACTATCATGGTAGTTGAAACATTGAGAATGGTACCCCCATCTCAATCCTAATTAAAAGTAATTATCATCCCAACAAATTAAATTAGAGTGATGAGATACAGTAGGATAATCCAAGTACTAGATACTCAAGATGTCCATAACCGGGGACACGGCTAACCATGATTAGTTTGTACACTCTGCAGAGGTTTGCGCACTTTTCCCCACAAGACTCGATCTTCTCCGTTGTATTTCTCACACTGCACGGTGTTTGAGAAATGGATGACCGAGACATAGTCTTTCAGAAGCATTAAATCTTTACTCTGGGTGGACAGTTACACCTACTTTCCCTCTACATCTGCTAGCCCACCACTGAAAGAGGTCACACAACATACTCAACTATGCCAGAGCCCATAATGGCTTGTGGCTGCACACAGAAGTTTCTAGAATGAATAATCTTTTGATCCCTTAGAGCCTGGGTGGCGGACCATAGGAGGATCACACGGTATATCCCCGAGATCTCCTAGGACAACACTGGTATATCCCCAGGTGCCCAAAACAAGCAATCCACCCAGATGTGTATTAAAGTTGCCACCTTAAGTTGAACCATTAATTAGCAATCTCACATCTGTCATGGATACACTCAAACCCAACCCACGTCTACAAGCATAATATGGCAATATAAGCATAACGTAGAAGTAACTCGCAGGGTTTGATAATAAAACAGGGAAATAGGTTCTACCTCATCATCTACTTCCCAATACCCACAAGTTAATCACATCCTAATCATGCAATGTTTGAGGATTGAAACTAATGCATAAAAACTGGGTATGATAGGAGTATGATCAATGTGTTACTTGCCATCCTGATGATCCGTAAAACCTAGAGACTCGTAGTAGCACGCTTCGCACTCGGGTGTTCTATCCCAAACAAACAATATCATACATAAGCAATCAAGCAAATAAGCACGGGTAAAACTCAAATAAAAAGATCTAGCCGGAAAGTTCAACTGAAGAACTCCGGTTTGCAGAAAGAATCAAATCAAACGAAGCAACGAAACTCAAACTGCGAAAGAAACAAGATCCGATTACTAATCTGGACTAAAGTCAAATTTTACAGTACCAAAATCTTGTTCAAGTTGGTTAAACGGAAAGAGGGTTTCGAGATGAAGATCTAGGCGCTTGAATCGCCTGATTCCGATAAACGAGTGAAAAGTTAAACTAAAACTAAGATCAGGGCAGAAATCGCGATCGAGAATAATCGCGGAAAACCCTGGAAAAAGAAAAACCGTCGAATAGGCTAACGAACCAACGTTTGCTGTTGTGGCTAACGGGTGAATAGCATCCGTTAAAACAAATGTACGGACGAACGTCCGTTATTTCAGCGAATCGAGAAAAACCAAAACAAAACCGGTCTAAAAAAATAAAAAAACTAGGGTTTACAAAAAAACCAATTGGTTTTTACCTAACCAAAAAAACCAAACGGTGGCCGGATCGGATCAGAACGGCGGCGGCCCGGCAATGGCGGCTCCGGGCGACGGTGGGGAAACGAGCGCGGCGCAGGGCGGCGGCGAGCGACAGCGGCTGCAGGAGGTAACGAGGCGGGGTGGTGGCGGTCGAGGCGGCGGCATATAAAGGCGGGCGGGGGGGGGGCTTGGGAAAGAGGCAAGGGGAGGCCGGGTCGGCTACGGCAGCCGGCGGCTGCGTGCAGGAGGCGGAGTCCTCCTGGGGTCGGTCCGAAGCGAAAGTTATTTTAATAATTCCGACGCGTAGAAAAACAAAGAAAAGAAAAAAATAAACGGACTCCAAAAATCCTAAAATAAATTTTCCCCATCCTCTAAAAATAAGCCAGACAAGGTGATCATTTATTTAGGCCTCTAATGCAATTTTGAAAAACGCAATTTTTTCCTAATTCAAATAAAATAGAAATAAAACTCCAAATAAAAATAGAGATTGATTTTAATATTTTCCCCCAAATATTTCATTTATTTTGGAGAAGTGATATTATCTCCTCTCATATATTTTGATATGGAATATTTTCGGGGAGAAGAATTAATTAAAACCAAGGTGATCCTTGTTTCTATATTTGATAAAATTCAAATATGAGAAACGGTGAAATCCCCAACTCTCTCCGAGGGTCCTTGAGTTGCTTAGAATTTCGAGGCTCGCAAAACGAAAATGAAATAAAATATGATATGCATGAAATACCTATGTATAACATTCCAAATTGAAAATTTGGGATGTTACACGTACACGGCTAAGAGATCAACTTGTGTGTCTATGTGGCGCCCCCTCCCCCATATATAAAGGACTGGAGGAGGGGAGGGCCGACCCTCTTTATGGCGCGCCCTAGGGGGAGTCCTACTCCCACCGGGAGTAGGATTCCCCCCTTTCCCTAGTAGGAATAGGAGAGAAGGAAGGGGAAGAGAGAAGGAAGGAAGGGGGGCACCCAATTCGGTTTGGGCTACGGGGGCGCGCCCTCCTCCTTGGCCTTCCTCTCCTCTATTCCACTAAGGCCCAATAAGGCCCATATACTCCCCGGGGGGGTCCGGTAACCCCAAGGTACTTCGGTTGTAAGTGCATCTAGTGCCACCCCTAGTTGGTTTTGGAGTATTGACGACAAACCTGGTTGAGGGACTAATGTGTTTGTGAGAATTGCAGGATAACACAGGTAGAAGTCCCTCATTGATTCGGTTTTCCTACCAGAGATGACCCCTAAAAATGTATGAAGACATTGAAGTCAAAGGTGGTATGTGAAGACAGTCACATTGAAGACTATGACAAGAGAAGACATCGAGTGAAGACTATGGAGCGCAAAGACTTAGTTGTTTCGTCGTTCTTTTTCTTCTTTGTTGAGTCATAGGAAACACCGTACTGTTAAGTGGGGTCCAAGTGAACCAGTCAGAATGACTGAAGTGATGCTTAACCAAAATCCTATGTCTTCGAGCGAAGACAATGCGAGCAAATCTTATCCAGAGTTGGGTAAGTCAGCTTTGCTTGTAGCCCAAGTAAAGTTGTTGTGTGTGTTTGAAATCTGACCGTTGGAACACATGTCAGTTCCTTAGTGACCCAGGGTCATTTCGGACAAATCAGGTCGGGTTGCCTAGTGGCTATAAATATCCCAACCCCTACAACCATAAACGGTTGGCTGCTCAGAGTTAGTGCACGGCTTTTGTCGTTTGAGAGCAACCCACCTCGAAGCCTTTGAGAGAGAATTACTTGCGAGGATAAAGCCCTAAACACCCAGAGCCAAAGAGTGTTAGGCATCACTCAAGTCTTCCTGCCTGTGTGATCTGAAGACTTATTACACTTGAGGACTGTGAATCCTCCAGCCGGTTAGGCGTCGCGTTCTGAGCATCCAAGAGTCATTGTGGATCGCCGGTGAATGAAGTCTGTGAAGGTTTGGAAGTCTACCTTCAAGACTTACCAGAGTGATTGGGCGAGGACTGGGTGTCCTTAGCTCAAGGGGAATAAGGAGAAGACGCAGTCTTCTGAGTTGAATCTCAGCCTCCCTAACCAGACATACAATTGTCACAGCAACTGGAACTGGTCCAACAAAGCATTGTCTTCAATGAGTCACTGGTTTCATCCTTCCCATTCCTTTACTTACTGTTGGCCCTGATGAAGTCATTGTATGATTGCATTATCTTTTGTCTTCACTGAGTGGCTGCCTGTTCTGATTGGCTTCACACTATCTTCCTACCTGATCTATACTGCCTAGCTGCTATTAGTCATTGTGCTTTCACTTCATTGAATACCTGACTATGGCTTGCTTAGTGTAGTCTACTTTCCGCTGCATGGTAATAGGTTTATTTCTATCGTTTGTCTTCGAAACTTCCATGTTTTGGAGACTTTCATGAAAATCGCCTATTCACCCCCCTCTAGTCGATCACCGACACTTTCAATTGGTATCAGAGCAAGGTACTCCCTTGTTCTGTGTGATTCGGTTTAACCACCTGGAGTTTTAGCTATGTCGACTGTAGGGATAATCAAAGTCTCCGCTGCGTGCCCAGTCTTTGATGGAACTGAATATCCCTACTGGAAGAATAAGATGCGCATGCATCTTGAAGCCATTGATGTCGACCTATGGTATGTCATCAAGAATGGCGTTCCCAAGGTTGGTGAAGGTGTCACCGTGCTGATGTCAAGAAGTTCGTTCAACTGGACTCCACTGCCAAGAACATCATCTGTGGTCATCTGACCAAAGGGCAGTATGGCCGTGTGAGTGCTTTGGAAACATCTAAGCTAGTCTGGGACTGGCTCTCCAAGGTCAATGAAGGCGTCTCAACCCAGAGAGATCAGAGAATCAGTGTCTTTCTCAACCTCTTCAACCGCTTCTAGAGAAATGACAATGAGAATGTCCAGCTCACTTTTGATCGACTCACTGACATCACAAATGAGCTTCAAGCCCTCGGCGCTACTGAGATCACCAAGCATGAAGTCGTCAAGACACTCCCGAGATCACTTGACAGCTCGTTTGACACCCTAGCCCGGATGATTCAAGAACGTCCTGACTTCAAGACACTCGATCCGTCTGACATACTTGAGAGGCTCAACACACACGAGTTTCAGCTTTTTGAGAAAAGAGACATCTACGGTCCCAACTATGGGCGAACTCGTGCCTTGAAGGCAAAAGTTGTCTCCTCATCTGAAGAAGAATCTGACAGCAGTTCTGATGATCCTGAAGACATTGGAAAGGAGCTTGCTATGCTTGTGAAGAAATTCCAAAAGTTCACCAAGAAGAAAGGCTTCAGAAAGTCTTCACGATCAAGCTCAAGGAATGATGAAGCTTCTGCTCATGACTACAAGAAGAGAACATGCCACAAGTGCAAGAAACCTGGCCACTACATCTCCGAATGTCCGCAGTGGGACAATGAGAACAACAAGAAGAAGAAGAGCAAGGAGTATGATTCTGACGACAAGAAGAAAAAGAAATACTCAAAGTCTTCTTCCAAGTCTTCCTCAAAGTCTTCATCACACAAGAAGAGCTCATCTAGCAAGGCTCGTGCGTTTGTTGGCAAGGAAATGGATTCAGAGGAGGAGTCCGCTTCTGAGGAGGCGGAGGTGGAGTCTGAGGAGGAGTCCGATTCTGGCGTTGCAAGTCTGGCTGCAGCATACGTTGCCAAGTCCATCTTCAACACTGAAGACAATGACTTCATCGCCGACACCGATGCAAATGACAAGGACTACTCCGCTCCCACCTACTGCTTCATGGCACGCTGTGCCAAGGTAAACACACGCACTACTCACTATCAAACATCCAGTGAAGATGACTCTAATTGTGGTTCCAAACCCAGCTACAAAACACTTGCTAAAATTGCAACTGAACAACAGAAAGCTATGGATCATATTCAAAAACTGTTAGATAAAAGTGATGACCTGTTAGACGCTAAAATGACTCGATCTCAGTCCTTAATTGAAGACATAAAAAATCTTCATGTTAAGTATGAGGAACTTGAAAGTCATCATGAAACGCTCTCAACAACTCATGAAAAGCTTTCCTATGATTATCTTCAAAGGAAGCAAGATCTTGAGAAATTGAGAGCAGCTCATGAAGATCTTCAAAAGGAAAACGAGTCACTTCGCGCCAAACAGATTAGTTCCACTCAGGAAGGATTTGAACCAACATGTCATAAATGCATTGAGCATGAAAACACTACTTCTGTTGCTGGATGTTCTACTGCTGCTACTATTGCAATATCTTCAACTATTGATGTGGGAACTAACCCCTCTGCTGAGGATACCATTGCTATTGTTGATGAAAATGCTAGGTTGAAGACATTGCTTGAAACAGGGATGTACAAAAGTCTCAAAGGGCATCAGACACTATGTGATGTCCTCAAAAGGCAGATCCTGAACCGAAACCCTAGAAAAGAGGGTCTTGGGTTCGAAAGGAAAATGAATGCTGATGGCTCTTACTGGAAACCTGAGCAATACCCCAAAACCACATGGGTTGCTACAAAGGAACCCTCAGTGGATCCATCCACCCTGTCAGGCTTCAATGTGCTAATCTTATTGTTATTGATGAATCCTTTGATGCAAACTATAAACTGTTTAAGAATCAGAATGGTGAAGTGTTTGCCAGGTATATTGGTACTAACTGCAGGAATGGGCCACCTATGAAGAAAGTCTGGGTGCCGAAAATGTTGCTGGAGAATCTTCCTGTGAATGTCATCATGACACCACAAGTGAAGAAGACAAACCCCACACCACAGGCTTCATATGGTCCAAAGGCTTCATACAGACAAAGGACTCACCTGAGTCGCACTAATGCAAATGTTTTGCAGGGAAGCCATACTCAGGCCTATGAATATGAGCGCGTTTCATCAAACTGCCATGTTCATAAGATTAAGAACTACTCTGCTTATTCTTATGAGTACTATTGTCCACCTGCAAGACTTTTTTGCTAGGGCTCCAAAGCCAAAGTTCTCAGATGCTGCACTTAGACTCATTGCTTTGAAGCCACCCTTGAAGATGTGGGTGACTAAGAAAGCTTAACTCTCTTTTGCAGGGAGAGGTCTCCAGCCGACAATCAAATTCGTCTGAAGCTATTGCTGGGGACCTTAAACATCTTGTAGGGCGCAAGATCAAATGCCCAAATGGTCTTATTATGTATTTTGTTCCCGAGTTGCTTGCTACTTCCCCTATCAGTCCTAACCTCGATCTAAGCTTTCATAATCCACTAGCTCATCAAATGTTTATGCTTCACAATTCTCTTCGTGAAGCCTATCCCCCTAACTGCACTGTAGGGTACGACACCAGCTGCTTCAGAGTGGATTATTGATAGTGGGTGTACTAATCACATGACTGGCAAGCAAAGTCTTCTCATGGACTCAACCTTACGTCCATCTGACAAAAGTCACATCACATTTGCTGACACTGGTAAAAGCAAGGTATTGGGTCTAGGTAGAGTTGCAATCTCAAGGGATCAACACATGGATAAAGTCATGCTTGTTGAATCCCTTGGTTTCAACTTAATGTCTGTCTCAATGCTTTGCGATTTAAACATGATTGTGATGTTTGGAAAATATCGCTGCCTTATTGTAATGGAATCTGACAAGTCTCTAGGCTTTGAAGGGTATCGGAAAGATGATTTGTACGTGGTAGATTTCTCAGCAGGACCACAACTTGTCGTTTGTCTTCTAGCAAAAGCTTCTGAATGCTAGCTCTGGCATCGGAGGCTAGGGCATGCTGGCATGAGGAACCTACACACCCTTGCAAGGAAGAAGCATGTCATAGGCATCGAGGGCGTCAAGTTCAAGAAGGATCACTTATGCGGTGCCTGTGAAGCAAGAAAGATGACGAGGGCCAAGCATCCCTCGAAGACAATCATGACAACGAATCAACCCTTCGAACCGCTCCACATGGACCTTTTTGGTCCCACTCATTACTCAACTCTTACTACTACTGCTTGTCTCTATGGCTTTTTCATTGTTGATGATTATTCAAGATATACTTGGGTGCATATAATCCTCTACAAGACTGAAGTGCAGGATGTCTTCAGACGCTTCGCCAATCGAGCCATGAACAACTATGGCATCAAGATCAAGCACATTAGAAGTGACAATGGCACTGAATTCAAGAACACTAGCCTAGACACTTATCTTGATACTTTGGGCATCACACATGAATTCTCAGCTCCGTACACGCCGCAGCAGAATGGCATCATGGAACACAAGAACAGAATACTTATTGAGATGGCCTGAACGATGCTTGATGAATACAAGACTCCAAGAAAGTTCTGGCCTGAAGCCATTGATACTGCATGCCATATCATCAACCGTTTTTATCTTCATAAGCTTCTGAACAAGACATCCTATGAGCTCCTTACTGGCAAGAAGCCAAATGTCAGTTACTTTAGAGTATTTGGTGCTAGGTGCTGGATCAAGGATCCACATCACACTTCAAAATTTGCACCGAAAGCACATGAAGGTTTTATGCTTGGATATGGAAAGGATTCACACTCCTACAGAGTCTTCAACCTCTTTCACTATAAAGTGGTTGAAACTGTGGATGCGCGGTTCGGTGAGACTAACAGCTCGCAAAGAGAGCACCTGCCAAATGTGCTAGATGAAGTTCCATCCAGTGAATCAATCAAACTTATGGGAACTGGAGAAATCATACCATCTGAAGCTCAGCCTGAAGAGGAACTTATCATATCTGCACCTGATCAACCTGAAGACAACGCTCAGCCTGAAGACAATCCTTCTAACAATGACAATGATCAGCAAGAGCAAAATCTTCGTCCTGTTCATCCTCGTGTTGCAAATGAAGTACATATTGAGAGAATAATTGATAGCATCAATGCACCAGGTCCACTCACTCGTTCAAGGGCAACACAACTAGCAAATTTCTGTGGGCACTTCGCATTCGTCTCAATATCTGAACCCAAGAAAGTTGATGAAGCCTTCATTGAACCTGAATGGATTCAAGCTATGCAAGAAGAGCTTCAACAGTTTGAGCTGAATAATGTATGGGAACTGGTTAAGCATCCTGATCCTCGTAAGCACAATATAATAGGCACTAAATGGATATATCGCAACAAGCAAGATGAGCATGGTCAAGTTGTTAGAAACAAAGCTCGTCTTGTTGCTCAAGGATATACTCAAGTTGAAGGGATTGACTTTGATGAAACATTTGCTCCTGTGGCTAGGCTTGAAGCTATACGCATACTGCTGGCCTATGCAAATCATCATAACATTCTTCTGTATCAAATGGATGTGAAGAGCGCCTTTCTCAATGGCAAGATTGAAGAAGAAGTGTATGTTGCACAACCGCCTGGCTTTGTAGATCCAAAACATCCTGACATGGTGTACAAGCTCAACAAGGCACTGTATGGCCTCAAACAAGCCCCTCGGGCTTGGTATGACACACTCAAAGGCTTCTTGAGGAGCAAAGGCTTCAAACCTGGTTCCCTCGATCCCACTCTCTTCACGAAGACATATGATGGTGAACTGTTTGTGTGCCAAATATATGTGGATGACATTATCTTCGGCTGCACTAACCAGAAATACAGTGAAGAGTTTGGATATATGATGCAAGAGCAATATCAAATGTCCATGATGGGTGAGCTGAAGTTCTTCCTTGGTCTTCAAATACGTCAGCAACGCAACGGCATCTTCATATCTTGAGAGGAATACCTCAAAGATTGCCTGAAGAAATTTGGAATGCAAGACTGCAAAGGCTACATGACGCCAATGCCCGCCAAACACCATCTGGGTCCCGACGATAATGGTAAAGAGTTCGATCAAAAGGTATACCGCTCCATGATTGGTTCTTTGCTTTATTTATGTGCATCTAGGCCAGATATCATGCTTAGTGTTTGCATGTGTGCCCGGTTCCAAGCGGCGCCAAAGGAATCGCATCACTTAGCTGTGAAGTGAATTCTTAGATATTTGGCTCACACCCCAACACTAGGATTATGGTATCCTAAGGGCTCAGAGTTTGATCTAGTTGGATTCTCGGATGCTGATTATGCTGGTGACAAGGTGGATCGCAAGTCTACATCAGGCACATGTCATTTTCTGGGACGGTCACTTGTATGTTGGTCTTCAAAGAAGCAGAACTGTGTATGTCTCTCCACTGCTGAATCTGAATACATTGCTACTGGATCTTGCTGCGCTCAGCTTCTATGGATGAAGCAAACACTCAAGGATTATGGCATCCATCTGAAGCAAGTACCACTCTACTGCGACAATGAAAGCGCCATCAAGATTGCCAACAACCCATTTCAGCACTCGAGGACAAAGCACATTGAAATTCGTCATCACTTTCTCAGAGATCATGTTATGAAGGAAGATATTGATATCATACACGTCAACACTGAAGACAATTGGTAGATATCTTCACCAAGCCCTTGGATGAGAAGAGGTTTTGCAAGTTACGGCGTGAGCTAAATATCTTGGAATCCTCAAATGTCCTGTGATCAGGCACACATCCTAACACTTAAGCATGTTGATGACTTAGATGTGCAACACACGAAGTAAAGTATATCTTCAATCAATGAAGACTTACATTCTGAGTGTGAGTATATTAACGTGGAATTTGACTTCGGAGCGCCACGATAATTGTGCACCGTGTCTGGATCTAATACTTCCTATATGGTGGGTAACGCCACCACCAAAATTCTTCCCCTTGAAGTGTTTTTCTCATGGCGTTACATTTGCAAAGTCTTCGCATTTTGTTTGTCTTCACTGTTAACATGGCCTCATGTTTATCTTCAATTTGGTTTCTGTCCTCTACAGCATTCACTTATAGCTATGTCTTCATGTTGAATTTTTTATCTAAGTGAATGTGATCGGACCCTAACCCCTTATGCTTCTATCTTAAGTCTATCTATCCAAATCATATGCATTCTATTGACACTGTCAAAATGTCTTCTCTGCATCCTTGTCAGCAGAAGACACAGAGACAAACATTAATCCGTTTTCAATGCTAAATCCTTTCACCTGAAACCCGGACAAGTGGGAACGACCACCCGACAATCCAGGCATGCGTGGGAACATGGAACAACCTTCGATGTGTTGCATGATAGCCACATGTCCTTCAGATGCGAATCGCCAGGGGCACCAGTGTAATAACACTGTGTCGTCCCTATCCCTATAAATACACGCCTCACCACACTCATTATCCCTTCTTCCACTCTCGCACAAACCCTAGCACCACCGCCAGCACTCGACGACGCCGGCGACGAAGCGCTTAGCTGTCGCGACCTCAACGATGTCGTCTTCACGCCGGCCGCGGACATTGTCTTCTCCGCCGTCACCGTAGGTGTCCTCCGTCGCCAAGTTAGGGCACGGAAGATCAAACTGCTCGGACTCCTCTCTCACTTCATCTAGCAGTTCTTTGTGTGGAAAATAAAACCTCCTTTTTACAGCCCCTTTGATCCTATAGATTCATCATTTTCTACCACAAGCAGTTTCTAGTCACACAAGTTGGATCTATCTTATACTGCATCTCATAATATGCCTAGTATACTCACTTATGCCTCACATAGTAGTTAGATTCCTCACTTGTACTTATTCGTGGATTCGTACAAATCTGGAACCAACTCTCTATCTATAAGTGCGAAGATATTGGGCAGAACAGTGGTTCAAGTACAGGTACGTGACCCAGGAGTATGCTGAGAAGAATGCCATCAAACGACCATGGGGAGACATTCTATACAGAAATCTTCAACCCAGGTCCAGAGCTGAAGCCATTGAACAAGGCTTCTATCCTTGCATGGTCCATGGACCACAGCCTGCAGATGCAGACCCATCTTCGTTACTGTGGTGCCGCGACGATAATCTGTTCAAGCGCAACTTCCAATTTGCCAAGAATTCGGCCAAAGAAAACAAGAAGTCACGGGGATTAGACTTCAATCCAGGCCCCTCTGCTCCTCGTGCCGATGGCACACGCGAAGCTGAACCCAATCTTGTTGGGCCCTTCTACAACCTAGAAGGTCTCATCACTCATATTATGGTTCAAGGGACAATCGTGGATGAGCCTGCAGACGATGCTGACTCTGACGAAGCGCCCGCACCACCAAAGCCAAAGAAGCTGGAGAAACCTCAAGCTTCGAAGCCTTCCCCAGCACCAAAGGCCTCATGGGTGAAGCCTCTGGCCACTGCACCTCCTGAACACAGTGTGCAGTCTGAAGATTTGTCACACATCTCCAAGCCCTCCAAAGTGAAGATGCCCTTGCAACCCACTAGCCAAGCACTGACCGCTGCTGCTATTCTGCATAATGACGCCATTGATCTGTCCAACGGCGACGATCTTGGTGATGATGCTCTTGAGCAGTTGATCAAGAGCAAGCAAGAGGCAGAAATCTTCAACGACCTTCCTCTCTTTGATGTTGAAATCATCAACACATTCATTGATGAGTGGTTTGACAGCCCAAATGTCAGCTTTGATGATCTTCAGCTTCTGATTGGCCTGAGCGTCGCCTTCCACGGAGCCATTGCTGCTGAGCTGGCTCTAGCTTAGAAGATTGTTGAACTGAAGCATAATATCGATTATGAGAAAGCTCAGTTCAAGAAGCACATGGCCAAGCTCAATGTTGAAGACATTCAGAACTTCCAGACCATGATGCATGAGCTTAAGGAAGCATTCCGAACCAAACGCGAAGAAGCCAAAGGTTCTCGTGGGCGCATGAAGGATCTTGCCACTAAATGTGTCCAAGGATACAATGAGGCTGAAAAGCGCAAGGCCTTGGGGCGACCAGGGATCGACCCCCGGATGGCGGCCAAGAAGAAGAAGAAGCCAGCTATGGCAGAACCTGAAGCACCAAGGCAGGAAGTACATCCAATTGTCTTCCTAGCCAGTATGACAGGCTCGAAGCCTAAGGTCCCAACAGTGGCTTCAGAACCGAAGAAAACAAGGGCTGCTGAAGCTGAAGCCAGAAAGTGCAAAACCAAGGGCACCACTGATGATGCTCCTCCAACCAAGAAACGCAAAACCAAGAAGAGAGATCGGGCTGCTCCCACAGAGCCCCTTAATGTTGAGCCAATCTTAGTGGCTCTTCCTGAGTCTGAACATCGAGAGCGCCAGTTGATAGTTCATGAGCCTGCTTCCACAGAGGCTCCTGAAGCTGAAGACAATCCAGCTGTTGACCCCACCGCAGCTGAAGACATTGGTCCTCACGATAATGTTGAAGATGATGAAGTCCTTCCTCAGATCAAGAACCAGTTGGTATCATCGCCTATGCTCACGCACAGCGAACTCATCAGCATTGGCCGTCCTCTGGCGCCAACTGCTCAGGATGCATCGTGGGCTGATCACCCACAACGACAAGACACCCCAAGCTCTCCCCAACCGCAAGCTACCTCACCAGTGCAACATGACGATGACTTTGAGGCCCACACTCCATCTCCACAAGCGTCGCCAGCATTACGCAGGCTTCGCAAAGGACCAAGGCCCCAAGTCACTCCCACTGTGCACATGTCTGAATCTGAAGCCAAAATGGCTGAAGATATTCCAGCTACATCAGCCGATGAAGAAGAAGAACCAAGAGTTGAAGCAGAAAGAGTTGCCACACCCCCGTCCCACCAAGATGTTGTTCTCGAGGAGAACGTGACCGACCCTCCAGCTCCTGAAGTGGAGGTGAACAATCCTGAGGCGACCACCAATATCAACACTTAAGCCAATGACGTGGTCATGGCTGAAGCTAATGTGGCACCTGAAGCTACTGCGGTGCCAGAAGTCCAAGCACCTGAAGCAAATGTGGCCCCTGAAGCCCATGACGACAATGCCAATGCTCCTGTTCCCCCTCCAAGACCTCATACAATGGAGATGGCATTTGATCGTGGTCAGCCTGTTATGGTCTGATGGCCCATTCTGACTCCTCCACCTGCTGCGGGTCCACAATTTGAGTATCATGTCGAGCACAGACCTCAAGTCCAAAAACCCAAGCCAAGACTTCCACGATTCCCAGGCACTGCCATTTCACCTGGGGTCTTCAATGTGAATGGCTTCGTGGCACATAATACCTTCTTCAACAGCTCCAAGAACCCTTATACCAGACCTTGCATTTCCTTAGATCGGATCTGGAGCTATCAGCAGCGCAATTACTATTCCTGCATCCTATACAATCAAGGGTGCATATTTCCACATATGCGCCTAGACTCTGAAGCTATAGCTGGCCTACCCTGCCTTGAAGAAGCGTTAGATTGCTTCAGAGATGCTGGACTGTTGCAGTTTGTCACATATAAGGAGCACTGGAATGAAGAGCTTCTGCTACAGTTCTATGCAACTCTCCACATTCGAGGCTACAACAGGGATCCAAAGACTTGGGTCCTTGAGTGGATGACAGGCAATGTCCATCATGAAGCTAAAGATCTTGATATCATTGAGCTTACAGGCCTGCCCACTCCTGGTGAATACTATGAACCAGGTTGTCAACAACACCAAAATGCCTTGGAAAGCATCTTTCAGAAGCCAGAGCCCAACATGAGTCAAATGCTGAGCATGATGAAGCCTCTGCCTCACGACGCTGAATACCCATCTGTGTTCTTTGTTGAAGACATAGAGTACCTGCCTCGCACCATTTACCATATCATCAGGAAGACTCTATGGCCTGTCAAAGGACACTCATCTGCAGCGAAGCTTGAAGGAGCAATGAAGACTTTGGTTTTCTATATTTTCAATGGCATCAGCTTCAATGCTCAAGACTTCTTCATCAGGCAGTTGGCTGCATCTGGCTCCGACATTTTTGGGTTGAAATTCTATGCTCCATGGGTCATGCGTCTTATCAAGCGTCACTGAGCCTTCAACTATCAGCCGTCTGCGCACAATCATCTTATATTCTTGCCCGAGGTTGATCTGTCAGTTGAAGCTATTTACCCAGAGCCTGCTAAGGATCCCATTTATCTTCACAATGTTGATCACCAAAGCTTCACCCAGCCCATTGAAGGAGTTCCAGCAGTTTCTCGTGTTTATCCCCTTGCTAGAAGCACACGTGCCCCTCGCGCTCAAACTGACGCCACTGGTAGCACCATTGCGCAAAGGCCTCAAAGACGGTCTCGTGTCCTAAATGACCGAGAGCTTCTCGTCGCGCTGCATCAGAAACATGACAAACATCACGACTGGCTTAAGCGTCAGATGCAAAGCCTCTTGGTGGATGTCAACTGAATTTGCAATCTTGCCACCAAGAATGCCTTTGTCACTCATGAAACCTGTCAGAGGTTGTGGAAGAGTTTGACCCTACTTAGTGCTGAAGCTGATCTGCAAGACGATGGCTTCACCGAACAGTTCAAGTTTGACTCAACTCCTCCCATAAATGCTCACTTGCGTCGGACTCCCTCACTTGAAGACTCTGACTACTCATCCTCAGCTGTGACCGTAAATGCCAGAGTCATCGATGACTAAGATGATGCAACTTCACCTCCTCCAACTTCAACGCGTGTCGACACTGCACCAAGTGCCTCTGCACCACCGGACCTCAACAACGACCCTGCTGCCTCGCTTGCACCTCATGGAAACGAGTAGGCGCTCTATGTCTTCAAACCTTTTTGGTCCTCACTGACAAAAGGGGGAGAAGCATATGAGTTGATAGTCTTCAAGCGGGTCCATATGGGTGGTTGCTTTACTTTTTGCTACTTTTGCCAAGTGCTTACAACTCTGGTTTTCGATACATTTGGTTCTTTGAGTTGTAACACTTAAACTCGATGGTCGTCTGCTACTTATTTGACATTCTGTGATGCGATGATAAATTCTGCATGTGCGATGATAAATTCCGCACTTAGATCATTTTGCAGATGTGCATTTTCCATTATGCATGTCATTATCTTCGTTACATCATATCATGCATGATGAATTGTCATCATAGGTTGAAGAGGATCTCCACAAGTACAACCTGCCATGTGCATTTGCATTCCAAAAGCAAATTACTTATATGCACATCTTCAGGGGGAGCCCTTGCAACTTATAAAGACAATACCCTATCCTTTACAATTTCACATATTTTATTCCCCGTTGAAAACTTCAACCAGTTTGTCATCAATCACCAAAAAGGGGGAGATTGTAAGTGCATCTAGTGCCACCCCTAGTTGGTTTTGGAGTATTGAGGACAAACCTGGTTGAGGGACTAATGTGTTTGTGAGAATTGCAGGATAACACAGATAGAAGTCCCTCATTGATTCGGTTTTCCTACCAGAGATGACCCCTAAAAATGTATGAAGACATTGAAGTCAAAGGTGGTATGTGAAGACAGTCACATTGAAGACTATGACAAGAGAAGACATCGAGTGAAGACTATGGAGCGCGAAGACTTAGTTGTTTCGTCGTTCTTTTTCTTCTTTGTTGAGTCATAGGAACCACTGTACTGTTAAGTGGGGTCCAAGTGAACCAGTCAGAATGACTGAAGTGATGCTTAACCAAAATCCTATGTCTTTGAGCGAAGACAATGAGAGCAAATCTTATCTAGAGCTGGGTAAGTCAGCTTTGCTTGTAGCCCAAGTAAAGTTGCCATGTGTGTTTGAAATCTGACCGTTGGAACACGTGTCAGTTCCTTAGTGACCCAGGGTCATTTTGGACAAATCAGGTTGGGTTTCCTAGTGGCTATAAATAGCCCACCCCCTACAACCATAAACGGTTGGCTGCTTAGAGTTAGTGCACGGCTTTTGTTGTTTGAGAGCAACCCACCTTGAAGCCTTTGAGAGAGAATTCCTTGGGAGGATAAAGCCCTAAACACCCAGAGCCAAAGAGTGTTAGGCATCACTCAAGTCTTCTTGCCTGTGTGATCTGAAGACTTATTACACTTGAGGACTGTGAATCCTCCAGCCGGTTAGGCGTCGCGTTCTGAGCATCCAAGAGTCATTGTGGATCGCCGGTGAACGAAGTCTGTGAAGGTTTGGAAGTCTACCTTGAAGACTTACCAGAGTGATTGGGCGAGGACTGGGTGTCCTTAGCTCAAGGGGAATAAGGTGAAGACATAGTCTTCTGAGTTGAATCTCAGCCTCCCTAACCAGACGTACAGTTGTCACAACAACTGGAACTGGTCCAACAAAGCACTGTCTTCAACGAGTCACTGGTTTCATCCTTCCCATTCCATTACTTACTGTTGGCCCTGGTGAAGTCATTGTATGATTGCATTATCTTTTGTCTTCACTGAGTGACTGCCTGTTCTGATTGGCTTCACACTATCTTCCTACCTGATCTATACTGCCTAGCTGCTATTAGTCATTGTGCTTTCACTTCATTAAATACCTGACTATGGCTTGCTTAGTGTAGTCTACCTTCCGCTGCATGGTAATAGGTTTATTTCTATCGTTTGTCTTCGAAACTTCCATGTTTTGGAGACTTTCATAAAAATCGCCTATTCACCCCCCCTCTAGTCGATCACTAGCACTTTCATCGGTAAATGCCCGAACTCACCCGGAACCATTCCGATGTCCAAACATAGGCTTCCAATATATCGATATTTATGTCTCGAACATTTCGAGACTCCTCGTCATCTCCGTGATCATATCCGAGACTCCGAACTACCTTCGGTACATCAAAACACATAAACTCATAATACTGATCGTCACCAAACGTTAAGCGTGCGGACTCTACGAGTTCGAGACCTATGTAGACATGACCGAGACTCATCTCCGGTCACTAACCACTAGCGGAACCTGGATGCTCATATTGGTTCCTACATATTCTACAAAGATCTTTATCGGTCAAACCGCATAACAACATACATTGTTCCCTTTGTCATCGGTATGTTACTTGCCCGAGATTCGATCGTTGGTATCTCAATACCTAGTTCAATCTCATTACCAGCGAGTCAGTTTACTCGTTCTATAATGCAACATCCCGTAACTAACGCATTAGTCACATTGCTTGCAAGTCTTATAGTGATCTGCATTACCGAGAGGGCCCAGAGATACCTCTCCGATACACAGAGTGACAAATCCTAATATCGATCTATGCCAACTCAACAAACACCATCGGAGACACCTGTAGAGCATCTTTATAGTCACCCAGTTATGTTGTGACGTTTGATAGCACACTAAGTGTTCCTCCGGTATTCGGGAGTTGCATAATCTCATTGTCATAGGAACATGTATAAGTTATGGAGAAAGCAATAGCAGTAAACTAAACGATCAAAGTGCTAAGCTAATAGATGGGTCAAGTCAATCACATCATTCTCTAATGATGTGATCCTGTTTATCAAATGACAACTCTTTGTCCATGGCTAGGAAACTTAACCATCTTTGATCAATGAGCTAGTCAGGTAGAGGCATACTAGTGACACTCTGTTTGTCTATGTATTCACACATGTACTAAGTTTCTAGTTAATACAATTCTAGCATGAATAATAAACATTTATCATGATATAAGGAAATATAAATAACAAATTTATTATTGCCTCTAGGGCATATTTCCTTCAGGGGTCTCCTGCATGGAAGAGTAGAACATGGGAGACGGACCGACCCACTTGGGACAAAGTGCCCTGCCGCCTCCCATGCCCTGCTCATCCTTGCTGGAGTATGATACGTCTCCAACGTATCTATAATTTATGAAGTATTCATGTTGTTTGATTATCATTCTTGGATGTTTTACAATCATTTTATAGCAACTTTATATCATTTTTGGGACCAACCTATTGACCCAGTGCCCAGTGCCAGTTGCTGTTTTTGCTTGTTTTTTACATAGCAGGAAATCAATATCAAACGGAGTTCAAACACCATGAAACTTTTTGTGGATTTTTATGCACCAGAAGACCACCAATGGGCCAGAGCAGCACTTGGGGGGTGCCCCAAGGGGGGCACAACCCACCAGGGTGTGCCTGGGGGCCCAGGCGCGCCCAGGTGGGTTGTGCCCACCTCGGTGGCCTCCCGCACCCCCTATTTAGCCTATAAATTCCCAAAAATTCCAGAAACCCTCGGGGTTAACCTAGATCAGAAGTTCTGCTGCCGCAAGACTCTGTAGCCACCAAAAACCAATCTAGACCCTGTTCTGGCACTCTGTCAGAGGGGGAAATCATCATCGGTGGCCATCTTCATCATTCCGGTGGCCACCATGATGAGGAGGGAGTAGTCCACCCTCGGGGCTGAGGGTTTGTACTAGTAGCTATGTGTTTAATCTCTCTCTCTCGTGTTCTTGAGATGTCACGATCTTGATCTATTGCGGTCTTTGTTAATATAGTCGGATCATATGGTGTTTTCCCCTCTCTATCTTGTTGTGATGCATTGCGTTTTCCCTTTGAGATTTCGTTGCTATCGGATTGAATACTTTTATGGATTTGAGAGCACTTGATATATGTCTTGCAATTGAATACTCGTGGTGACAATGGGGTATCATATTGATTCACTTGATATATGTTTTGGCACTCAACTCGCGAATTCCCGAGGTGACATTGGGGTAATCTATGCATAGGGGTTGATGCACGTTCTTGTCTTTGTTTCTCCTGTAGAAATCTTGGGGCACTCTTTGAAGTTCTTTGTGTTGGGTTGAATATTATGAATATGAATTTTCTTTGGTGTTATTTTAGTATGAACTCTTGGTTATATCGATCGGAAAGAATAGCTTTGTGTTATTTTAGTACGAACTCTAGGATAGATTGATCGGAAAGAATAGCTTTGAGGTGGTTTCGTACCCTACAAATAATTCTGTCTTATGTTCTCTGCTAGATAGGAACTTTGGAGTGATTCTTCATTGCACATTGAGGGACGGTTATATGATCCAATTATATTAGCATTGTTGAGAGATTGCACTAGTGAAAGTACGGACCCCAGGCCTCATTTTCAAGCATTGTAATACCGTTTTTGTGCCCGTTTACTATTTGCTACCTTGCTGTTTTTATTTATTCAGATTATAAAAATATATTTCTACCATCAATATTAAACTTTTATCACCATCTCTTCGCCGAACTAGTGCACCTATACAAATTAGCATTGTATTGGGTGTGTTGGGGACACAACTGATTTCTTGTATTTGGTTCGAGGGTTGTTTGAGAGAGACCATCTTCATGCAACCAGAAGGTTTTGTCGATCCTAAAGGTGTTAACAAAGTGTGCAAGCTCCAGCGATCCATCTATGGACTGGTGCAAGCATCTCAGAGTTGGAATATACGCTTTGATGAGTTGATCAAAGCATATAGTTTTATACAGACTTACGGTGAAGCCTGTATTTACAAGAAAGTGAGTGGGAGCACTACAACATTTCTGATAAGTATATGTGAATGACATATTGTTGATTGGAAATAATGTAGAATTTTCTGGAAAGCATAAAGGAGTATTTGAAAGGAGTTTTTCAAAGAAAGACCTCGGTGAAGCTGCTTACATATTGAGCATCAAGATCTATAGAGATAGATCAAGACGCTTGATAAGTTTTTTCAATGAGTACATACCTTGAATTTTTTGGAAGTAGTTCAAAATGGAATAGTCAAAGAAGCAGTTCTTGCCTGTGTTACAAGGTGTGAAGTTGAGTAAGACTCAAAAGCCGAGCACGGCAGAAGATAGAGAGAGAATGATAGTCATTCCCTATGCCTCAGCCATAGGTTCTTTAAAGTATGCCATGTTGTGTACCAGACCTATTGTATACCCTGCCCTGAGTTTGGCAAGGGAGTACAATAGTGATCTAGGAGTAGATCACTTGACATTGGTCAAAATTATCCTTGGCGGAATAAGGATATGTTTCTCGATTATGGAGGTGACAAAAGGTTTGTCATAAAGGGTTGCGTCGATGCAAGTTTTGACACTGATCCAGATGACTCTAAGTCTCAATCTGGATACATATTGAAAGTGGGAGCAATTAGCTAGAGTAGCTCCGTGCAGAGCATTGTTGACATAGAAATTTGCAAAATACATATGGATCTGAATGTGGCAGACCCGTTGACTAAACTTCCCTCACAAGCAAAACATGATCACACCTTAGTACTCTTTGGGTATTAATCACATAGCGATGTGAACTAGATTATTGACTCTAGTAAACCCTTTGGGTGTTGGTCACATGACGATGTGAACTATGGGTGTTAATCACATGATGATGTGAACTATTGATGTTAAATCACATGGCGATGTGAACTAGATTATTGACTCTAGTGCAAGTGGGAGACTGAAGGAAATGTGCCCTAGAGGCAATAATAAAGTTATTATTTATTTCCTTATTTCATGACAAATGTTTATTATTCATGCTAGAATTGTATTAACCGGAAACATAATACATGTGTGAATACATAGACAAACAGAGTGTCACTAGTATGCCTCTACTAGACTAGCTCGTTAATCAAATATGGTTATGTTTCCTAGCCATAGACATGAGTTGTCATTTGATTAATGGGATCACATCATTAGGAGAATGATGTGATTGACTTGACCCATTCTGTTAGCTTAGCACATGATCGTTTAGTATTCTGCTATTGCTTTCTTCACGACTTATACATGTACCTATGACTATGAGATTATGCAACTCTTGTTTACCGGAGGAACACTTTGTGTGCTACCAAACGTCACAATGTAACTGGGTGATTATAAAGGTGCTCTACAGGTGTCTCCGAAGGTACTTGTTGGGTTGGCGTATTTTGAGATTAGGATTTGTCACTCCGATTGTCGGAGAGGTATCTCTAGGCCCACTCGGTAATGCACATCACTATAAGCCTTGCAAGCATTGTAACTAATGAGTTAGTTGCGGGATGATGTATTACAGAACGAGTAAAGAGACTTGCCGGTAACGAGATTAAACTAGGTATTACACGATCGAATCTCGGGCAAGTAACATACCGATGACAAAGGGAACACCATATGTTGTTATGCGGTCTGACCGATAGAGATCTTCGTAGAATATGTAGGAGCCAATATGGGCATCTAGGTCCTGCTATTGGTTATTGACCAGAGAGGTGTCTCGGTCATGTCTACATAGTTCTCGAACCCATAGGGTCCGCATGCTTAACGTTCGTTGACGATATAGTATTATATGAGTTATGTATGTTGGTGATCGAATGTTGTTCGGAGTCCGGGATGAGATCACGGACATGACAAGGAACTCCGGAATGGTCCGGAGATAAAGTTTGATATATGGGATAATAGTGTTTGGTCACCGGAAGGGTTCCGGAATTCTCCGGAAGGGGTTCCGGATGTTTCCCGAAATGTTTGGGTACGAGAACACTTTATTTGGGCCAAAGGGGAAAGCCCACAAGGTTTTTGGAAAGCGCAAAAGGAAGTTTTGCGGAGTCCAGGGGCCAGGCGCCAGGGTCCCTGGCGTCTGGGTCCAGACGCCGGGAACCCTGGCGTCTGGCCCTGGAGTCCGAGAAGGACTCTTGCCTTTCAGGTGAAACCGACTTTGTGGAGGCTTTTACTCCAAGTTTCGACCCCAAGGCCCAACATGTAAATAGAGGGGTAGGGCTAGCACCCAGGACACATCAAGAAACACCAAGCCGTGTGCCGCTACCCCGTCCCCTCTAGTTTATCCTCCGTCATAGTTTTCGTAGTGCTTAGGCGAAGCCCTGCGGAGATTGTTCTTCACCAACACCGTCACCACGCCATCGTGCTGCCGAAACTCATCTACTACTTCGCCCCTCTTGCTGGATTGAGAAGGCGAGGACGTCACCAAGCCGAACGTGTGCAGAACTCGGAGGTGCCGTGCTTTCGGTACTTGGATCGGTCGGATCGTGAAGACGTACGACTACATCAACCGCGTTGATATAACGCTTCCGCTTTCGGTCTACGAGGGTACGTAGACATACTCTCCCCTCTCGTTGCTATGCATCACCATGATCCTGTCTGTACGTAGGAATTTTTTGAAATTACTACGTTCCCCAACAGTGGCATCCGAGCCAGGTTTTATGCGTAGATGTCATATGCACGAGTAGAACACAAGTGAGTTGTGGGCGATACAAGTCATACTGCTTACCAGCATGTCATACTTTGGTTCGGCGGTATTGTTGGATGAAGCGGCCCGGACCAACATTACGCGTACGCTTACGCGAGACTGGTTCTACCGACGTACTTTGCACACAGGTGGCTGGCGGGTGTCAGTTTCTCCAACTTTAGTTGAACCGAGTGTGGCTACGCCCGGTGCTTGAGAAGGTTAAAACAGCACTAACTTGACGAAGTATCGTTGTGGTTTTGATGCGTAGGTAAGAACGGTTCTTGCTCGGCCCGTAGCAGCCACGTAAAACTTGCAACAACAAAGTAGAGGACGTCTAACTTGTTTTTGGAGGGCATGTTGTGATGTGATATGGTCAAGGCATGATGCTATATTTTATTGTATGAGATGATCATGTTTTGTAACCGAGTTATCGGCAACTGGCAGGAGCCATATGGTTGTCGCTTTATTGTATGCAATGCAATCGCCCTGTAATGCTTTACTTTATCACTAAGCGGTAGCGATAGTCGTAGAAGCATAAGTTGGCAAGACGATAATGATGCTATGGTGGAGATCAAGGTGTTGCGCCGGTGACGATGGTGATCATGACGGTGCTTTGGAGATGGAGATCACAAGCACAAGATGATGATGGCCATATCATATCACTTATATTGATTGCATGTGATGTTTATCTTTTATGCATCTTATCTTGCTTTGATTGACGGTAGCATTATAAGATGATCTCTCACTAAATTATCAAGATATAAGTGTTCTCCCTGAGTATGCACCATTGTGAAAGTTCTTCGTGCTGAGACACCACGTGATGATCGGGTGTGATAGGCTCTACGTTCAAATACAACGGGTGCAAAACAGTTGCACACGCGGAATACTCAGGTTAAACTTGACGAGCCTAGCATATAACAGATATGGCCTCGGAACACTGAGACCGAAAGGTCGAGCGTGAATCATATATTAGATATAATCAACATAGTGATGTTCACCATTGAAACTACTCCATCTCACGTGATGATCGGACATGGTTTAATTGATATGGATCACGTGATCACTTAGATGATTAGAGGGATGCCTATCTAAGTGGGAGTTCTTAAGTAATATGATTAATTGAACTTTAATTTATCATGAACTTAGTCCTGGTAGTATTAGCATATCTATGTTATAGATCAATAGCTCACATTTAGCTCCTCTGTTTTATTTTTGATATGTTCCTAGAGAAAACTAAGTTGAAAGATGTTAGTAGCAATGATGCGGATTGGATTCGTGATCTAAGGATTATCCTCATTGCTACACAGAAGAATTATGTCCTTGCTGCACCGCTAGGTGACAGACCTATTACAGGAGCAGATGCAGATGTTATGAACATTTGGCTAGCTCAATATGATGACTACTTGATAGTTTAGTGCACCATGCTTAACAGCTTTGAATCGGGACTTCAAAGACATTTTGAACGTCATTGATCATATGAGATGTTCCAGGAGTTGAAGTTAATATTTCAAGAAAATACCCGAGTTGAGAGAGATGAAGTCTCCAGCAAGTTCTATACCTAAAAGATGGAGGAGAATAGCTCAAGCAGTGAGCATGTGCTCAGATTGTCTTGGTACTACAATCGCTTGAATCAAGTGGGAGTTAATCTTACAGATAAGATAGTGATTGATAGAGTTCTCTAGTCACTATCACCAAGTTACTAGAACTTCGTGATGAACTATAATATGCAAGGGATAAACGGAAACGATTCCCAAGCATGGAACAATAAAAAATTATAGATACATTGGAGACATATCATGTGGCCGCCTTTAAATAGAGGATTCCGGTGAGACCAAGCGTCCGGGTGTGTCAATGCGCGGCGTCGGAGTTGGTTCCTCGGCCGGCGAGCCTGTTTAATGGTGGCATACAGACAGGGAGGTACTGATACGCCCATTTTGCATCATGTTTTCCTACTATTATTTATAATTTTTTTATGCATAATAATGCTTTATGGAGTTTATAATGCCTTTTCTCTCATAATATGCAAGGTTTACACAAAGAGAGAGAATACCGACAACTGGAATTCTGGACCTGAAAAAGATATGTCAGAGATACCTATTTTGCACATCTCCAAATGAGCTGAAATTCTACAGAGAATTATTTTCGAATATTTAATAATTATTGGAGAAAAGAACTACCGGAGGGGGCCACCTGGTGACCACAAGACACCATGGCATGCCAGGCGCGCCCTGGTGGGTTGTGGCCAGCCCAGCCCACCTTCGATGCCCAACTTCTGGTACATAAGGTCTTTTGACCTAGAAAAAATAAGGAGAGGAATTTCGGGGCGGAGCGCCACCGTCTCGAGGCGGAACTTGGGAAGGAGCACTTTTGCCCTTCGACGGAGCGATTCCGCCGGGGGGAACTTCCCTATCGGAGGGGGAAATCGAATCCATCATCATCACCAACATCCCTCTCATCTTTGGGAGGCCAATCTCCATCAACATCTTCAACAGCACCATCTCATCTCAAACCCTAGTCCATCTCTTGTGTTTAATCTTTGTACCGGAACCTCAGATTGGTACATGTGGGTGACTAGTAGTATTGATTACATCTTGTAGTAGATTACTATATGGTTTATTTGGTGGAAGATTATATGTTCAGATCCAATATGCTATCTAATACCCCTTTGATCTTGAGCATGAATATCATTTGTGAGTAGTTACTTTTGTTCTTGAGGTCACGGGAGAAGTCATGTTGCAAGTAATCATGTGAATTTGATATGTGTTCGATATTTTGATGATATGTATGTTGTGATTCCCTTAGGGGTTGTTTGGATACTGGGATTTTACTAAACCAGTTTGGCCTACACACATTTTCGGTTATAACAAACTAAAACCCTGTTTGGTGATAACCCACAAGTATAGGGGATCGTTTGTAGCCTTTTTCGATAAATAAGAGTGTCGAACCCAATGAGGAGCTAAAGATAGAACAAATATTCCCTCAAGTTCTATCGACCACCGATACAACTCTAAGCACGCTTGACGTTCGCTTTACCGGAAACAAGTATAAAACTATTTTGTAGGTGTGATGCTAGAACTACTTTGCAAGAATAAAACTATGAATAAATTGCAAGGTAATAAAAGTAAATAGCTTTTGTCAACAAGAAAATTATTTGTCCCTAGGCAATCGATAACAAGTACCGGTAATCATTCTTGTAATTTTATATGAGGGAGAGGCATGAGCTAACATACTTTCTCTACTTGGATCATATGCACTTATGATTGGAACTCTAGCAAGCATCCACAACTACTAAAGATCATTAAGGTCGTGAAACCCAACCATAGCATTAAGTATCAAGTCCTCTTTATTCCCATACATCATACCCCACCTACCCGGATTTAAGTTTCTGTCACTCTCGCAACCCATTGTAAGTGAACCATGAACATATTGCAACACCCTACAGTGGGGGCTCCTCACGTTTGCGCTAGAATGGAGGGCACCGTAGGACAACACCATAAATAAAATATACAATCATACCAACCAAGATCACGATTAACCCACAGGACAAAACATATCTACTTAAACATCATAGGATAACCATAGATCATTGGGAAATAATATATGGAGTTGAGCACCATGTTTAAGTAGAGATTACAGCGGGGGGGGGGGGGAAGAGGTGCTAGACCGCTGCATAGAGGGGGAGAGAGTTGGTGTTGACGGTAGCAAGATTGTTGATGTAGATCGCCGTCCCGATCGTTGGCCCAGTGGCACTCCGGCACCACCGGAAGCGAGGGGGAGAGACCCCCCCCCTACTTCTTCTTCATCCTTGGCCTCCCCCTAGATGGGGAGGAGAGTTCCCCCTCTAGTCCTTGGTCTCCATGGCGGCGGAGGGGCGGGAGCCTCTCCGAGATTGGATCTCCCTCTCTGTTCTCCTCTGTTTCACGTCCCCCAGATCTGGCCGAAAACCGTTTCTTATATTCCCGGAGATCTGTAACTCCGATTGCGCTGAGATTTTAACATGATTTTTTTCCTGATATAAGCTTCCTTGCGCCCGAAGTACAACTCCAACCGATGTACTAGGTGGGTACAAACCACCACCATGCGCCAGGCTCCTGGGCCGTGCGCTGGTGTCTTGTGCCCTGTGTGGGCCTCCGTTTGCGGTGATTCCAACTCCCAAAAATCACATATATTCCAAAATAATTCTCCGTACAATTTTATTGCATTTGGACTTCGTTTGATATGGATACTCTGTGATACAAAAAACATGCAAAAATAGGAACTAGCACTGGGCACTGGATCAATAGGTTAGTCCAATGAATCATATAAAAAGTTGCCAAAAGTATGTGAAAGTGGTATAATATTGGCATGAAACAATCAAAAATTATAGATACGACAGAGACGTATCATCATCCCCAAGCTTAATTCTTGCTCATCCTCGAGCAGGTAAATGATAAAAAAGATATTTTTTGATGTGGAATGCTACCTAGCATAAACTTGATCATATATCTAATCATGGCATGAATATTAAGACATAAGTGATTCAAAGCAATAGTCTATAATTTGACATAAAGACATCAATACTCAGGCATCCCAACAAATAATCATGTCTTTCAAAATATCAACGCTAAAGAAAGTTATCCCTACAAAATCATATAGTCTTGTCATGTTGTGTCTTCTTAACACAAAGTACTTATCATGCACAACCCCGATGACAAGCCGAGCAATTGGTTCATACTTTTTAACGCGCTTCAGCTTTTTCAACTCTCATGCAATACATGAGCGCAAGCCATGGATATTGCACTACGGGTGGAATAGAGTATGATGATAGGGGTAAATATATAGAAGACAAAAAAGTAAGAAAGTCTCACATTGACGCGGCTAACCAACGGGCTATGGAGATGCCCATCAATTGATATCAACGTGAGGAGTAGGGATTGCCATGCAACGAATGCACTAAGAGCTATAAGTGTAATGAAAGCTCAATATGAAAACTAAGTGGTTGTGCATCTAATCCTATAATGAAAAGTACCCACTAGTTTATGAAAGTGATAACATAGGATACTCTCCATATGAAAAACATGGTGCTACTTTGAAGCACAAGTGTGGTAAAGGATAGTAACAATGCCCCTTCTCTCTTTGTTTATTTATTTCTTTTTTTTCTTTTTTTCCTTTTCCTTTTTTCTTTTTTTTCTTTTTATATTTTTTCTCTCATTTTCCGGAGTCTCATCCTGACTTGTGCGGGAATCATAGTCTCCATCATCCTTTCCTCACTTGGGCACTGCTCTAAAAATGAATAATGATGATCATCACACTTCTATTTACTTATAACTCAAAAGAAATAAAAATTACAACTCGATACCTCTGGCAATGTACCATATGTGCAATGATCTAGCATAACATGTATGAAAAATGATGAACAGTGGCTGAGCCACAACTACTATGTCAGCT
This sequence comes from Triticum dicoccoides, assembly GCF_002162155.2. NCBI lineage: Eukaryota > Viridiplantae > Streptophyta > Magnoliopsida > Poales > Poaceae > Triticum > Triticum dicoccoides. The sequence goes on from NC_041388.1 coordinate 441,634,112, forward strand.
ATATGATCATGCAAAGCAATATGACAATGAATGCTCAAGTCATCAAATGGAAGCGGTGGAACTTGCATGGAAATATATCTCGGAATGGCCATGGAAAAGCCATAATAGGTAGGTGCCGGTGTCAAAACCGGCAGATCTCGGGTAGGGGGTCCCGAACTGTGCGTCTAGGCCGGATGGTAACAGGAGGCAAGGGACATGAAGTTTTACCCAGGTTCGGGCCCTCTTGATGGAGGTAAAACCCTACATCCTGCTTGATTAATATTGATGATATGGGTAGTACAAGAGTAGATCTACCACAAGATCAGAGAGGCTAAACCCTAGAAGCTAGCCTATGGTATGATTGTTGTTATGTATGTTGTCCTACGGACTAAAACCCTCTGGTTTATATAGACACCGGAGAGGGTTAGGGTTACACAAAGTCGGTTACAATGGTAGGAGATCTACATATCTGTATCGCCAAGCTTGCCTTCCACGCCAAGGAAAGTATCTTCCGGACACAGGACGAAGTCCTCAATCTTGTATCTTCATAGTCCAGGACTCCGGCTGAAGGTATAGTCCGGCCATCCGGACACCCCCTAATCCAGGACTCCCTCAGTAGCCCCTGAACCAGGCTTCAATGATGACGAGTCCGGTGCGTAGATTGTCTTCGGCATTGCAAGGCGGGTTCCTTCTCCAAGTACTTCATAGAAGATTTTGAACACAAAGATAGTGTTCGGCTCTGCAAAATAAGTTTCCACATATTGCCATAGAGAGAATAATATTTACACAAATCTAATCTGTTGACGTATTCCATAGTGTGACGCACCACGGCCAAGCCCTTTATTCAAATCGTTTTATTATCCCACCTCAGCGCGTCACGCGAGGCAGTTTCCTTGGCACGTCTTGTTAAAGCAGAGATCGTGTCCCCTTATTCCAGGATTCTCATCAATATGGGCGTGGGTAACCCAACCGTGCTATTGATTACGGCGCTTGGAGATAAGCGAGTTTTACCAGGCTGGTGGGGACACGTAGTTGCGTCCACCAATATAAGGGGATAAGGATCCACCTTTTCACCTACGCCTTCTTCCTCCTTTGCCTATCCATTTTCACGCACTCGAGCTCTAGCGCCCAAGTCCGTACTCCCCGCCTCAACCTTATCCAGCCATGTCCGGAGCGGGAGGCAAGTGGATGGTCTCCTCCGTCACGGAGGGACACATCAAAAAACTGAGGAAGGCCGGATACTTGTCTAACAACATCGCGTACCGGCTTCCCGAAGAGGGGTAGTTCCTCCCCACCCCAAGGCCCCATGAGAGGGTAGTGTTCCTTCCCCACTTCCTCTGCGGACTGGGCTTTCCTATCCACCCATTTGTCTGGGGACTCATGTTCTACTATGGCCTGGATTTCCATGATCTGGCCCCGAACTTCATCCTCAACATCTCGGCGTTTATCGTCGTGTGCGAGGCTTTCCTCTGCATCCGCCCCCATTTCGGCCTATGGCTCAAGACTTTCAATGTTAAGCCAAAGGTGGTGCGCGGCAACCAGGAGGAGTGCGGAGGCGCCATGGTGGGCAAGATGCCCAACGTCTTATGGCTCGAGGGCTCCTTTGTGGAGACCCTGAAGGGGTGGCAATCGGGGTGGTTTTACATCACCGAGCCGCGCAACCCTGAGTGGGTCGTAGCCCCCGAGTTCCGGTCCAGACCCCCAACGCGGCTCACGTCCTGGAAAGAGACGGGCCCGTCGTGGGGTAGCAAAGGAGAGGTGACTGGACTGCAAACATGCATCCAAACCCTGGTGGACAAGCAGCTCAAGCTTGTCAACGTAGTCCAGGTTATGCTCATCCGCCGGATCCTCCCGTGTCAACAACGGGCCTTCAATCTGTGGGAGTTCAACCCAGCGCAGCACCGAACTCTAAGCAGGCTCTTCGACACGACGTATGAAGATGCCTGGAAGGTGCTTTTCAAGGGCGCCGAGGCTCCCGCATACGCCACCGAGGATCGAGGATTCAGCGTGTAGCGTCACGCTAGCGCGGTAAGTTGTTTGTACCTTTTACGGGGTATTAGTTTTTCATAGTTTAACTCTATGCGGGATCTAAGCTCCCCTACCTTTGATAGGTTTGGCAAGCGAAGTCCAGACAGATCGACTGACCGGCTCCTTTGCCCGAAGACCCAGCCGATGCCCGCTTGGAGAAGCTGCTGGTTCCGGCACCCCATGTGGTGTCGGAGAAGAAGGCCGCGAAGAAGGCCGCGGGGACTCGAAAAAGTGCCCGGCGCCAGGAGGTGTCGGGTTCATCATCCGACGGCTCCAAGGCGCATTCCTCCCGTGAAGACGAGGAGGAGGAAGAAGAGACCTTTCCCCCTCCAGCGGGGGGAGAGAAGAAAAGGAAGGCCGCCCCCACTGGGGAGGCCGAAGGGTCCAAGAAGGGGAAAACCCTTCCTCCGGACTACTCCACCGACGCCGACGACGGCGGAGAGGAGTGGCCGCTCAGGGCCAAGCCCCTGGCGAAATCGTAAGTGTCTGGATACCAGAGTAATTCATAGTATTCCTTTATTGCACGGCTCTCCCTTATGTCAAATATGATTATGCAGCCCACCCAAAGACCGGCTCGACGCGTTGTCGAGCGGTTCACTGGACTCGTCGGATGTGAATTCGCTTGTGAATTCGCTTCCGACGGCCACCTCCCCCCGCCCTACGGACGACGCCGAAGTATTGTCCCAACAGGTTCCAAGTCAGGAGGAGGTGGTCCTGGAGGCGCCGCAAGGCGACCTCCCGGACTCCAGGAGTAAAGGGGATAAACCCCCCCAGGGCTCCAAGTCTGGCCCTAGGCCGGACACCGCTCCGGAACCTTCAAAGGTTCCAGAGTCCGGCGGGCGACCTCCTTCCAAGAGGAGCAAGCCCACCGTGCCGGTGACCCCTGTCCAACCGGAGGCACCGGACAATCTATTGGAGGTGCTCAAAGGCGCCTCCATCGACGAGGAGCACCGCACCATTATGAGTGCGGTGGTCCAGAAGGTTCAGTCCGCCAAGAGCGGACTGACTGAAGCTTGTGCTAGCCTTTTAACAGGCTTTGAGGTAAGTAAAGAATGTGTAAATAATATTACCGCATAGACAGTAGCCCCTGATGCTCTATTTGGCGTTCGGGAAGAAAAGCCGAACAGAGGATCAAATAAAATTCGCAGGAGTCTAACAAAAAGAAGTCAATATGCGTATGCAGGCTTCTCTGCTGGCATCCTCCGCACTAACTGCGGAAGTGGACACGCTAAAGCAGAACCTCAAGCAGTCCGAGAAAGAGCTCGGGCATGCCAAGAAGCAGCTCGAGGACAAGGAAGGTAAGAAATACCTTGTTTAAATATATATATATATATATATATATATAAAGTGCAATTGCAAAAAATGACAGGATTATCGTGGCTATTGTAGGGGCCACGTCTGAGGTGGCGACCCTTAAGCAAGCGCTAGTCGAGGCCGAGAAGAGGGCGGCCACAGAGCGCACCGAGCGAGAGAAGTATGAGGCCCAGGTTGGCAAGGTGCGGCAAGAGCTCCAGGCTCTCATGAAAAAACATGAGAGTTTGGAGCTTGACTCAAAGACGCGAGCGTCGAGCTCGCGATGGCTATTGAAAATGCCAAGTCTGCCAAGGCCGAATCCCAGAAGACCCTCTAGGAGTTGGATGCGGTGAAAAAGATAGCGGCGGGTAAGGCATTCTTTATGCAAAGCAAACACATAAACGTGAGTTACTTGTTACTTACCCGAATCCGGAGTTCTCCAGGAGCATTCGCAGATCTTCCCCGTAGCGTGTCCGATGCCGCCGCATTCTATCGAGCCGAGGAGGGCAGCTCGATAGAGAAGGTGTTCTGGTCTCAGTATGCTGAGGCCGGACACCCCGTGCCCCTGAGCGACCAGCTGAAGCAACTGGTCGAGCTCCACAAGGCGGCCGAACATGCCATGAAGGGCCTCATAGTTCGGCTGTGGCCTGGAGAGGCTCTGCCTGGGAGCTATTTCGGGCTGGTGCGGCAGCTGGTGGGGGCCTGTCCAAGGCTCAAAGTCATCAAGCGCTCCGTCTGCATTGAAGGTGCCCGTAGGGCCCTTGCCCGTGCTAAGGTGCACTGGGGCAAGCTGGATGCTGAGAAGCTTGTGAAGGACGGGCCACCGCCGGGGAAAGAGCATTGCAAGCCCGAGAATTATTATAAGGATGTTCTGAAGGGTGCCCGCCTTGTGGCGGATGAATGTTCCAAGGATGTAATTTTTGAGTAAAACTCGCTCGTTTTGTCCTGTGCGCTGAAAACTTGTTCATATGCGCTAAGCAATGCTGTTGGAATTTAAAATATTACTTTCTGTGCGGCTGTTTATCAATTCTAAGAGATGGCGAGTTGTCGGCTTCTGCCCCCGTGCCGCTAGTGCTGGGGTGTTCGGAGATAAACCTAAGCGCTCTTTTTCCCATGTTTGGGTCCTTCGAGGGAGGCGCTCAGCACAACGAACAAGGCAATCGGACTATAATGCGTGAACACTCTCACTTAGCCATAGAATTCTATAATTTTAAATTTCAGCGAAGCCCCTGGTATTCGGAAGACCGAGTTCGGGGCGCTATCCACGCCTTGGCCGGACAGAGCCGACTCCTCGCTCTAAGCGGCATAAGTCTTTAGGGACTCGAAAAACCTCTCGAACAGCGACCAGCTCTCGCTTCATCATGACAGTCAGTTTTAGCTTTCTCTACTGAGGTGCTCGACCCAGCTCAACTGGGGCACAATCGCAGTAGTTCTCCTAGTGCTACCTTAGCCGACACAGCGGAATGTAAGGCACCAAAACATAGGAGCCGGGCAAACCCAACTATTGACCCAAGACATGATTCGGAGCCGATGCATATAATGCTATAAGTTCAGGGTGCCGCACTTGTTAAAGTGTTCGGACTTCTCACACCATATTGAGGGGTACTAAAGCCCCTGGCGTATTTTGGCCGTACCAAAGTGTACGGGTGCAACATGTCGTTAAGGAACATATATTTGTAAAAAAAGAGTAATGCAAAAATAGACAAAAGCTATGCATAGTTTATTAAAAAGGGCTGCGATCAAAGCAGAACGATACAAATAATGCGATAAGCGAACGGTTGGACTATTTAACATGTCCGTTCCAGGGGCAGGCTGCGGAATGGTATGCGAAACAGGTATACTGCTCGTGATAGAGACCACCTGGGAGTTCCGTAATACGGCATGGCTTGTCTGCTTTCCTGGTTCTTGCATCGTTTGTGCGGCAATTGAACTGCCGAACAGGCCTTCCGAAGAATGGAGTCCTGAAAGTAAGAGAAAATTAAAAAATCGGCAGCCCCTGGTGCGGTTTAAGCCGTGTTTCGGGCGTGCCGTGATGGTGCCCCTCCCCCTGTACCCATGGTATTTCTAGAGCGTAGTTATGTACGCGAAGCACTGGCGTCGCATTTTTGCGAGGGCTGGGGTTGGGGCCGCATTGCTACGCCTGCTCGGAACGTGCCAGGCGGTCTTGTTGTAGGTTACTCCGGGAGCGCTTGACGGTGTCCGGATGTTTAATGGCCGGACCGGAGAACTGCTTGGCGAGGCTGCTTTGTACTTCCGCTGCAAGGGCCGCCGTGTGCTCCTCTGTTCGGAGGGAGCGTTCGGTGTTTCCGTTGGCCGTAATTACTCCTCGAGGGCCTGGCATCTTGAGCTTAAGGTATGCGTAGTGCGGTACTGCATTGAACTTGGCGAATGCAGTTCGCCCGAGCAGTGCGTGATAGCCACTGCGGAATGGGACTATGTCGAAGATTAACTCCTCGCTTCGGAAATTATCCGGAGATCCGAAGACCACTTCAAGTGTGACTGAGCCTGTACAGTTGGCCTCTACACCTGGTATTACGCCTTTAAAGGTCATTTTGGTGGGCTTAATCCTCGAGGGATCTATGCCCATTTTCCGCACTGTATCCTGGTAAAGCAGGTTCAGGCTGCTGCCGCCGTCCATAAGGACTCTAGTGAGATGAAATCCGTCAATAATTGGGTCTAGAACCAATGCGGCGAATCCTCCATGACGGGTGCTAGTGGGATGGTCCCTTCGATCAAAGGTGATCGGGCAGGAGGACCATGGGTTGAACTTTGGGGCGACTGGCTCTACCGCGTATACGTCCCTTAACGCGTGCTTCTGCTCCGTCTTGGGGATGTGGGTTGCGTATATCATGTTCACCATCCACACTTGTGGGCGAAAACCCTTCTGTCCACTGTTATTTGGCGGCCGGGGCTCTTCGTCGTCATTGCTATGCAGCCCCTTGTCGGTATTTTCAGCATTTAACTTGCATGCCTGCTTGAACACCCAACAATCCCTGTTGGTGTGATTGGCCGGCTTTTCGGGGGTGCCATGTATCTGGCACAAGCAGTCGAGTATTCGGTCCAAATTGGACGGGCCCCTAGGATTTCTTTCGAATGACCTTTTCCGCTGACCGGATTTATAGCCTCTGAATCCGGCATTAACTGCCGTATCCTCAACATTGTCGCCGTTAATGCGGCGCTTTTGCTTGTTGCGACGTGACCTGCCACTATTGTCCCTGGTATATCCGAATTACCAGGGTTCTTGGTCATATTGTTGCTATGAGCAAGCCAGCTGTCTTCTCCCGCGCAAAAGCGGGTCATGAGTGTCGTGAGTGCTGCCATAGATTTCGGCTTTTCCTGTCCAAGGTGCCGGGCAAGCCACTCGTCACGGATATTGTGCTTGAAGGCTGCTAGGGCCTCTGCGTCTGGACAGTCGACTATTTGATTTTTCTTTGTTAGGAACCGTGTCCAGAATTGCCTGGCCGATTCCTCTGTCTGCTGAATTACGTGGCTTAGGTCATCGGTGTCTGGTGGTCGCACATAAGTGCCCTGGAAATTGTCGAGAAAAGCGGCTTCCAGGTCATCCCAACAACTGATTGATCCTGCTGGCAAGCTGTTAAGCCAATGTCGAGCTGGTCCTTTAAGCTTGAGTGGGAGGTATTTGATGGCGTGGAGATCATCGCCGCGGGGCATGTGGATATGAAGGAGATAATCCTCGATCCATACCGCAGGATCTGTTGTGCCATCATATGATTCAATGTTTATGGGTTTGAAACCCTCGGGGATTTGATGATCCATTACTTCGTCTATGAAGCATAGTGGGTGTGCGGTGCCTCTGTACTGGGCTATATCATGACGTAGCTCCAATGAGCTTTGTCTATTGTGTTCGGCCCTACCGGATTTGTGTCCGGCGTGACGGTTACCGTCTCGAGTCGTGGGGCGCTCACGCGATCCGTAGATCGATCTTGTTTGCCTTGCCTTGTCCTCCAACATATCTCGCAGGTCTGGCGCATTTTCCCGTGCATTGGTACGGGGTGCGGCCTGAGTGGAGGGTCGAGAGGCCTCTCTGTCATGGCCACGAGGTGGTCGGTCGGCCGTACCAAGTGCTGGTGATGTAGGTTTAAGTACTTCCTCCTCTAATCGGGGTAGCAACCTGCGCTTTGGGTAGCTCTTGGAGGGGCGTTCAAGTTTATGCTCTTCGGCCGCAAGGACTTCAGTCGATTTGTCGACTAGCAAATCTTAATCAGCTCTAAGTTGTTGCTGTTTTTTCTTGAGGCTTCTTGCCATGGCCATAAGCCTGCGTTGAAAACGCTCTTGCTCAACGGGATCCTCTGGCACGACAAATTCGTCGTCGTCGAGGCTTGCCTCGTCTTCGGAGGGAGGCGTATAATTATCGTCCTCGACCTCTCTGTCTGCTGCTCTCTCATGAGGGCTAGCTTCTCCATCCTCCTGTGATGAATCTTGCTGGAGGGGGTTTTCTTCGGCACTCTCCTGAGTATTATTATCTCCGGTGCTGGAATCACCGTATTTGCTTTGGCGGGATTTTGAGCGGCGCTGCTGACGCCGGCGCTTAGGCTGTTTCTTGGAGGGGTCATCCTCCGCTGTTCCATCGCCATCTCCTTCTTTTGGGGTGTCCACCATGTATATGTCATATGACGAGGTGGCTTTCCAGGGCCCAATAGGCGCTGGTTCTTCATCGTCTCCTGCATCGGTGTCCATACCGTCGATGTCTTCGGAGTCAAAATCGAGCATGTCGGTTAAATCGTCGACAGTGGCTACAAAGTGGGTGGTGGGTGGGCTTTGAATTTCTTCATCGTGTGTATCCTAACCTTGCTGACCGTAGTCCGGCCAGGGCTCTCCTGATAAAGAGAGAGACTTTAGTGTCTTCAAAATATCGCCGAAAGGCGAGTGCTGAAAGATGTCCGTGGTAGTAAACTCCATGATCAGCGCCCAATCGGATTCGATCGGCAGGGGCGCGGAGGGTTCGGAGTCCGGAGAGGAGTCCGGCTCCTTGGAGTCACGAGTCTCGCGGAGTGCGGGGCTGGTGTTCGGCTTGATCTCCATTGAGATCGCAGCCCCCGAGGCGGCGTCCAACCACCCGTCCTCGATCGGCACAGTTGGCTCCGAATTAAGGGTCGAAGCCGATGCGGGTGCGGCCTCCAGGGTACTGTTCGGCGGCAGAGCTAGATCATGCTTGTCGTGACAGTGCAGCGCGCTCGGCAGTGGCTCGAATCCGTCGAGGATCAAGTCCCCACGGATGTCAGTCGTGTAGTTTAAACTTCCAAATCTGACCTGACGGCCAGGGGCATAGCTTTCGATCTGCTCCAGATGGCCATGTGAATTGGCCCGCAGTGCGAAGCCTCCGAAGACGAAGATCTGTCTGGGGAGGACAGTCTCACCCTGGACTGCATCGCTATTGATGATCATAGGAGCCATCAATCCTAACGGCGACGACACAGAGGAACTCTCAATGAAAGCACCAATGTTGGTGTCAAAACCGGCGGATCTCGGGTAGGGGGTCCCGAACTGTGCGTCTAGGCCGGATGGTAACAGGAGGCAAGGGATATGAAGTTTTACCCAGGTTCGGGCCCTCTTGATGGAGGTAAAATCCTACGTCCTGCTTGATTAATATTGATGATATGGGTAGTACAAGAGTAGATCTACCACGAGATCGGAGAGGCTAAACCCTAGAAGCTAGCCTATGGTATGATTGTTGTTCTGTATGTTGTCCTACGGACTAAAACCCTCTGGTTTATATAGACACCGGAGAGGGTTAGGGTTACACAAAGTCAGTTACAATGGTAGGAGATCTACATATCCGTATCGCCAAGCTTGCCTTCCACGCCAAGGAAAGTCTCTTTCGGACACGGGACGAAGTCTTCAATCTTGTATCTTCATAGTCCAGGAGTCCGGCTGAAGGTATAGTCCGGCCATCCGGACACCCCCTAATCCAGGACTCCCTCAGTAGGTATGGTGGCTGTTCTGAGGAAGATATAATAAGGCTTATGTGTGATAGAGCGTATCATATCACGGGGTTTGGATGGACCTGCCAAGTTTGCACCACGTCTCGATGTGAGAAAGGGCAATGCAAGGTACCATAGAGGCTAGCAAATTGTGGAAAGGTAAGAGTGAGTGTAATCCATGGATTCACATTAGTCATAAAGAACTCATATACTTATTGCAAATGTTTATTAGCCCTCGAAGCAAAGTACTACTACGCCATCCCCTAGGGGGATTGATTGGTAGGAAAAGACCATCGCTCGTCCCCGACCGCCACTCATAAGGAAGACAATCAATAATAAATCATGCTCCAACATCATAGCATAATGAGAGACTATACGTGCATGCTTCAGGAATCACAAACCTTAACACAAATATTGTTAGTAAACACAACCGTTTACTAGTACCTCCCACATATTCCATCTCCATATCGCAAAACTATTGCAAGGAATCAAACATATCATATTCAGTGATCCACAAGTTCTATGTAGGATTTTATGACTAACCATGCAATTGACCAATTCCTATTGACTCTCTAAATAGATATAAGTGAAGCATGAGAGTTTAATTCTTTCTACAAAATATCATGGTCTAATAAATATAAGTGAAGCAAAATAGCATTCTTCAAACAACAGTTTCCTATGTGAAGAGAAATAGGCAATCCAAACTTCAAATTATATAAGTGAAGCACATGAAGCATTCTATAAAGCCACACTCAAAAGATATAAGTGAAGTGCAATGAGCATTCTATAAATCAACCATGTACTATCGCATACCAGCATGGTGCATAAAATAAAAAAAATGAAAACTAAAAGCAAAAGACGCTCCAAGATTTGCACATATCACATGAACGAAATGAAACCGAAAACATACCGATACTTGTTGAAGAAAGATGGGATGCCTTCCGGGGAATCCCCAAGCTTAGACGCTTGAGTCTCCTTGAATATTTACTTGGGGTTCCTTGGGCATCCCCAAGCTTGAGCTCTTTCCTCTGCCCCTTCTCCTCGCATCGAGAACTCCTCGATCTTTGATCACTTCATCCACACAAAACTCAACAGAAAGTTCAGTAAGATCCGTTAGTATAATAAAGAAAATCACTACTCTAAGTACTGTTGCAAACCAATTCATATTATTTTTCATTGTAGCTACTGTAATATAACTTTTCCATGGCTTGATCCATTGATGGAATCGATAGTTTCATCAAAACAAGAAAAACAATGTATCAAAAACAGAATCTGTCTTAGACAGGACAGTCTGTAATACTCTAAGCATTCACCATACCTCTAGTACTCCACAAATTCTGAAAAAATAGGAAAAATAAAAATTTTGTATAGAAAGACAGTGCAAAAAGTTTCAGAACCGTTTGACTTTCCAGTAAAAAATGTAAAATCGCGCATTACTCCCAAAGTTTTTGTTTTGCACTGCACAAACCAACAAGCAATCTAAACATCCTAAAGGAAAACCTCGACACATTATTTTTATGATACAATGGAATTGTACAAGGGGATAATTATTTTTGTTGAAATGTTTCTGTAATTAAGATTCACAAAGTTTCCGTGAGCATGATCAAAGTTCAAGGAGCTCCCCCACTTCAATAATGCTTGTCTCTTTCACTTTCACTTTCCTTTTTGAAAATTTTTGTGTTCCCCTCTATATTTTTTTGTTTTTAAACTTTATAAAAGCACTCAACATAAATAAATGACTCTCTAAATCTTTTGGGTTGTCTCGCTGGCAGCACTTTATTTAAAGCCATTAAGCTAGGCATAAAGTGCTCAAGTAATGGATCCACCCGGATCCCAAGGTATATCGAAGCCAATTTTAATTAGCAATGACTTGGCATTTAGTAGTGAGCACAAAGCAACATATATCAAGAAATGACGAATTCTAACTCTCTTCTTATGCATCGGCATGTCATACAAGAACAATTCATGCACATCAAGTAAAGGCCAATACATAGCATAAGCAGTTTCTTGCAATTTTATCGTGTTGGAAACATAGAGAGGTGGAGATATAGTTCCTCTCTCATAATAATTGTAAGTAGGAGCAGGAAGCACATGCATATTATATTCATCAAAATCATCATGAGTAATGGTAGAATGCAATCCATCAACGTAATCCTTAATAAGTGCAAACTTCTCCGATATAGTGTAGTCGGGAGAATTCAAAAAGATAATAGGACTATCATGTGTGGGTGCAATAGCAACAATGTAATTATTAACATAAGGAACTATAGCAAGTTCATCTCCATAAGCATAATTCATATTGGCATCTTGTCCACAAGCATAACAAGCATCAAGTTCATCAAAAAGGGATATTTCAAATGAATCAACGGGATCATAACAATTATCATGGCATTCATCCTTCGGTAAGAATGAAGGGACATTAAACAATGTATGAGCTGGAGGGTTACTCTCATTAGAAGGTGGGCACGGGTGATCAATCCATTCTTCCTTCGCTTGTTCTTCGTTCTCCTCGTCATCTTTTTCATCCAATGAGCTCGCAGTTTCATCAATTTCTTCTTCCATAGACTCCTGCAAAATATTAGTCTCTTCTTGGACAGCGGAGACTTTCTCAATAAATTCATCAATATCGGAATTGTATTTATGATTATCATAGCAATATTTAAGGATAGCAAGATTTTCAGGTCTATAAACTGAATCATCAAAATCTTCAAACTTTTTAAACAAAGATTCAATTTCACATGCACCCTTAAAAGCAACAAATTCTTCTATTCCTTCCACATCACAGTAATCATATACACCTCTAGCATAAGAAGCCAAGGTTTCATTATCATTAAATTCACATGAAAAGGGAAGATGTGGAGTATTCATCCTAGAGCAACAAGTATAATCATATCTCTGGCATAAATCCCAAGCATACCATTGCAACATTTCAATTTAATCCCATAAAAGTTTTCCCTTTTGAGTCAAGCAATAATCCTTGAAGTATTAACGTTGATCCAATGTTACTCCCATTATCAAGTTGAATGGGGTTTTCTCAGGATTATCAAAGTAGTGCATACTATTTTTCACATAACGAGCATCGAGGATTTTAGGAGGTTCCCCATCTCCATGAGTAGCAAGTACCACTACTTTTTTGGTGTTTCGTGTTCCATATACATAACTAAAGATAGAGAACAACTTAGAGCAGAAAATAAAAACTACTTAGTGATAAAGCAAACAAGCACACACGAGAATATTCACTCCACGCTATTGCTCCCTGGCAACGGCGCCAGAAAAAGGTCTTGATAACCCACAAGTATAGGGGATCGTTTGTAGCCTTTTTTGATAAATAAGAGTGTCGAACCCAATGAGGAGCTAAAGGTAGAACAAATATTCCCTCAAGTTCTATCGACCACCGATACAACTCTATGCACGCTTGACGTTCGCATTATCGGAAACAAGTATGAAACTATTTTGTAGGTGTGATGCTAGAACTGCTTTGCAAGAATAAAACTACGAATAAATTGCAAGGTAATAAAAGTAAATAGCTTTTGTCAACAAGAAAGTTATTTGTCCCTAGGCAATCGATAACAAGTACCGGTAATCATTCTTGTAATTTTATATGAGGGAGAGGCATGAGCTAACATACTTAATCTACTTGGATCATATGCACTTATGATTGGAACTGTAGCAAGCATCCGCAACTACTAAAGATCATTAAGGTTGTGAAACCCAACCATAGCATTAAGTATCTAGTCCTCTTTATTCCCATACATCATACCCCACCTACCCGGGTTTAAGTTTCTGTCACTCTCGCAACCCACCGTAAGCGAACCATGAACATATTACAACACCCTATAGCGGGGGGCCCTCACGTTTGCGCGAGAACGGAGGGCACGGTAGGACAGCACCATAAATAAAATATACAATCATACCAACAAAGATCACGATTAACCCACAAGACAAAACAGATGTACTCAAACATCATAGGATAACCATAGATCATTGGGAAATAATATATGGAGTTGAGCACCATGTTTAAGTAGAGATTACAGCGGGGGGGGGAAGAGGTGTTACACCGCTGCATAGAGGGGGAGAGAGTTGGTGTTGACGGTAGCAATATTGTTGATGTAGATCGTCGTCTCGATCATTGCCCCGGTGGCACTCCGACGCCACCGGAAGCGAGGGGGAGAGAGCCCCCCTACTACTTCTTCATCCTTGGCCTCCACCCAGATGGGGAGGAGAGTTCCCCCTCTGGTCCTTGGTCTCCATTGTCATGGTTCTAAGTTTGACAGTAGAATAGGGGGTACGTAGGAGGAGGCAAGATCCTAGCTACGATGAGGTTGTGCACACAAGATTTACGAGTTCAGGTCCTTCTTGGAGGAAGTAAAAGCCCTACGTCTCGGTGCCTGGAGGCGGTCAACTGGATTATGCATGAAGTTACAGAGGTGCGAACCCTTGTCTCAGTGGAGGGGTGGCTTATATAGAGTGTGCCAGGACCCCAGCCAGCCCACGTTACAAGGAGTTCAATGTACATTAAGGTGAGACGTTACTGGTAACGCCAACAATAAAGACATATAAATGATCATTAATGCTATGGAGTGAACGGCTGACCGTTGCCATCCTGAGTGACTTTAGATCTTCTGTACTCAGAGTGGTTTCTTGTACGGTCAAATGATGATATACTGGTCGAATGGAATTGTGTTATCCGAGTGGAGTTGTTGGTCGAGTGGGTTGCACTCTGAGGTGATTCCAGTCGGTGGTTGCTGTTATGCTTTGAATGCCGTTGATCTTAAGGCAGTGTCCTTGGGAAGGGCATCTAGGTCAGGCCTATTACCCTACCCTAGGTACATGTCATCTTCATCAGCCCCTGAATGGGTCGAGGTCTGAGGGGAGAAGATGTTGAAGATGGTTCCGACCCAATTCTTATGCTTCGCGGGCATCTTACATGGCTCGGCGAACCACGTTGGAACTTCAACTTTATTTTCAGTCACCTTGATCCATTCAGAGTTGAGTGAAATTATTCTGATATGTTTCGAGTGTTAGAGTGGTATTAAATCTTGGGTGTGATTGGTTACACTGCCTTTCCCGAACCTCACGGGATTCGAAATTTGGGGAAGCGCGTGGGACGGAGAGCGCCGCAGTAAACGGGACAGATTAGGCAGGGGTGCCTCGATCTCCATGTCGCCTTTTTCACCATGTACCGAGTGTGCGGCTGTTGTGGGATTTTACAGGATCTCTCGGGCCCACATGTCAGCCACTCGGAAGCGGGCTAATAAAAGGTGCCGTGGCCAGTGTGTTTCCACAGCGCATCCCATTCTTCTCCTTCTTCCTATGCTTCTCCACCTCGCCCTCCGCCGCTCTCGACGCCCCCGCTCCACCCGTGAGCAGTCCGCGGTGATGGGAGAGAACAAGATAGCGGCCCTAGAGCGTGCCAAGAAGGCGACGACGACGGCGACAGCGAAGCCGAAGGGCAAGAAGACGAGTCGGGGAGGATCTTCTTCGAGGTCTGGCCTGCCACCCGGCTGGATCTAGGGTGACTGGATTCGGTCCATGATTCAGCAGGAGGATCTGGTCGAAGGGGGCTTGATTGCCCATGAATCTTGGAGGCTGCCGGGCAGCGAGACCGAGCCACAGCCGCAGGAGGGTGAGTGCTTCCTCCTCGCGACTCACGTTGACCGTGGTTTCTCTCTGTCCCCTCATCCTTTCTTCCAGGGTTTTCTAAACTTTTTTGGAGCCCAACTTCATCACTTTACCCCAACACCATCATGTACCTCGCTGTATTTGTTCCCATGCACTGGTGCGTGTCGGTCCAAAACAAACGGTTTTAACCCCTTTCCGTGACGGCATTTGGAACCGTCGCCAAGTGAGTGTGGGTGATATGGGGGTCCTTCCCACACGACCGAGAAACCGTCGGGGATATGCCCTCCTAGCATGCAAGCTCGGCAAAATGAGAACGTGTGCGACCGACGAGGGCTCAAATATAGAAATACGTACAATAGAGCTAAAAAATACAATTATATGGTGAAATTGTTTCTGGTTGCAAGTACATCCCACATAGTTAGTTCCCGCTAAACGTTTCCGTTCGTATGTACATCCCACACAATCACTCCAATGAAAACGTTTCCGTTCACAGGTACATCGCACACAATTTTTCCCGTTAAATCGTTTGTGTTATTGAATGTATCACACATGGTGCATAGAACAAACTGTGTGGCAAAGGCTGTCCATCACACACACTTTTTATGTGGTAAACGTTTGCGCAAGGTGGCCTAACGCAAACAGTTTTCAAGAGAAAGTTGTGTGTGATTGTTCATTGATCCAACACGGTTTATTCCTTGAAACTGTGTGTGTTTCCTGAGGTCATCACCCACGGTATTTTATCAACAACCGTTTAGAATAGCAAAACCCAATTAGCAGGCTAATTCGCCATTAGCAGGCTAATTATTTAATTATTCATAATCCATTTATTAATCTAATTGACATTTCATATTAAGCACACAATATATTTCATTTCCATATTAAGGAAGCAGAATTTCATAATTGAAATACATCAGAGTACAACATGACATAGCTTCAGCACTCAGCTACCCCATTACACAACTGCACCAGCAGCAAGTTCCACATGCAACATGTAGAACCTTTCAAAATTAGCATCATAGACGGTATATAGACAGATGCATCTCATCTAGAAAACTGCTGAAGCGGAAGGAGAATATTGAGCCTTCATTCATGTTGAAGGTCTTTGCAACTTTAGGCCAGTGCCTGTGGATGATTGACCGTCCGTCCTTCGCCCTCTTCAGGAACACTTCAATATTGAACCGTGGGTGTTGTATGAATACCTTCCTCGCCTCCTGACCATAGAGGTGGTTTGAGAGGTAATCATGAGTGAATTGCTTTGGAAAGGCCTGAAAACAAGGATGTGCATAAGTATCTTCTCTATATTGGAAATGGGGCAAAGGAATAAAAGAAGGCAAGGTATAATAGTTAGTACCATCTTGTAGTGAACCGATGCCTTCTTCATTGTGCACACAAAGACCTTGTTGTTTTTGTCGCTAATTTCTTTATCCTAACAATCTTTCTGAGTTTCTTGATTTGATTGATATTCATGGACAATTCATTTCCCCATATGCAAAAAGGGTCGAACAGTGGGTCAAAACCTCTGAGAGCAGGACCTACATGTGCAAGACCAAATTGTAAAAACCATAATATTAGAATGGTTCCTCCAATTGCACAATAATGTGCTATTAGAGAACGGACCATGCATGTGCTAACCTCGATTGTAAACCTCACTGCTTCCCATTGTTTCCCGGGAACACATATAAGGTAGTTAGTCATCAGGTTATGTAAGCGTTCGCATGTGATACGTCTTCAACGTATATATAATTTTTGATTGCTCCATGCTATGTTATCTACTGTTTTGGGCAATATTGGGCTTTATTATCCACTTTTATATTATTTTTGGGACTAACCTATTAACCGGAGGCCCATCCCGGATTTGTTGTTTTTGCCTATTTCAGTGTTTCGAAGAAAAGGAATATCAAACGGAGTCGAAATGGAACGAAATCAACTGGAGAAGTTATTTTTGGAAGGAAAGCCACCGGAAAAGCTTGGAGTGCACGTCAGGAAAGAAGGGAGGTGCTCACGAGGGTGGGGGGCGCGCCCACCCCCCTAGGGCGCGCCCCCTGCCTCGTGGCCCGCCCTTCGGTCCCCTGACGTATCTCTTCCGCCTATATATCTCCATATACCCTAAAAACATCGGGGAGCACAATAAATCGGGAGTTCCGCCGCCAAAAGCCTCCATAGCCACCAAAAGCCAATCTAGACCCGTTCCGGCACCCTGCCGGAGGGGGCAATCCTTCTTCGGTGGCCATCTTCATCATCCCGGTGCTCTCCATGACGAGGAGGGAGTAGTTCTCCCTCGGGGCTGAGGGTATGTACCAGTAGCTATGTGTTTGATCTCTCTCTCTCTCGTGTTCTTGAGATGGTACGATCTTGATGTATCGCGAGCTTTGCTATTATATTTGGATCCTATGATGTTTCTTCCCCCCTCTACTCTCTTGTAATGAATTGAGTTTCCCCTTTGAAGTTATCTTATCGGATTGAGTCTTTAAAGATTTGAGAACACTTGATGTATGTCTTGCCATGGATATCTATGGTGACAATGGGATATCACGTGATTCACTTGATGTATGTTTTGGTGATCAACTTGCGGGTTTCGCCCATGAACCTATGCATAGGGGTTGGCACACGTTTTCGTCGTGATTCTCCGGTAGGAACTTTGAGGCACTCTTTGAGGTCCTTTGTGTTGGTTGAATAGATGAATATGAGATTGTGTGATGCATATCATATAATCATACCCACGGATACTTGTGGTGACATTGGAGTATCTAGGTGACATTAGGGTTTTGGTTGATTTGTGTCTTAAGGTGTTATTCTAGTACGAACTCTAGGGCTGTTTGTGACACTTATAGGAATAGCCCAACGGATTGATTGGAAAGAATAACTTTGAGGTGGTTTCGTACCCTACCATAATCTCTTCGTTTCTTCTCCGCTATTAGTGACTTCGGAGTGACTCTTTTTTGCATGTTGAGGGATAGTTATGTGATCCAATTAAGTTAGTATTGTTGAGGGAACTTGCACTAGCGAAAGTATGAACCCTGGGCCTTATTTCCACGCATTGCAATACCGTTTACGCTCACTTTTATCACTTGCTACCTTGCTGTTTTTATAATTTCAGATTACAAATACCTTTATCTATTATCCATATACCACTTGTTTCACCATCTCTTCGCCGAACTAGTGCACCTATACAATTTACCATTGTATTGGGTGTGTTGGGGACACAAGAGACTCTTTGTTATTTGGTTGCAGGATTGCTTGAGAGAGACCATCTTCATCCTACGCCTCCTACGGATTGATAAACCTTAGGTCATCCACTTGAGGGAAATTTGCTACTGTCCTACAAACCTCTGCACTTGGAGGCCAACAACTTCTACAAGAAGAAGGTTGTGTAGTAGACATCAAGCTCTTTTCTGGTGCCGTTGCCGGGGAGGTGAGCGCTTGAAAGTATATCTTTAGATCTTGCAATCGAGTCTTTTAGTTTCTTGTTTCATCACTAGTTTAGTCTATAAAAGAAAAATTACAAAAAAATGGAATTAAGTTTGTCTCATATGCTTCACCTTTTTAATATCTTTCGTGAGTATGATGGAAAGGATAATTGTGCTCAAGTGCTAGAAGAAGAAATCTATAGAATGTTTGGCACTAAATATTTGAATGATGAGCATGATTGCAATGTTGTTAATATGAATTCCTTGAATATCCATGATGCTAATGATATGCAAGGCCACAAGCTTGGGGAAGCTATGTTTGATGAAGATGATATTTTTCGTCCCCCAAGTTTTGATGAGCAAATTTATTATGATGGAAGCATGCCTCCTATCTATGATGATTATTGTGATGACACGTATGCTTTAAAGAATAATGATAACCACGAAACTTGTCATCTTGATCTTAATTTCCAATCACATGATAGTTATTTTGTTGAGTTTGCTCCCACTATTATTCATGAGAAGAATTTTGCTTATGTGGTGAGTAGTGAATTTTCTATGCTTGTAGATCATGAAAAGAATGCTTTAGGTGCTGGTTATATTGTTTAATTCATTCATGATGCTACTGAAAATTATTATGAGGGAGGAATATATGCTTGTAGGAATTGCAATAATATCAAGTTTCCTCCCTGTGTGCTTAAAATTTTGAAGTTATGTTTGTCTTACCTTCCTATGCAAGTTGATTCTTGTCCCCATAAGTTGTTTGCTCACAAAATCCCTATGCATAGGAAGTGGGTTAGACTTAAATGTGCTAGTAATATTCTTCATGATGCCCTCTTTATTTTACAATTCATATCCTTTATGTGAGCATCATTGAAATCATCATGCCTAGATAGGGGCGTTAAACGATAACGCTTGTTGGGAGGCAACCCAATTTTATTTTTATTCCATGATTTTTGTTCCTATTTAGTAATAAACAATTCATCTAGACTCTGTTTAGATGTGGTTTAATGCTTTTTATTAGTGTTTGTGCCAAGTAGAACCTTTGGAAGACTTGGGGAAAGTCTTTGCGATCATGCTGTAAAAAACAGAAACTTTAGCGCTCACGAGAATTGCTGCCATTTTTATTTGGAGAGTGATATTTAGTTAATTCTTTTTGAAAATGATTAATAGACAAATTCCTCAGGTCCAGAAAGTTATTTGAGAATTTTATGAGTTCCAGAAGTATACGTTTGATCCAGATTACTACAGACTGTTCTGTTTTTGACAGATTCTGTTTTCATTGTGTTGTTTACTTATTTTGATGAATCTATGGCTAGTAAAAGAATTTATAAACCATAGAGAAGTTGGAATACAGTAGGTTTAACACCAATATAAATAAATAATGAGTTCATTATAGTACCTTGAAGTGGTGATTTATTTTCTTATACTAGCGGAGCTTACGAGTTTTCTGTTAAGTTTTGTGTTGTGAAGTTTTCAAGTTTTGGGTAAGGATTCGATGGACTATGGAATAAGGAGTGGCAAGAGCCTAAGCTTGCGGATGCCCAAGGCACCCCAAGGTAATATTCAAGGATAGCCAAGAGCCAAAGCTTAGGGATGCCCCGGAAGACATCCCCTCTTTCGTCTTCGTTCATCGGTAACTTTACTTGGAGCTGGGCGTGGGAGGCCTCTACATGGTCGTGGGCGGCCTCCATCAGGGCTAAGGCTGCTGCTGCAGAACAGACAGTTGTTGTGCCGCTCTCGCCAGTTGCTATCCCCGAGGCAGATGTTGCTGCTGCCACCTGAGAAGCAACAGCGGCCGCTTGGGCTGCCTTTTTCGCCCGGTCACAAATTGCGGCCGCGCTCATGCACCTTGTTAGCACGCGGATGGCAGCTGCGGCCGCGCTCTCGCCGGAGTGGGCTACCGAAGTTGCCCTCATGACGCGGGTCCACGTGCCCATCTTTCACCGATGACGATTGAACAGTGAAATAATATTTGGGGAGCGAGCTAGTGTGATTGAGACGCCGGCTGTGGACTGTAGTCGACACACCTTCTCGCGTAAGCCATTGGCGTACTATACACCGACGGTGCTCCAGGATATTTTGCGCTGCATCTCACACGGTTGCTGATAATAAACTATGTGTGATCTACCTAATTTTTCATCTTGATTTGAATTACATAATGGGGTCACAGCGGCAATGGATGGTGTTTGAATTGCTAGACCTTTTATCTGGAGTGAACATGCAACTATATGTGTGTCGTAAAAGAATTGGAATTATTCAGGGTTCGTTTGAACATTTTATACATTAAATTGGTTTTCTATCCATTTCAGGTTCATAATTCAAAATTGAACTACATGCACATGCTCCAATGCATATAAATTGGTTGAAAAATCAAATATGTGTCCTTTGGTGCATGCTTAGGTCCCATGCTAGAAATGGGAATGAATTTCAAACACTAGGGCATCGTTGATTGCCGGCAAAACATTGAGATGCCTGGTTTTTAAATTCTAGTAAATCCAAAACCCGTCTGAAATTCATGAAACTTGGCATGCTATCATGGAGCGGCATCAACATGCCGTGGTAAAAATTTTGTCCCATTTGGGGCAGGTTTGGGTATATGCTTCTCACAAACCGGAGCTTCTCACAACAAGCATGATGGTTTTTGGTAGGGAACGTCCCACCTTTGGGGATGAAACGATATCCATTGCCTCTTATTGCTTTCAATTTTTTTCTCATGACAACATAGAACAACAGGAGTGTTGTGTGATTTTTGGGGTTCGTTTGGACATTTTTATGCATTAACTGAGTTTTCAATGCATTTATGTGCATAATTCAAATTTGAACTACATGCACATGCTCTAGTGCATATAAATTGGTTGAAAATCAAATCTGTGTCCTTGGGTGCATGCTTAGGTCCCATGCAAGAAATGTGAATGAATTTCAAACACTAGGGCACCATTGATTGTCGGCAAAACGTTGAGATGCATGGATTTTAAATTCTAGTAAATCCAAAACCCGTCTAAAATTCATGAAACTTGGCATGCTATCATGGAGCGGCATCAACGTGGCGTGGTAAAAAATTTGTCCTGTTTGGGGCAGGTTTGGGTATATGCTTCTCACAAACCGGAGCTTCTCACAATAAGCATGATGGTTTTCGGTAGGGAACGTCCCACCTTTGGGAACGAAATGATATCCATTACCTCTTATTGCTTCCAAATTTTTTCTCGTGTCAACATAGAACAACAGGAGTGTTGTGTTATTTTTTGTGATTTTTGGGGTTCGTTTGGACATTTTTATGCAATAACTGAGTTTTCAATGCATTTATGGGCATAATTCAAATTTGAACTACATGCACATGCTCCAGTGCATATAAATTGGTTGAAAAATGAAATTTGCGTCCTTGGATGCATGCTTAGGTCCCATGCAAGAAATGGGAATAAATTTCAAACACCAGGGCACCGTTGATTGCTGGCAAAACATTGAGATGCCTCGTTTTTAAATTCTAGTAAATCCAAAACTCATCTGAAATTCATGAAACTTGGCATGCTTTCATGGAGCGGCATCAACATGCCGTGGTAAAATTTTTGTCCCGTTTGGGGTAGGTTTGGGTATATGCTTCTCACAAATCAGAGCTTCTCACAACAAGCATCATGGTTTCGGTAGGGAACGTCCCACCTTTGGGGACGAAACAATATCCACTGCCTCTTATTCCTTCCAAAAAATTTCTCGTGTCAACATAGAACAACAGGACTGTTGTGTCAATTTTTGTGATTTGTCGGGGTTCGTTTGGACATTTTTATGCATTAACTGAGTTTTCAATGCATTTATGTGCATAATTCAAATTTGAACTACATGCACATGCTCTAGTGCATATAAATTGGTTGAAAAATCAAATCTGTGTCCTTGGGTGCATTATTAGGTCCCATGCAAGAAATGGGAATGAATTTCAAACACCAGGGCACCGTTGATTGCCGGCAAAACATTGAGATGCCTGGTTTTTAAATTCTAGTAAATCCAAAACTCATTTGAAATTCATGAAACTTGTCATGCTATCATGGAATGACAACCGACATGTTGTGGTATTTTTCGTGTCCATTTTGAGAGAAGGCGCACTCGAATAATGACAGCCAACAAAGGCATTTTGAAAAAATAGCTGCCACTTTAATATCTCAAACGTTTGTATAATTCAAACCGTGTGCATTCTATTAACCATTCACGTGACACCACGTGTCTTTGTTTTAATGGTTGTAGGAGGTGTCGTGCGGACAGCCGCTTGACCTTGACTAAAAGGGAGGCGTGCGAGCGTCGTCCAGTGCGCAGGCTAACCGAGAGGCGTGCAAGCTGTCCTCGAATGCGCAGGCTCACCGGGAAGCGTGCGAGCTGTACGCTGCGCAGGCTCACTGGGAAGTGAGCCCTTTGACTTCCATGGCCGCCCAAGCCGCAGTTTAATTCGCTTTTTTAATATAAAACAATCATTGCAAACATTTTAGTTAGAACACCCGTATGCAAACCGACAGCTTTCCTAGGAAGCCAAATGAAAATGTGTCGAGAAGGATTTCTGCTGCTCTTGATCGCAAACGTTTTAGATAGAACACCCGTACGCAAAGTGAGATCAGCGCAGGATTTGTGCATCCCTTCAACGCAAACGGTTGTTTTGGATGACCCGTGTGCAACCACGTACAAACAATTTGGTAAGATTTGTCAATCCTTATAACACTGCGATTTGTCAAAATATGAAGCTAAAAATCAGTAGCAGTATCTAATTTTTCAACTAAAATTCAGTAATTAAGCATAGATTTCATTCATAGATTAAGCAGTCATTCTTAATGTATACAAACAGTTCAACTCGGCAGCTGAACCGACCAAACTTTTCCCCAATTGTTGCCAACCACGTACTGAAATAGCTAGTTCAACTATATATACTAGCTAATTTTAAGTACGTTGTATAGTTCCACCACATCTATAGTTAGATGAACTGGACAAAATAGCCCCTAAATGCTACTACTACTGCGGAGGGGCTTTGTACTACTTCCGGCTGCCTCTCCTTTGTCGAGTGCGCTTAGTAAGAGGCAGAGGAGGAGGAGCCTACCGACGAGCTAGGCAACCGCAATACGGTGCCTGCCGCTGTTGCAGCGTCAACGACGCTCACCTCGAACGCCCTCTGCCGCTCCAGACGATCCGTCTCGAAGCGGTGGGTCTCCTCGTAGATCTCCTAATTCCTCGCCTCTGAGGCGGCGTGTGCCACAGCCACGACGGCAGTAAGGCTCTTTGCGTGCTCGACGAGGCGCTCCTCCTCCTCACACAGGAACTCGATGTAGCACGCAAGGTCGCTAACGCACGTGCGGGCATCCACCTCCGCCTCCCGCCTTCAGGCGACGGTGGCGGAGCGGGTGATGACCCCGACGGTCGACGGTGGGCTGGCGGCCGCGGCGGCCAACGACGGGGTGGCAGCCACGACCACCACCTCCCGCCTTCGGGCCGCGGTGGCGGAGCGGATGATGGCCATAGTGGCCGGCAGTGGGGTGGAGGCCACAACGGCCACCTCCCGCCTTTGGGCCGCGGCGGCGGAGTGCGCGATGGCCCTGGATTTCGACAGTGGTGTGGCGGCAATGGCGCCCGGCAACAGCTGCCGACAGGCACCGGCGACGGAGCGTGTGGTGGGTATTCCGCACACACCCAATAGGGACGCCATGCGCACTACACTACGCTGGGGACTGCGCCACCGCCGGGGTGTAGCCTCGCAGCTGGAGTTGTCCTCTGATGACGGCGGAGTGGCTAAGCGATGATGACAGACCGGTGCCATTGGCGATTGTGGGAGAAGCGGACGAGATGAGCTACAGGGAGGGAGGGGAAAATGCGACGCGGGACTCGTCGGCCGTGAGGGTTTATATTGCAGGCCGGTAAGCATTGGGATTTGGGGGGATTTCACCGAGTCGGGCGGGAAGCTTGTGCAGGAACGGGCTCACCGACGATTCATTGGCGCCACAGTTTAGCCAAAAGAATGCCCCCGCGCGCTGCGCAAGTTTGCGCTATAAGCCGTCTGCGGCAGCGGGGTGACAAGACGTGCGAGAGGAGGACGAAAGGCCATGTACACATACGGTTAATAAAAAATGTTTGCGATTTAATTACCTACTATACCACCGTCCTGGTTTATAAGTATGATTTAACTAATAAAATACGAATGCATGTCGCCAAAGATTATATAGTTGGATTTGTATTTGAACATAGTTTCCAATTATATAATTTTTTAAACATGCATTAACATTTTTTTGGTTAAATTTGAGGGCAAAGTATGGCACGGAATATAAAGGAGACTATAGACTAGACAGAGGTGGTAGCACACGGCCGCTCTCTACGCAGCGACACAACTGCCGTCCGGCTTGTAGGCGACCATTTTCTGCTTGTTCAACTGCTCTATGCGTGCGGTTGCTTGCGGTTCAGGCGGCTGTGGCGCGCTCTGCTCGCGTCCCGCCGCACGCGCTCTACTCTCCTGGCCCTCCAGGTGCTCTGCCCTCATCCCTACACACGCGCTGCCAGTGTTTGGGGCCGATGCATGATCACGCACGTTCATGTGCAAGCGGTTGTGCCGGGCGCGGTGCGACAATGCAGTTACCCGCTGCAAAAACTGCCATGCAAACGCGCCGAGAATCCACGCCGCTCGGCCCCTTTTATTCCTGTGGCCATTTACCTTCATCTCTCGTCTCACACGACACAATAGCACACCCACGAGGACACATACAGAGAGGACATCCAGCGGTTCCAATGGCACTCCCCGTGGCTCCAATGGTGCTCCTAGTGGCTGACGACGACAACGGCGGGCAGTTCACCACGCATCACATAGTGGACACCCACGTGAGGGGGAAGGCCCTCTCGGTGGTGTACATGAACGATCCGGTCTTGGTGAAGAGCTCCATCCAAACAATGGAGCAGTTCCTTGCCAAGGACAAGTACCGAGTGGTCGGCTTCGACCTCGAGTACACCAGTGGTCGTGTCGGGCACGATCAGAAGGTTGTCGTCGCCCAGTTGTGCATGTGACATGACGTCCTCATCTACCACTACCACCTTGCCACAAGGCCTTGCGAGCATTTCTCCAGGTTTATCAACAACTCTGACTACAGTTTCACTAGGTGGACACCACCAATGATCTGAAAGCGCTCAAGGTTTCGGACTTGAAATGCCCGAATGTTGTCAACATCCAAAGCCACTACAAGGTCGGGGGCAGCGACAAAAACAAACTGAACGCCCTGGTTGACCTCGCCTCGGCCATCATTGACCCCTACTACATGAAGATGAAGAATGAGAGCAATAAGGATAGGAACGCCTGGCACAGTGTGTGGCATAAGAGACTGGATGAACAACATGTCAAGTACGCAGCCATGGACGCGCACACAAGCTATGGGATGTACAGGCGGATTGTTGACATGAGAAACTGTCTTCTTCCTGACCCAGACGACGGATCGAGCCACATAGCAGTGGCGGGAGCGTCACAAGAAGTAGATGACTAGACGATTGTTTCTCCTACTTTAGAATGCATGCAATTGTTTATTGAGGTGTGTGCGAATGATCTGTATAGTCACTTATGTAATTGGATGTTTATTTCAGTTATATATATACATGTTATTCTACTGTATACAGAGCAAATCACACGGCTTATTGGCAGCAATCGTCTCTGTTATTATTGGTCTTCGCACACATTTTTTATTACGGACCTGTTTGCCGCGTATCACACACACCTTGATTTGGCTGACCATTTCTTTTGTGTTGCCTAATCACAAACAGTTCATCCGAGTGAACCATATGCTCTATATCGCACATGCCTTCATCAGGTTGCCCGTTTCTTTTGTTCCTCCTCATCGCAAATAGTTCATTGAGCTGAACTGTATGCCCTGCATCATGCACGCAACATATTTACAGAGATGAAGATGATGCGGAAATGGAAGATGCGGCCACCTCCAAAGCGGGTATGACTCTGCCATCTTGCCTCCATTTTGTCAATTAATTTGCAGGTCGACTGATATCTTACGGTCGAATCTTTTGCAGCGCCGAAACATGTGATTGAACTTCCAAACGACGATGAAGATATGCCCAGAGGCCTACGGGAAGGAGAGGCAGGAGCTCGGGCAGGAGGGCACCGGTCGGCAAATCAGCTCAAACGACATCAGTGCTCGAACAGGTGATCCAGCAGACTGGAGACCTCAATCGGGCCTCTGTCACTTTTGTCGATCCTGTGTCGACTGCTCAAGATCTTGCTTCATCTATACCACTCCATACTTCAGACCCTCAAACTGCTGCGACTGTTCCACTGTCTTCGCTATTCGTCACCCATCATGTCCCGTAGGATCAGGCGAGCGCTGCTAAAGAAGCTATACGCCAAGCATGCCTTATGATGGAGCGGATGAAGACGGTGCGTGAGTCCAGTCAAGCTGCCTATGACGCGAGTGCAACTCTCCAAACCAACATCCAGGTTAGTTGATTTTCGACTGATCTTCTAGCTTGACACTTGAAAAGTGTTGCTTTGTTATTCGTAAGATGTCTGTGGATGAGTGTTTTCAAACCTTTTCAAACTTCATGTGCATCTGTCATGAGTTTGCATCTGTTCACCCACTGGGTGCCTTCTTTTACTTTGCACTTAGATCTTGTTTATAATATATCCACTCGGTCTTGAACGGATCCCGTCGAGTGAATTCTTAAACCAGTGGGGGCACACCAAGTGCACCCACTGGGTGTAGTCCCTGAGACCGCGATCGACTGCGTGCAGTCGGCGGTGGTCTGAGAATCAACGTTGCAGTTGCCCCTTTTTTGGGGCGACTGGGCTGACCAAGTCGAGTACCGAACCGAATCAGTGGGGGCATGCCAAGTGCACCCACTGGGTGTAGTCCCCGAAACTACTGTTGGATGTTTGATTCTGTAGTAGTCTTAGAACTCTTTTTGTCGTAATATCTTGAACTTGTATTTCATCACTCGGGAGCAAGTAATCTTCGTTTCCGTCGACTGACATATCTTATTCGCTGACTTCAAAAATCCCGTGAGCTCATATCCCAATTTGCTGAATTCGAGAGGAAGTAGATCCAGCTCAATCTTGATCTGGACTTGGCCAAGCAGAAGGCTAAGGATGAAACAACTGGTATGGAAGGTAAAAGCTTGTCGACTGTGAGATTGGACTGTCTCATATGTCATCTTTCCTTTCTTCTTTCTGAACCGAGTGTTGTTATTTCTTTTTTAGAAAAAAATGAGGCAGGCTCTGGCACAGAAGGACCTTGATCTTGCAGCAGCACAGAAAGAAGCGCAAGAGAAAACAACACTCGCCGATAAGAAGCTGGCTTTAATCGGGAAGTTAGGAGAAGATAACGCCAAGCTGAAGACTGCTCTAGTCGAAGCCAACAAGGAAGTGACACGTCTAAAGAAGGACAAAGTAGCCCTGAACAACAAGATTGAAAATCCCTCCCGGAAGAGAAACGAACTAGAGGTTTATCTGGGGGAACTTGCCAAGAAGCTGTTCCTTATGCTTGAAGGTATTTTCTCCTGCTCGACTGGTTTCTCTTAACAGTTGTTGATTCTTCACACACCTCGTCAACTCATTATTTTGTTCTGTTGTGCAGAATTTTGCCAAAACTTCGAAGACGAGACTGGACGTATTGAAACAAGCTTGGACCCCATCAATTCTCCTGTTAAGGATGAAGCTGCCATGAACGTACTCTGACTAGAATCTCGCCTTGCCAACGTCATGGATTATCTGGCTCGACGTGACGGTTTCTCGAGTCGACGCGGAGCTCTGGCCGAAGGAGAGATTCCAGAATGACCTCGAGTCTCTGATGACTCGACTCAACGAGATCCCCGGTCGAGTGCAGGCATGGAAGAAGTCATTCGCCCGATGTGGTGCTGATGTGGCTCTGTCTCTGGTTCGCATCCATTGCAAAGAGGCCAAGGAAGAGAAGCTAGCAGCGCTCAAGGTCGCCAACACCAAGCATCGCCAGTTCCAGTCCTTCATGGAGACCTTCATTGAAGCAGGCACTCGCATTGCGGACGGAATTGACCTGGATGAATTCGTCGAGCCCGCTAGCCCTCCTCTAGTGGAGTGACCAAACTTTATGCCTTAATTAAATTTGCCTCAAAATGCCGAGTGATTTTGTAACCGTTAAACACTCCTTCGGGCCTGATGCCCGAGCACTTTTATCTGCAGTTCTGAACCTTGCGATATTTATCTGGACTTAGCTTTTCTGTGAATATGTTTGTCTTCACCTTTGCTGCTTTTGAATCCTTTGACTCCGAGTGAAACTTGATTCTTCACTCGGATCTGCCATTGAATTTGTGATGCAGTTCCGACGAGTGCGTCATGGACAAGAGCATTAGGTGCCGCGCAAGACCTGCACTTCATCGTCCTTGCGAATCGGGATGGAGTGCACATTGTACTTGCGGTGCAGCTTCGTCGAGTGGGTCATGGACAAGAGCACTAGGTGCTATGCACAACCTGCACTTCATCGTCCTTGCGGATTGGGATGGAGCGCACATTGTACTTGCGATGCAGCTTCGTCGAGTGGGTCATGGACAAGAGCACTAGGTGTTGTGCACGACCTGCACTTCGTCGTCCTTGCAAATCGGGATGGAGCATACATTGTACTTGTGGCGCAGCTCCGTCGAGTGGGTCATGGACAAGAGCACTAGGTGATGTGCACGACCCGCACTTTGTCATCCTTGCGGATCGGGATGGAGCGTACATTGTACTTGTGGCACAGCTCCGTCGAGTGGGTCATGAACAAGAGCACTAGGTGATGTGCACGACCTGCACTACGTCATCCTTGCGGATTGTGATGGAGCGTACATTATACTTGTGGCGCAGCTCCATCGAGTGGGTCATGGACAAGAGCACTAGGTGTTGTGCATGACCTGCACTTCATCGTCCTTGCGGATTGGGATGGAGCGCATGTTGTACTTGTGACTCGGCCATTAGGAGTGGTTTTTAACTTAGGCGAGTACGAGACTGCAGCTAAGCCTCCGAGTGAGAGGATTGCTCTTCACTCAATAGGATTTTTAAAACTTAGGCGAGTACTGGACTGCAGCTAAGCCCCCGAGTGGGAGGATTCCTCTTCACTCAGTAGGATTTTTAAAACTTAGGCGAGTACGGGACTGCAGCTAAGCCCCCAAGTGGGAGGATTGCTCTTCACTCGGTAGGATTTTTAAAACTTAGGCAAGTATGGGACTACAGCTAATCCCTCGAGTGGGAGGATTGCTCTTCACTCAATAGGATTTTTAAAACTT
>NC_041388.1:441664015-441675196 GCF_002162155.2 Triticum dicoccoides
ACTCGATAGGATTTTTAAAACTTAGGCAAGTACGAGACTGCAGCTAAGCCCCTGAGTGGGAGGATTGCTCTTCACTCGGTAGGATTTTAAAACTTAGGCGAGTACGGGACTGCAGCTAAGCCCCCGAGTGGGAGGATTGCTCTTCACTCGGTAGGATTTTTAAAACTTAGGCGAGTATGGGACTGCAGCTAAGCCCCCGACTGGGAGGATTGCTCTCCACTCGGTAGGATTTTAGAAGGCGAATCAGGTTCGTGGCTAAGCCCCTGAGTGGGAGGACTGCTCACCACTCGGAGTATTTTAGAAACTTAGGCGAATCAGGTTCGCGGCTAAGCCCCTGAGTGGGAGGACTGCTCACCACTCGGAGTAGTTTTGAAACGTAGGCGAATAAGGTTCGCGGCTAAGCCACCCACTGGGGGATTTGATCATACAACTTGACAGGATAACACTTATTAAGGTACTATAAAAATCTTGTCTTTGATAATCAAACTGAATGATTCTTATTACAACTCGTCGACTCGAGTGTTTAACTGTAAAAATGGCAGAGCAGATCCACGTTCCAAGTGTGTGGCTCGTCTTTCTTGTGTTCCACATTGTAAAGGTGATACGCTCCGTGTAGAGCACCTTGGTGATGATGAAAGGACCTTCCCAAGCAGGAGGAAGCTTGTGAGGCTGTTGCTGATCCACTCGAAGCACCAGGTATCCTTCCTGAAATGCTCGACCTCTCATGTTTCTGGCATGGAATCGACAGAGGTCTTGCTAATAAATGGTCGATCTGATCAGGGCCACCTCCCTTTCTTCTTCTAGAAGGTCAACAACATCTTGCCGATCTTGTTCTGCTTCAACTTCTAAGAAAAGTTCTACTCGAGGTGCGTTGTGAAGCAAATCACTCGGCAACACGGCTTCAGCCCCATAGACCATGAAAAAAGGAGTCGACCAGTCGACTGATTTGGTGTTGTTCTCAATCCCCAAAGGACTAATGGTAACTCATCAACCCAAGCTCCTGTTGCATGCTTGAGGTCACGCATCAGCCGAGGTTTTAGACCTTGGAGGATCAAACCATTTGCTCTCTGATACATCTCCAACGTATCTATAATTTTTTATTGTTCCATGCTATTATATTATCAACGTTGGATGTTTTATATGCACTTATATGCTATTTTATATGATTTTTGGTACTAACCTATTAACCTAGAGCCCAGTGCCAGTTTCTGTTTTTTTCGTTGTTTTTGAGTATCGCAGAAAATGAAAACCAAACAAAGTCCAATTGACCTGAAACTTCACGGAGATCATTTTTGGACCAGAAGAAGCCCACGGAGTACCGGAGCTGGGCCAGAAGAGTCCCGAGGTCACCACGAGGGTGGAGGCGCGCCCCCTACCTTGTGGGCCCCTTGTGGCTCCCCTAGCCGACTTCTTTCACCTATATATATCCATATACCCTAAAAACTTCGGGGAGCAGAATAGATCGGGAGTTCCGCCGCCAGAAGCCTCTGTAGCCACCGAAAACCAATCTAGACCCGTTCTGGCACCCTGCCGGAGGGGGGAACCCCTCTTCGGTGGCCATCTTCATCATCCCGGTGCTCTCCATGACAAGGAGGGAGTAGTTCACCCTCGGGGTTGAGGGTATGTACTAGTAGCTATGTGTTTGATCTCTCTATCTCTCTCTCTCTCTCGTGTTCTTGAGGTGGTACGATCTTGATGTATCGCGAGCTTTGCTATTATAGTTGGATATTATGATGTTTCTCCCCCTCTACTCTTTTGTGATGAATTGAGTTTTCCCTTTGAAGTTATCTTATCAGATTGAGTCTTTAAGGATTTGAGAACACTTGATGTATGTCTTGCATGTGTTTATCTGTGGTGACAATGGGATATCACGTGATCCACTTGATGTATGTTTTGGTGATCAACTTGCGAGTTCCTTGTAAACTTATGCATAGGGGTTGGCACACGTTTTCGTCCTGACTCTCCGATAGAAACTTTGGGGCACTCTTTGAAGTACTTTGTGTTAGTTGAATAGATGAATCTGAGATTGTGTGATGCATATCATATAATCATACCCACGGATACTTGAGGTGACATTGGAGTATCTAGGTGACATTAGGGTTTTAGTTGATTTGTGTCTTAAGGTGTTATTCTAGTACGAACTCTATGATAGATTGAACGAAAAGAATAGCTTCGTGTTATTTTACTACGGACTCTTGAATAGATCGATCAGAAAGGATAACTTTGAGGTGGTTTCGTACCCTACCATAATCTCTTCATTTGTTCTCCGCTATTAGTGACTTTGAAGTGACTCTTTGTTGCATCTTGAGGGATAGTTATATGATCCAATTATGTTATTATTGTGGAGAGAACTTGCACTAGTGAAAGTATGAACCCTAGGCCTTGTTCCTAGCATTGCAATACCATTTTCGCTCACTTTTATCATTAGTTACCTTTCTGTTTTTATATTTTCAGATTACAAAAACCTATATCTACCATCCATATTGCACGTGTATCACCATCTCTTCGCTGAACTAGTGCACCTATACAATTTACCATTGTATTGGGTGTGTTGGGGACACAAGAGACTCTTTGTTATTTGGTTGCAGGGTTGTTTGAGAGAGACCATCTTCATCCTACGCCTCCCATGGATTGATAAACCTTAGGTCATCCACTTGAGGGAAATTTGCTACTATCCTACAAACCTCTGCACTTGGAGGCCCAACAACGTCTACAAGAAGAAGGTTGTGTAGTAGACATCAAGCTCTTTTCTGGCGCCGTTGCCGGGAAGGTTAGCGCTTGAAGGTATATCTTTAGATCTTGCAATTGAATCTTTTTGTTTCTTGTTTTATCACTAGTTTAGTTTATAAAAGAAAACAACAACAAAATGGAATTGAGTTTGTCTCATACGCTTCATATTTTTAATATCTTTCGTGAGAATGATTGAAAGGAAAATTGTGCTCAAGTGCTAGGAGAAGAAGTCTATAAAATGTTTGGCACTAAATCTTTGAATGATGAGCATGATTGTAATGTTATTAGTATGAACTCTTTGAATATCCATAGTACTAATAATGATTGCACTAGTCATGATGAAAATATCTCTTATAAGCATGTCGATTTTTGTGGAGTGCATAGAGTTTGCAATTACATACCAAACAGGGAAGATAGATTTTGCAAGAGGCATAAGTATTTGGAAACTAAATGGTTGCAAGAAAGGCTAGATGTTTATGCTGAAAATTTTAACTTTCTTGGCCCTACTTGTGAACTTTGCAATGAATGTGATCATTTCAGTACCCAATGCAAATTGTTTCATGATCGTATCGTGTCCAAAAATTGTGATGACTTGATTTCCCTTGCACATCATAATTAACTTAGTTTGCTCTTGGGTTATGAAGAAATGAAACGTGTATCTAAGGTTATTCCAGAATTTGCCCTTCATAGAGTTCTTAATTTTGATTTAGAGGAAATTTATATGTATTGTGCGGTGAATTGCATTGAAAATCATTATATTTTCAATTACATAAAGAAAATAAAACAAATATAGGATGAAGAGAATACTAATGAAAGGGAAGAGACTTCCCAATATCCTCCTATTATTTCTTATGATGAATCAGGAAACGAGGAGGAGATTAAACCCACACATGATGTGAAGAAGAAAAAGGAAA
Source organism: Triticum dicoccoides (assembly GCF_002162155.2). Lineage (NCBI taxonomy): Eukaryota > Viridiplantae > Streptophyta > Magnoliopsida > Poales > Poaceae > Triticum > Triticum dicoccoides. The sequence goes on from NC_041388.1 coordinate 441,667,660, forward strand.
GACGGAGAAGCAAAGGTAAAAAGGTATCCCTCCCAAATGATGTTGCTCCTATTACTCCTTGTGATGATGATAATTGCTATACTATTGGTGTTGTCCATACTATTAATGATGAGAGTGATTATGCTTATGATATGAAAAGGCCCAAGCTTGGGGATGCTATGTTTGATGAAGATGATGTTTTTGAGAATATATTTGCTGCAATTAATGTTTGTCCCAAGCTTGGGGATGCTACGTTTAATGAAGATGATATTTTTAGTCTCCCAAGTTTTGATATGCAAATTTATAATGATGATAGCATGCCTCCTACTTATGATGATTATATTGATGAAAGTGGGTTTGGAAGAGTGTCAACTTTAGGAAGTAATGATCCCACTATTTTGGAGGCTGTTGAATCTTATTATGATAATTATGAGTGTGGATTTGGAGAGGTCATGACTTTATTTAGTGATGATTCCACTATCTTGGAAGAGGTTTCAATCGATTATGATGAGAACAAAGTTGCTACTTATGATAATTATTGTGATGATACATATCCATAAAAAGTTGTGATGATTATATTTATAAAACTTGTCATGATTATGATTACCCTTTTTCTGAACATTACTCTTTTAATGTGGAAACAATTTATAGTATTCGAGTTTCTTATGATACTCCCACTATTCCGAATGAGAAGAATTTTGCTTATGTGGAGAGTAATAAAATTTCTATGCTGGTAGATCATGAAAAGAATGCTTTGTGTGATGCTTATATTGTTGAGTTTATTCATGATGCTACTGAAAATTATTATGAGGGAGGAACATATGCTTGTAGGAATTTCAATAATATCAAGTTTCCTCTCTATGTGCTTAAAGTTTTGAAGTTATGCTTGTTCTGCCCTCCTATGCTAGTTGATTATTGTTCCCATAAGTTGTTTACTCACAAAATCCCTATGCATAGGAAGAGGGTTAGACTTAAATGTGCTAGTCATATTCTTCATGATGCTCCCTTTATGTTTCAATTCTTATCCTTTATGTGAGCATCATTGAAATCATCATGCCTAGCTAGGGGCGTTAAACGATAGCGCTTGTTGGGAGGCAACCCAATTTTATTTTTAGTTCCTTGCTTTTTGTTCCTATTTAGTAATAAATAATTCATCTAGCCTCTTATTAGATTTGGTTTTATGTTTTAATTAGTGTTTGTGCCAAGTAAAGCCTTTAGGACCTTCTTGGGTGACTGTTATTTGATCTTGCTGTAAAAAAACAGAAAGTGTGCACTCACGAGAATATTTTTCATTTCTTACCAGATAGCGATAAAATACCAATTCCACTTGAAGTAGATTAATAAACAAATTGCCTAGAACTTCCTAATTTCTCAGGATTTTTGGAGTTACAGAAGTATTCGAAACCTACAGATTACTACAGACTATTCTGTTTTTGACAGATTCTGTTCTCTATGTGTTGTTTGCTTATTTTGATGAATCTATGAGTATTATCGGAGGGTATGAACCATAGGGAAGTTGGAATACAGTAGATATTACACCAATATGAATTTAGAATGAGTTCACAACAGTACCTAAGTGGTGATTTATTTTCTTATACTAACGGAGCTTACGAGTTTTCTGTTAAGTTTTGTGTTGTGAAGTTTTCAAGTTTTGGGTAAAGATTCGATGGACTATGGAATAAGGAGTGCAAGATCCTAAGCTTGGGGATGCCCAAGGCACCCCAAGGTAATATTCAAGGAAAATCAAGAGCCTAAGCCTGGGGATGCCCCGGATTGCATCCCCTCTTTCGTCTTCATTCACGGGTAACTTTACTTGGAGCTATATTTTTATTTACCACATGATATGTGTTTTGCTTGGAGCGTCATTTTATTTTTATTTAATTTTGCTTGATGTTTGAATAAAATACCAAGATCTGAAATTCTTAAATGTTAGAGAGTCTTCACATAGTTGCATAATTATTCGACTACTCATTGGGCTTCACTTATATTTTTCGGAGTAGTTTGTCGTTTGCTCTAGTGCTTCACTTATATCCTTTTAGAGCATGGCGGTGGTTTTATTTTGAAGAAATAGATGAACTCTCATTCTTCACTTATATTATTTTGAGAGTCTTCTAGAACAGCATGGTAATTTGCTTTGCTTATGAATTTAGTCCTAATATGATGGGCATCCAAGAGGGATATAATAAAAACTTTCATATAAAGTGCATTGAATACTATGAGAAGTTTGATACTTGATGATTGTTTTGAGATATGAGGATGGTAATATTAGAGTCATGCTAGTTGAGTAGTTGTGAATTTGAGAGATACTTGTGTTAAAGTTTGTGATTCCCGTAGCATGCACGTATGGTGAACCGTTATGTGATGAAGTCAGAGCATGATTTATTTATTGATTGTCTTCCTTATGAGTGGTGGTCGGGGACGAGCGATGGTCTTTTCCTACCAATCTATCCCCCTAGGAGCATGCGCGTAGTACTTTGTTACAATAACTAATAGTTTTTTGCAATAAGTATGTGAGTTCTTCATGACTAATGTTGAGTCCATGGATTATACGCACTCTTACTCTTCTACCATTGCTAGCCTCTCAAGTACCGCGCAACTTTCACCGGTACCATAAACACACCATATACCTTCCTCAAAACAGCCACCATACCTACGTATTATGGCATTCCCATAGCCATTCCGAGATATATTGCCATGCAACTTTCCACCGTTCTGTTTATTATGACACGCTTCATCATTGCCATATTGCTTTGCATGATTATGTAGTTGACATAGTATTTGTGGCAAAGCCACCGATCATAATTCTTTCATACATGTCACTCAGTATCGAGTTGTAATTCTTGAGTTGTAAGTAAATAAAAGTGTGATGATCATCATTATTAGAGCATTGTCCCATGTGAGGAAAGGATGATGGAGACTATGATTCCCCCACAAGTCGCAATGAGACTTCGGACGAAAAATAAAAAAAGAAAGAAAAAAAGAGAAAAAAGAGGCCATAAAAAAAAGAAAAGGCCCAAATAAAAATAAAAAAAATGATAGAAAAAGAGAGAAGGGCAATGCTACTATCCTTTTACCACACTTGTGCTTCAAAGTAGCACCATGATCTTCATGATAGAGAGTCTCCTATGTTGTCACTTTCATACACTAGTAACCATGCACGTGCACGCACGTGTCCCTCATCAAATACAAATGTGAATATGCTCAAAGTACCCAATATTTAAAATCCATGTCCTAGTATAATTTTTTAAAAAAGTTCATAAATGGGAATCTATATATAAGTATTCTAGAATGAGCTTTCGGAGATAAATTATAGTTGAACATAAGAATCTTAACATTCCTTTCAAAAACCAATAAATACATTCAGTAAACACCATGCTAGGTGTATGCCAACTGCACTTTAGAGAGTTTTACACTGAACAAATACTATGCTGAGTACATATCTGCCTTTGCAGGGTGCTCAGCATAGAATGTTTTTTCTGTAGTGTATTTTCCCAAAGAAAAATTTCAACATCACAAACTGCAGGCTCCTCATAGAGAAAGATCCTTTTGATATACTGAAGAGGCATTTAATATTAATGTGAAAATAAATGAGGTTACATCTATTGTTAACATGGTATATAGATACAATCCACCAAATACAAATAGGGCTATTCAAACAAGACTTCAAATCATAATATGAAAATAAGGAGGTGCACTTAACTTTGGTGACAAACAGAGCACATAACAAATCTGACATGAATTATCATATGCATGTGTGCAAATGCACATACAAAGTAATGCATAATTTTTTTCAATATTCAAGATTGTACTATGTACAAATAACCAAGTCAAAAAATATTGCAGTACAATTGAATATTGGAAATCAACTACATATGTTCAGATTTTCAATGTAAAAACAGGGCAATGAAGCAGGAATACAACGACGCTGGATGTCTCCAAGCAGCTCAAAGCAAAATCCTGTCAGGCAATGACCTCACTATGTGTGTCGCTGTTGTTGATGGCGTCTTTGTCTTCTATGCATGACAGAAGCAACTTATATGGGGCATGAAGATGACAATAACTGTTGCACGGGCATGGTTCCAAGCTAAGCTATGCTCGTCTGAATTAGAATTTGGCGAAGAGCATTGTTGTATCATCACTTGTGTCTGAATTAGAATATACGATAACCGTGTTGCAAACAGAATATTCAGTTTCACTATTTCTATAAGTAAAATAAAAACCACAATCCATCAGTGTGTAATTCCATCTATCAACAGAAGGCCATATATTTTATTTAACTTTGAATACAGATTGGCCTATTTCTTAGCAAAAGAGTCCATATCTGGAAAAAGAAATTTTATATTGGAAAATGCATTTAGGAAATTTGTATTGGAAAATGCATTTAGGAAATTTCAAACCAGAATCACTACGTCTTAAGCTCAACTTAACTGGAAGAACCACTACGAAGTTTTCAATACAAAATAGTCAGATTGTTACACAAAAAAACATTGAGAGTAGCATTACTACATGTGGAAATCATCATAATAATTAGAAGAGCATACCCTGCCCAGATGGATAGGGGAGCCGATACATATAGACCAGTGTGCAACACATGTAATCAACAAATATAAGGTGAGATTCTACTCACCATATTTGGGTCGCAAAATCAATTTCAACAGTACAATCTAATAGTACAGGGTAAACATAGAAAAGTGTTTACCTCTTGTCTGATGTCTTTGTTGACGCCATTGACATTTCCAAAATCGTCCTGCAACCTTCCATTTATGTGATTGTTATAAATACACCTCAAATCTGATGTGATCACAAACTGTAAAAAATAAAATGAGCAGATAAGCATCACATTCCAACCATAATCCATCAAACTTTAATAAGTAGTACCAAGGAGACAAGTTGTCTACACAATCTTAGAATATACCTGCATAGATAAGCTATAAAAACTATTTTCTTAATTCAGTGAAAGCACAAAAGAAATATTACTGGATGAGGTAATGAAGAATAGCTAAATGGTGCAACAATGGGAACATATTCAGATTTCAGAATACAATAAGTTTGAGGCTCGTATTAAAAAGGAACTTCAATGCCCTTCATTTGCTTTTGCTGGAGAATGTTTCAAGGGATTTCTGAAGAACTTTGTCGTTTCTAACTAAATTGCAAGGTTAGTTTGGAAAGCCAAATATCAAATTAGCATTGAAAAGAATACATATAGATTACACGTTTGCACTTAGTTTATGTACATACCCAGCACCGGGGTGTACCTTCATGTGATTGAAGGCTGATGTAGAGAGCCAAGAGTTACGCAACAATACACATGTTGTGGAGCATCTATATCTCGTATACTAACTTCACACCTCAATATTTCTCTGAAATACAACCATAAAAAATATTAAGCCAAAGTGCCTTGTCAAATCTGAAATATACAGCATGAAAATAGTACTAAGATAACAATAATAAAATTAAGCCGAAGTGTCTTGTCAAATCTGCAATTTACAGCATGAAAATACCACTAATATCACACTATCGTTTCAGAGTGGCACACTATCGTTTTCCTCTACTAACATACACAAATACAGAAATTCAAAAGGAGATACACCTTTCACTTTACCACTCCCTGCCTTCCCCTTTGCCATTGCTGGCACCATATTCTTCATGTTCATCTTCTAGGTAGCCCACTTGCAACAGCAGCAAGCCACCGGCCATGTCGCTACACTGCCATGTGCCCTTGCCTACAGTCTGCTGCCTGCAGATGTGCCTCATATCTGCCCCGACAAAACAATCACCTGTCTGCTCCAGGCCTCCCCCTACACACCACTATGCTAGCAGCTTGTGTTTCCACAAAATCCAGAAGGTTCCAACATAATTGTAATGCTATGCTAAATTTTACTCCATGCGGAACAGGGCAAATATGCATTGCTATATATATTTAACATTGCCCAGGATAGTTCTTTACCCTCACCAGAACATTTCACTTAAGATAAGATAGCTTAACTAAAATACATTAACAAGAAAATAATGTGGTAGGTTGAACTTCTTTGCAGTGGTGCTGAAGCTTTCTTGGCAGATTTGACAATTAGCCTCACCAATCAAGTTCTTCGTATCACTGAAGAAAAATGAAGGCCAGTCACAATTTTGAATGGATAGATAACCGTCTAGTATCAACCAACTAATAGTAAAAATACGTGAAGATGGTACTATCATCCGGCATTCAGCGCTGCTCCCATGATTGCAGAATGGGCAGGAAAAGACCGTATCGAGTTTGTCCATCGACTTCCTAGGGGGTGGCCTAGCGGCCGCTTTTCTCTTCCCAATGGTTCAACTTCTCTCCTTCATTCAAAATCTACAAAGAGCAGCGGTCTTATAATTTATCTATCAAAATGACGAATTGATGATAACACATATAGGGTCTGTCTAGGACTTATCTAGATGTGACATCCTTATGTCACATCTAAGTTGAAATCATCATCTGTTTTTTTGTTTTTTGTTGTTTTTCCTTTTTGTTATTGTATCGACTAGGGCTTGTCTTTTCCTTTTTGTGTGAACAACGTGCCCATGGCACCTCGCATAGGCAAGGGCCCAGCGTGCCTCACACCTGTCACACGCTTGCTCACTCTACGGCCTGTAGCTGATCGTACGTAGTAACGATTTGTGTTTTGTATTCCTTTTGTTTCTTTTATTTTCTATTTTTTTTCTTTTTTTCTTTTAGGTGCAATTTTTTGTCAGTTCTAATATATGTTAAAAAAATAAAATACACACTGATTTTTTTTTCATATACGGTCACCATTGTATGCAATACACACTGCACAAATTCTAAAATTATGGTGAACATTTTTATAATACACATTGAACAAATATTTAGTATATAATGACCTTTTTCTAATATACATTGAACTTATTTTCTATGTATTGTGTATGTTTTTTAACATATATACGATGAACCTTTTACAAAATACTCAATGAAAAAAATTTAAAATGTACGCTGTGTTCTAATAATAAATAAAACAATAGAAGAGGAAAATAAAAAACCGGTCAAAAAACTAGAACAATGTTCACATATTAAAAAATGTACGTGGATTTGAAACAATCATGAATATGAACATTGTTCGTAAATTCGAAACATGTTATTTTAAAATGAACCCTAGTTGTGTATCATGGGTGGAGGTGCAACTAAGAAAAATATTAATCGGGCCTCCAATTGCGTATCGAGGGTGGAGTTTAATAATAATAGGTACTTCAGAACATTGTTACAAGAGTAAATCACCTCTACAACTACAAAACATTTTTGCAACTGGGGATCCTCGACAAACACACACCCCTAGTTGTGAGTCGATGCTCGACATGCAACTGGGGACCCTCGACAAACACACACACACACCCCTAGTTGCGAGTAGTTGTGAGTCAATGCTCATCATGCAACTAGGGGCACACACACGCGCGCGCGTGCACACACACACACACATAGTTGCGAGTCGATCGTTGACAAGCAACTGGAGACCCTCGACAAACACACACACCCCTAGTTGTGAGTCGATGGTTGACATGCAACTGGGGACCCTCGACAAAC
>NC_041388.1:441676841-441773194 GCF_002162155.2 Triticum dicoccoides
ACCTTCAGTTGCGAGTCGATTGTAGACTTGTAACTAGGGCCATTGACAAACACACATACACCACGCCCTCCTTCTCTAGTTGCGAGTCGATGTACTTCTTTAGATTTCGAAACAAAAACAAACAGAATAATGGAAGAACATGGGAGGGGAACGGGACAACACGGGGAGGGGAACATGCGAAAGGAGAGTGACAGACTCGATGTAGGCTACCGTATCAATCTAACGTACTCTGGGGCTAGACTCTTCATATTCTAAAAAAGGCCCATATCAAACCAAGGCGATGGAGGCCCAACAAAAAAACAAAAATAGTCGCGCTCCGTTCTAGGCCTCCCAGCCTGACAAGACGATATGACGGGACACTGATTGATCGCGACACGTGCGATCGCTCGAGCGTGAAAATCAAAGCACAAATAGATCGGACGGCTGGACAGAAAATTGATGTCGCCGAAAATAATAAAATTTTAAAAATCATAAATTACAAACAAAAAAATTTAATAGATAAAGGAGAAAAAAGAAAGCGAAAAATAACGCAGCCCAGCTCATTCAATTCTGCCCGTACAAAAAGGCCTAGGTTCAGACAAAAAAAGAAACAAAAATGACAGAGCGCACCAGCATATATAATATAACAAAAAATAAAAGCCCACATACTGAGATCCCGTACAGGAAAAGGGAAAGGCCGATCGGGCAAACAGCCCAAGGACACTAGTGTGACACGGGCCTTAGCGATGACAAAAAGCAACAATTCACGTCAAAGAAAACAACAACAATTTGCACAAATCTGAATCTTAAAGCCAATAATCATGTGGTGGACAACTTAGATGTGACATCCTTAAAAAACATCTAGATGTGAATTAGTCATTCTGATACATATAACACATCAATGGAGTTGCTAATCAGGAGGAAATCAATAGTTGATATTTTTCTGAAACATACAACAATTGTACGCATGAGGGTATTCAGATGCATAGTAGTAATTATTAGTATTACCATAATAAAAAGCACCAAGCTATCACGCATCATCCATTGTAAAAGATCCCTGAAATTTGCAACCACGCAAGATAAGACAGTGAACCAATCATACACATATCATCCAGAAGATGGAATCAAGAAACACAACAACATGCATGATCCTACCATGGACAATACACCCAGGGGCGGATCTGGCATAGAAATCGTGTGAAGGCCCCATCCCTACCCTACTGGAATTGATCGATTTGATTTAACAAGAAAGAGAATTGAGGCTGCAGTGGATGAGAAGAATCAACCCATCTAGCTGCTCATGCATACCTCAAAGGGAGGGAGGAGATAAGAAGGCCGGACGAAGACTGGATGGGGTGGAGACAGGAGCAGGATGTCCCCAGGCCAGAGGAAGATTCGGAGAGGCAACGACGAGGGGGTGGAGAAAGCAGCATGATGTCCGCCTCAATGCCCTTGCTGCACCTGGGCGCACTCGCGGCAGTCTTGCTCCTCGTCAGTGAGCGCCGGGTCGAGCACCAAGAGCAGCCTACTCCCCGCGCCCGCTCCGGGCCCGGAGACGGTTGAGGCAGTTGCGTCCTTCGAGGCGAGCGTTGGAAGCGTGAGGCCTGCCGGGGGTGGGGGAGAAGGGGCGGCGGAGGGTGAGTCAGAGCGGGGCGAGGAAGAGGAGAGAGATGGTGGTCGCCATTTTCGTCCTCTACTGCCCGCTTATCGTGTGGGATGGTGAAGAGGGAGAGGAGGGGAACTTGGGAGGAGATCCTCGCCTGCGTCGCGTGGGGCCGGCGGTGGACACGACGCGGCCGTGGGGAGAGGTCAGCGGGCGAGGGGAGGGAGCAGTTATTTTTGGCAGACAGAAGTGGAGAGAAACAAGAAAAATCTTCGGTTGTTTCCGTAATTAAGGGAATCATGCGAGCGAGGGAGATCACACACTAATTTTGTTCCGTAAATCAGGCAGGGTGGGCCGCGGGATCGAGGGATGCGGGGCGCGGAGAATTGGCAGACGATAGCATCTGCTTGGCAGAACATCTAATCTGAGACGTTGATCTGTTTGGCTGACCATTGACATAATATGGACGGTAGGATATGTTTAAGTTAATTTAATCGGAAGGTCCTGATTATCCCGTGTACAGTTTGTTGTGTGGCTTTAGAGGAGTTTATGTTTGCTCTTTTAATAGTAGTATAGACTAGTGGGAATCTTTCATTATAGAACTTGGCTTTTATATTCCAATGATGGGCTTCCTCAAATTGCCCTAGGTCTTCGTGAGCAAGCGAGTTGCATGCACACCCACTTAGTTTCTTTTTGAGCTTTCATACACTTATAGCTCTAGTGCATCCATTGCATGGCAATCCCTACTCACTAACATTGATATCTATTGATGGGCATCTCCATAGCCCGTTGATACGCCTAGTTGATGTGAGACTATCTTCTCCTTTTTGTCTTCTCCACAACCACCTTTCTATTCCACCTATAGTGCTATGTCCATGGCTCACGCTCATGTATTGCGTGAAGATTGAAAAAGTTTGAGAACATCAAAAGTATGAAATAATTGCTTGGCTTGTCATCGGGGTTGTGCATGATTTAAATATTTTGTGTGATGAAGATAGAGCATAGCCAGACTATATGAGTTTGTAGGCATAGCTTTCTTTGGCCATGTTATTTTGATGAGACATGATTGCTTTGTTAGTATGCTTGAAGTGTTATTATTTTTATGTCAATATTAAACTTTTGCCTTGAATCTTATGGATCTGAATATTCTTGCCACAATAAAGAAGATTACATTGATAAATATGCTAGGTAGCATTCCACATCAAAAATTCTGTTTTTATCATTTACCTACTCGAGGACGAGCAGGAATTAAGCTTGGGGATGCTTGATACGTCTCCAACGTATCTATAATTTTTGATTGTTCCATGCTATTATATTATCAACCTTGGATGTTTTATATGCATTTATATGCTATTTTATATGATTTTTGGGACTAACCTATTAACCTAGAGCCCAGTGCCAGTTTCTGTTTTTCGTTGTTTTTGAGTATCGCAGAAAAGGAAAACCAAACGGAGTCCAATTGACCTAAAACTTCACGGAGATCATTTTTGGACCAGAAGAAGCCCACAGAGTACCGGAGCTGGGCCGGAAGAGTCCTGAGGCCACCACGAGGGTGGGGGGCATGCCCTACCCCCCTGGGCGCTCCCTCCTACCTTGTGGGCCCCTCGTGGCTCCCCTGACCGACTTCTTTCGCCTATATCCATATACCCTAAAAACTTCGGGGAGCAGAATAGATTGGTAGTTCCGCCGCCATAAGCCTCTGTAGCCACCGAAAACCAATCTAGATCCGTTCCGGCACCCTGCCGGAGGGGGGTATCCCTCTCCGGTGGCCATCTTCATCATCCTAGTGCTGTCCATGACGAGGAGGGAGTAGTTCACCCTCGGGGCTGAGGGTATGTACCAGTAGCTATGTGTTTGATCTCTCTCTCTCTCTCGTGTTCTTGAGGTCGTACGATTTTGATGTATCGCGAGCTTTGCTATTATAGTTGGATCTTATGATGTTTCTCCCCCTCTACTCTCTTGTGATGAATTGAGTTTTCCCTTTGAAGCTATCTTATCGGATTGAGTCTTTAAGGATTTGAGAACACTTGATGTATGTCTTGCATGTGTTTATCTGTGGTGACAATGGGATATCACGTGATCCACTTGATGTATGTTTTGGTGATCAACTTGCGAGTTCCTCGTGAACTTATGCATAGGGGTTGGCACACATTTTCGTCTTGACTCTCCGGTAGAAACTTTGGGGCACTCTTTGAAGTACTTTGTGTTGGTTGAATAGATGAATCTGAGATTGTGTGATGCATATCGTATAATCATACCCACGGATACTTGAGGTGACATTGGAGTATCTAGGTGACATTAGGGTTTTGGTTGATTTGTGTCTTAAGGTGTTATTCTAGTACAAACTCTATGATAGATTGAACGGAAAGAATAGCTTTGTGTTATTTTACTACGGACTCTTGAATAGATTGATCAGAAAGGACAACTTTGAGGTGGTTTCGTACCCTACCATAATCTCTTCGTTTGTTCTCCGCTATTAGTGACTTTGGAGTGACCCTTTGTTGCATGTTGAGGGATAGTTATTTGATCCAATTATGTTATTATTGTTGAGAGAACATGCACTAGTGAAAGTATGAACCCTAGGCCTTGTTTCCTAGCATTGCAATACCATTTTCGCTCACTTTTATCATTAGTTACCTTGCTGATTTTATTTTTTAGATTACAAAAACCTATATCTACCATCCATATTGCACTTGTATCACCATCTCTTCGCCGAACTAGTGCACCTATACAATTTACCATTGTATTGGGTGTGTTGGGGACACAAGAGACTCTTTGTTATTTGGTTGTAGGGTTGTTTGAGAGAGACCATCTTCATCCTACGCCTCCCACGGATTGATAAACCTTAGGTCATCCACTTGAGGGAAATTTGCTACTGTCCTACAAACCTCTGCACTTGGAGGCCAAACAACGTCTACAAGAAGAAGGTTGTGTAGTAGACATCACTCTCTGTGCCTGCCCATTCAGCTGCGGATGCGTGACGGACATGTTGTCGACTCGAGTTCCTTGGGAGGCGCAGAATGCTCTGAACTCATCAGAATCAAAGTTGGAGTCGTTATCTGTGATAATATTGTGAGGGACTCCATATCTGAACGTCAGTTCTCTAATGAAACTGATGGTAGTGCTTGAGTCGAGATTCTTGATAGGCTTGGCTTCGATCTATTTGGTAAACTTGTCGACTGCTACAAGAAAATGTGTGAAACCACTTCTGCCGGTTCTCAGGGGTCCAACCATATCCAATCCCCAAACAGCAAATGGCCAGACGAGTGGAATGGTCTTTAAGGCTGATGCAGGCTTGTGGGTCATGTTGGAGTAGAACTGACAGCCTTCACACTTGTCAACTATTTCCTTTGCCATTTCATTTGCTCGCAGCCAGTAAAAACCCGCTCGGTATGCTTTGGCCATGATTGTCCGAGAGGATGCATGGTTATCACAAGTCCCCGAGTGGATATCATTGAGAATCATTCGACCTTCTTCTGGTGTGATGCATCGCTGAGCAACTCCAGTAACAATCTCTTTGTAAAGTCGTCCACCTATCACGGTGAAGACTTAGGATTGATGGACGATCTGACAGGCCTCATCCTCATCTTCTGGGAGCTCTTTTCTGAGTAGGTACGCAATATATGGCACCGTCCAATCAAGGGTGGTGACTAAAACCTCTATGACCAGGTTGACCATGGTTGGGATTTCAACTTCAGTCGGATCAGTGGAACCTTTCGGTTGTGGGGGCTTTTCTGTGAAAGGATCCTCTTGAAATGATGGAGTGTGGGGATGCTCTAAGAACACATTGCTAGGAATAGGCCCGCGCTTGGAACCTATCTTCGCCAGATCACCAATTGCTTGATTCTTGACTCAGGGTATGTGGTGGAGCTCTAACCCCTCAAACTTCTTTTCCAACTTCCTCACTGCATTGCAATAGCCGGTCATAGCTGGGCTCCTGATATCCCATTCCTTCATCACTTGATTGACCACTAAATCTGAGTCGCCGTAAACCATTAGGCGACGAACACCGAGTGAAATGGCCATACGCAACCCGTACAGAAGTGCCTCATATTCGGCTTCATTGTTGGAGGAATCAAAGTGAATCTGGAGAACATAACTGAGTTTGTCACCTCGCAGGGATACCAGGACTACCCCAGCACCATAACCATTCAGCATCTTGGACCCATCAAAGAACATAGTCCAATGTTCCGAGTGAATTTGAGTCGGTTGTTGTTGCTCACTCCACTCGGCGAGGAAATCTGCTATTTCTTGGGACTTGATTACTTTCTTTGCCTCAAACTTGATATCCAACGGAAGGAGTTCAATCGCCCACTTCGCCACTCGACCAGTTGCATCTCTGTTGTTTAGAATTTCTAATAACGGAGCATCACTGACGATTGAAACCGAGTGATCTGAGAAGTAGTGTGCAACTTTCTTTGTCGTCAAATAAATTACATAAATAAGCTTTTGATAATGCGGATATCTCTGCTTGGATGGAGTCAAGACTTCAGAAATATAGTACAGTAGGCGCTAAACTTTGTAGGCTTTGCCTTCTTCTTCTCGCTCGACTGTGAGCACTGTACTGACAACTTGTCCAGTGGCTGCAATATAAAGCAGTAAAGGCTCTTTGCTGATTGGGGCAACAAGCACCGGCTGGGTGGAAAGCAGAGCTTTGAGCTCCACAAATGCCGCGTCAGCTTCAGGAGTTCACTCGAACTTGTCTGATTTCTTCATCAATCAGTAAGAGGCAATGCCTTTTCACCGAGACGAGAAATGAATTGGCTCAATGCTGCCAAACAACCAGTAAGCTTCTGATCATCATGCACACGCACGGGGCATTTCATTCGGATAATGGCACCAACTTTCTATGGGTTTGCATCACTCCCTCGTTCGGAAACGAGGAAACCGAGTAACTTTCAACCTGGGACTCTGAATGTGCACTTCGACGGTTTAAGCTTGATATCATATCTTCTTAGATTGGCAAAGGTTTTGGCAAGGTCAGTCAGTAGGTCGGAAACCTTTACGTGACTTGACCATGATGTCATCCATGTATGCTTCCACATTCCGACTGATTTGAGTGAGCAGGCACTTCTGAATCATGCGCATGAACATGGCACCAACATTCTTGATACCAAAGGGCATGGTAACATAGCAAAAACACACGAAAGGGGTGATGAAAGCTGTTTTTATTTCATGGGGTCCATATAGTCGATCTCATGGTACCCGGAATAAGCGTCCAGAAAGGACAAACGCTCGCATCCCGCAGTCGAGTCAACAATTTGATCGATGCGGGGCAGAGGGAAATGATCTTTTGGGCAGGCCCGATTGATATGCTTGAAATGGATGCACATGTGAAGTGAATCGTCTTTCTTAGGGACCATGACAACATTGGCGAGCCACTCGGAGTGATATATCTCGTGGATGAACTCAGCTGCCAGAAGCCGAGCCACCTCTTCACCAATTGTCTTCCTCTTCTCCACGGTGGACCAACGGAGATGCTCTTTTGACAGGTTTTGCTTTCGGATCGACTCACAAACGGTGCTCAGCCAGTCCTCTGGGTACACCTGGCATGTCAGAAGGCTTCCATGCAAAGATGTCCCAGTTCCCACGGAGGAACTAGATGAGCGCTTCTTCCTATTTGTTGTCGAGTGTTGTTGAGATATGAGTCAGAGCAGCATTAGGATTGGTCAGGTGAATGTGAACTTGCTTTGTTTCACCAGACGACTGAAATGCAGATTCTAAAGCAGGCTTCTTGGCACATAGCAAATCACTCAGATATGTGTTCTTTTGGTACTCTTGCATTTCCACTGCTGCCATCTGTTCATCGGCAATCTTTGAGCCCTTCTGGAAACACTCCTCCGCTCTTTGCTGATTACTAGTGATCGTGATCACACCCTTGGTACCAGGCATCTTCAGCTTGAGGTATATGTAACATGGTCGAGCCATAAAGCGGGCATATGCAGGCCTGCCCAGAATAGCATGATAAGCACTGTGAAAATCCACAACTTCAAATGTCAACTTTTCTTTGCGATAATTCTTTGAATCACCGAAAACCACATCAAGAGTGGTCTGGCCAAGTGAATCAACTTTCTTCCCAGGGATGACACCATGGAAGCGCATATTGCTTTCACTGAGCTTGGACACCAGGATGCCCATCTCTCGGAGAGTCTCATTGACGGTGTCCTGGACTAGGGGGTACTCACCACGTTATCTCCCGATCTATTAGATTGGGCCGAGGACCCCCGTGGCCGTATACTCATGGGCCAGTTCGGACGGCTGCCGCATACAAGGAAGATTCCACAAGACTTGGCGATCAAGACAAGGACTTCTCCCCACTGGCGTATTCGGCCAGGACTCTTGTTATCCTAGGCCTCCGGTGCATTATATAAACCGAGGCCAGGCTAGTCGATAGATATACAATATATACAACAATCATACCATAGGCTAGCTTCTAGGGTTTTAGCCTCTCCGATCTCGTGGTAGATCAACTCTTGTAATTCTCATATCATCAAGAATAAATCAAGCAGGACGTAGGGTTTTACCTCCATCAAGAGGGCCCGAACCTGGGTAAAACATCGTGTCCCCTGCCTCCTGTTACCATCCTCCTTAGACGCACAGTTCGGGACCCCCTATCCGAGATCCGCCGGTTTTGACACCGACATTGGTGCTTTCATTGAGAGTTCCGCTGTGTGATCGACAAAAGGACCGATGGCTCGCCTGCAGATCAACTGCGACTTCGGCATCTTCGTCACCAGCTCGACTGGTCACCCTGGTTCGATCAAGAATTGCGCCCCGTGTTCAGATCACCATGTCCGGACGAGGGCCTTCATCAAACATCAACTCCGATCTCTATCAAGATCACGGAGGAATCATCTATGGAGCTCAGGGGCTCAATGTCAACATTGCCCTCAAGCGACCGTGCTGTTTTTCTGGATAGCGAACTCGTATCTGCCACCACCACCTCCTCGAGTATCGCTTTGACGATCTCTTTGGTGGAATTGTGCGGAATTGAGTCTATAACAACCCTAGAAAATTTCGTCGAGTTCCGATGGAGGAATCTCTGGCAATCCACGATATACCGGAGCCCTGTCAAATCTGGACGGGAATTTGGATGAGTTTAGGGCGTGGTGTCCATCTTCTAGCTCGGACGTCCTTTGGAAGATCCAACCGTTGATCGGCTGCGGAGTTCCTATATCTACCACCTCTCAAAATTTCGCCTCGATCCGACCGTCCAAACTCCGGGAACCTTCCGATTAGTGCATCACTTTTTGGATCTGTTTTCTGCGCGAAAACGAATCCGACCCAAGTTCATCTTTTTTATGAACAGGATTTCGGACATCCCTCTTGAAGGAAGTTTTGTATGGGGTATTGTGTTTTGTTCTCGAACACATCCCACTAACTGTAAGATCTTTTGAACATGATCTTCAACATCATGCTGGTGTCAAACCAGTCCGGCAATATTACTCCACGGCTGCCGACCTGCGCTAGACACGGCGTCACTTTGTTGAGCCGAGCTCAACTTCTTTGGATCATCATCTCGGCAAGCCGAACAAGAGCCCGGCATCGCGAAGGATAAATCATCACCAACACCGCCGCCCCACGGATTACACAGAGCGGGCATACCGGCATCGCCGCACGGTCACTTCATCAAGCCGGCATCGACCACGTCACGACCTGCATCGACAGGGCCGCACTATTGCTTCTTCAAGCTGGCGTCCATCACGCCGACCTACTTCGACACCTCGGCTGGACCGGGGGCTTCGCCATCTCTTCATCAACCTACTCCGGACACTTCGGCATCACTAGCCAACCAGCTCTGTCACGTTAGTTGGGCCGAGAGCTTTGCCTCGGCGAGCCAACCTTTACCAGCATTGCCATGCCGTCGTTTTATCGCCCATCAGGCAATGGGTGTGCCGAGCGAGTCCCAATTTTGGGAATCACCTTCCTTCGGATTGCTGCAACAAATAAACCAGGTGCTATCAATCCCAATATTTTTTGCTTGTTTGGGTTCATTTTTCCCAAAGAATTATTACTCTGGTTTGTCCATCATATGTACACAGGTCTATCAAATGGTTGCCGCATTAACGACAGTCGCATGGTGGTTTGGTCAGTTTCCGTACATAGTCCGGCGAACGCCGCATCCGGAGCTCGGACCGACCTGTGAATTCAGGCTTTGCCACGCCTTTACTACATCACGCCGACGCCCTGCATCGACATTGACTTCAGCGCCAGGCCATATTTCTTCTATTCCTCACTTTGCATAAATTATTTATTATGCAACATTTTTTTTATTTTTTAATTATCATTATTACTATTATCTCCGGTTTGCACTTTTTTTGTGCACAGGAAAATGATCCGGGGACTTCGGCGTCACTCCGCCGGTCTGCATTGACCGTGCTATGTCACCACTTCGGCGTGTCGAGCTCTCCGCTCCGCCACCTCGGGAACAGCTTGAGGGATGGAACTTTGCCCCGCATCAAGCTCGGACCGCGTCATCAATACCGAACACATTAACCAGCTAAGTCGCTTTCATGCTCAAAGCTTTAATTTCTAACTTGCGTTCGGTTCGACCAAGCATTATACTTTTTTGGAAAAAAGTTGCTTCTAAAAAATTTCCTTGTCCAAACTTTGTTTGTGACGCATAAATTCAAATACCCCGTTTACTTGGGGGCTTCCTTTATGAAGCTTTTCCTGTTGCATATGATTATACTTGTACGGCTTCGTTCCTTGTTCGTGTATTACGCCACAATATGCACCATATTGACTTAAGCGGTTTGCAAGCTGGGTTGCCTCGCTCCTGTGTTTACCCCTACGTTCCCGATTGTTCGGCTAGGGAGTAAAGGGAGCACCTCTGCGATTGTCACGATCGGGTCACCCGAGCCGAACCTCAGACTGGGTGAAGCCGAAAGCTAGCACTCTTATAGTTATTCAATGATGGTCTGCACACAACGGAACTCATGAGTACAAAAAATCTATTGCACAAGTCTCATAATAATAATGAGCACCGAAGAAAGGTATCGGTGGGGGTACTATTTTCTTCAAAGATGCTTCTTACACTTCACGGTAATATAGCATAAGTTCCCTGAGCGCGCTTTGTCTGTTACAGCCTTATGGCCTAATTGCCTGGTTATTGGGAACACCGTCGATATTCTCGACCGATGGAGTACATAACACTTTTTGGTCCTTGACCGAAGAGGGAGAAGCTGATGGTCGGTTAAGACGCGTTTAAAGTTCGGTTGAACATAGATATGATATAAGTACTTCGGTACATGCAATCATTCTTCTACCCAAGTCACTTGGGGGCTCTTAAGTTTATTTGAGCCGTTTTATAATAAGTGTTCTTCTTCTCAGTCGTTGCAAAATTCTATTATTATTATTTATCACTCCTTTTTTCGACGCGAGTGTGCGGTCACTAGCCGGGGAGCCTAATTTCTCTCTCAAAGCCGCTAGAGTTTAGTTTGCTAAACTGACCTAATGAGAAGTACTCCACCCTCGGGATAGGAGGTTGAAGCCGTAGGCTGACCCGCTCGAAGTCTTGAGATAGGATGTGTCATGTTAAAGGACGACAGAAGCACTTCTTTTTTCTAAGACCAATTTTCGGATTGGCACCGAACACTTGATCTTGTTCGGACGTCATGTTTTTACTGACGTTTCTTGGTTTTCCAAGCTTTTTGGCACTTTTAAACTATTTGTGCTTTTCCAGCATTAGTCTCGCAGTGCAACGCCGGACACCTTTAGGGATTCGGCAAAAACATTCTCAGATATTGCTATATATGCATCGGTTTCGAATTGTGTCTTCGGTCAATAGTTGGGTTGCCCGGCTCCTGCACTTGCTTCCTACGTTCAGTTTTGTTTGGCTAGGCGTGCAAAGGGAGAACCACTGCGATTGTGCTTCCAGCTCACATGGTTAAGCACCTTAGTGGAGAAAGCCGAAAACTGACTGTCACAATAAGCGTAAACTGGTCAGCGATCCGATGACTATGACGGGCCATTCATAACATTGGCCGAAGTGTTTACGGCTTGACCTCGACTGTCGCCGAACACTACCGGGGGCTATTAACTGGCCTCCCAAACTAAATTCTCGGTATTTTGCTCTTACATTAGAGCTGAGGTTTAATGATCATGCTTAGCATGACAACCCAAAGAAAGGAACCGATAGCGGGACTATTTTCTTTGGAAGACATTTCTTCTGTTAAACAGTGATATAACTCTCTGCGTACCTTTGTTTATAAAACCGTATGGCCAGATTGCCTTGTTTGTTGTAAATCTTTGCCCTCATAAAGGCTTTATAAAGTAGGACAAACACTCCTCGGCTACTGGTCGAGGAGGTGGAAGCCGATGGTCAGTCAAAAAAGTTTTGTACAATGCGGATCTGAGCATTAATGACGTAAAGTACTTGGATACATAGAGTCATTACACATAATTTGTGATTTTACTATGGATATTGATCCTTAATTCGGCCACCCGTGCCCGCATTAAGGCTCGGGGGCTACTGGGCTTCGGGCTTATTATTTACAAATATTAAAGGGGCACATCGATCCCCTGATCTAGTGTTGCCACCCGACCAGTGTCTCGGGGGCTACTGCATTGCTTGTCCAATGCAGAAAATTTTATGTGCAATATAGTTTCCGAGGAGATTTTGATCCTCAGGTTGGTCGGCCGCACCCAACCTGAGTCTTGAGGACTGAGCACGCCGCTTTTGTGTCCCGAAGTATTCTGCCGAGCTAGGATTTGATCCTCAGGCCGATTTTGCAAATCAACCCGAGTCTCAGCGGCTACTGGGATCAGCGGTCTTATGTCATCCTTCATGTGCATCTCGGGTTTTAGACCGATACACACCTTGAGGGCTACTGGCTATATATCTCGGCAGAGAATAAATTGCACCAATAAAAAATATTGACAAAAAATCGGCCCATAGTCGGGGTGGTGCACCACCTCGGAAGCATGTCCGGCATAAAGCTCGGGCGCTAGTGGCTGGCTCCATAGAGGGCATTTCCGGCATTAAGCTCGGCTAAACTCCTTCAACTTTTTTGAACCAAGGTGATATGACACCTCGGATATAGTCCGGCATTGGAGCCTGGACACAGTCCGGCGTTGGAGCTCGGATATATTTCGGCGTTGGAGCTCGGATACATAGTCCGGCGTTGGAGCTCGGATACATTCCGGCGCTAGAGCTGGGAAGCGGTCCGGCGTTGGTGCTCGGCTGCAAAAGATACCTCGAATGCAGTCTGGCGTTGGAGCTCGGACGCAAGAGGACCCTACCTCCCGGGAACAACTTCAAACCCGAGGTGTGGCATAAAAATAAACAAGGCATTGATAAAGGCCGGAAACTTAAAGGGGCTCCTCGGATACCCGACGTGTAAACTCGTCGAATGCATTTCGGCGATCCTCAAGATCGAATATAAAGAAGATTTGTTGAACCAGTTTTCAAGACCGGCAACCGAAGATGAAGAACAGTTCGGAAGAATCAAGGAGCGTCCCTAACTTGAAGACCGGTTCAGGGGGCTACTGACGGTGTCCTGGACTAGGGGGTACTCACCATGTCATCTCCCGATCTATTAGATTGGGCCGAGGACCCCCGTGGCTGTATACTCATGGGCCAGTTCGGACGGCTGCCGCATACAAGGAAGATTCCACAAGACTTGGCGATCAAGACAAGGACTTCTCCCCACCGGCGTATTCGTCTAGGACTCTTGTTATCCTAGGCCTCCGGTGCATTATATAAACCGAGGCCATGCTAGTCGATAGATATACAATATATACAACAATCATACCATAGGCTAGCTTCTAGGGTTTTAGCCTCTCCGATCTCGTGGTAGATCAACTCTTGTAATTCTCATATCATCAAGAATAAATCAAGCAGGACGTAGGGTTTTACCTCCATCAAGAGGGCATGAACCTGGGTAAAATATCGTGTCCCTTGCCTCCTGTTACCATCCTCCTTAGACGCACAGTTCGAGACCCCCTACCCGAGATCCGCCGGTTTTGACACCGACACTCATCATACAAAATGTTCAAGCCACTGCCACCATCCATCAGAACTTTGGTCAACCGAGTACCCCCAACGACTGGGTCGACCACCAATGCTTGCCGCCCTGGGGTAGAGTCTTAGACCACTTCAAATACGCTGGCGGTGCCGGGGCAACCATGTTTACTTCTCTGTTGATGACTTTCAATCGAGTTTTGCTCTCAACATCAGCAAAAATCACCAAAGTGGCATTGATGTTGGGGAAACCATCCTCCTCCTCTTTGTCTTCATCCTTATCAGATTCCTTTTCTTTCTCACTAGGCTGGCCCTCTCGGAACTGCTGGATAAGGAGTTGACACTGTTGAGTGGTATGCTTGGGATAAATCAGGTTCCCCTCTTCATCCTTCTTGGTGTGTATATGACACGACAAATCTAACACATCATTTCCTGCTGAGTCTTTCACCTTTTTGGGGACCCATGGCCCTTTAGGTTTTCCTTTGAATTTTCCCTGGGTCACCACTGCGGTCTCACCAGGAGCGGCAGGTTCGGCTTTGCGCTTCTATTTACGATTGGAATTACCTCCTCCGGTGTCTTGGGCGACTGGTTTGTTCTTGCCACTGCGGAGTTGGTCCTCTTCCTCACTGTTAGCGTACCGAGTGGCTATTTCCATCATTCGGGTCAAAGGTATATCTCCTGTCCGACCGAATTTCAAGTTAAGCTCTCTGTACCGAATGCCCTCCTTGAAGGCGCAAACTGCTTGGTGTGGTGACACATTTTCCACTGTGTGATGCAAAGTGGTCCACCTCTGGATGTAATCCCTCAAGGTTTCATTCGGTTTCTGTACACAATATTGCAATTCAGTCAACCCTGCAGGTCTCTTGCAGGTGCCTTCAAACGTCCTAACGAACACTCGGGCCAACTCTTCCCAACTGAATATACTGTCAGGAGCCAACTGATTCAACCAAGCCCTGGCTGACCCTTCCAGCATCAGGGGAAGATGTTTCATGGCTACATCATCATTACCGCCACCAATCTGTACAGCCACTCGGTAGTCCTCTAGCCAAGTGTCAGGTTTGGATTCCCCAGTGAACTTACTTACCCCAGTCACCAACCTGAAGTTGGGAGGGATTTCCGCGGCCCTGATGGCACTGCTGAAACATTCACGTCCAGATACATGCACTCGGCTGCTTGTTGGACGATCTCTGTCCTGTCCTTCTCCGTGAGCTCTGTTCCGGTCGACCAGACCTTGTACCAAAATTGACCTTGCATAAAATTCAGGTTCTCTGAGGCCGACTGGAAGTCTTCGCTCGTCCCCATATGGATGCCTATCATCAGGTCACCGGGGTGCATACGATCCGCCCCTCAGAGGGGGCGTTGGCACTCGACGGCGGTCTTCACGACCGAACCGATGATCATATTGCTCATGGTTTCGACCCAAGTACTGCTCTTGACAGTGCCCTCGGCCCTCACGCCACAGAGGCGATCTTGGGCTATGGGCCGACTGGACGGTGTCCGCCACCACGGGTCTGCTATGGATCCTGTTGCACGACTGGGAAACTGTTGTGTTCTGCTCTCTTGCTACTCGAAGCAGCACTCGAATCTGCATCAAACCCCTTCCAGCCTCTGATTGGGATGGCTGGATTGACTCTGCTATGCGGGCCGCAGCAGTAAGATTCTGAATCGGAGTGCGGTATACCTGAGGTTCGGGTGGGAACAATTACCGTTGTCGTCGACTGGATTCAGGGATCAGTCGCCGAGCACGTTCGTCAAGTGAATGCTGAAGCTTCTCCAGCCGCGCGCGCTCAGCCAACATGGCCAGGCATGTAGCCTCCAAGGCCCGAGCCTCAGAGGTTTCCCCGATGATGGGAGTGTGGAGTGCATCCGTATTGCAACGATGCAGCTCCTCCCTCTGTTGCGAAGTGAGGACTTGAGGACGATATTCTTCATGAACACGCAAGGGATCACCACCACCATTGCCGCTGCCGCTGTGGCGGAAACCAGGCGGGCTGCATGGTGTGTCGACCATCAGGACTTCTGCCGCAGGGTCGTTGCTGTCACACTCGGACAGGGTCTCGACGGAGCCAATCGAGAGATCGAACAACCCATATAGAGATTCGTTGGGCTCGATTGCCGCGACTTGAGGGGTAGTTGACTGACGAGCCACAACGTGCTTGACCCACCGCTTCAGCCGCGATCGACCAGATCGCTTGCGACGGCGAGCAGTGGGAAGCGAAGATATTGCAGGAGCCGACCGATACTGGGTCGACGGCTGCCGCAGAAGGACGCTGCGGACGCATGCGCGGAAGTGCGTCGCCCCGTGGACGGGGAGCCTCTCGACATCGAGAGGGGGCTCTTGGAGCCAAGCGGAGTCGTCGGCAATGAAAACGAGCGTGCCGAGACGGATCTCGCAGCCCTCGGTCAAACCACCCCCGGAAACCATGATGATGGGAATCCGAAAAGATTGCAACCTCACCGGAAGTCGTTAAGACACCTTCCCCACGGTGGGCGCCAACTATCGTGGTTCTAAGTCTGACAGTAGAATAGGGGGTATGTAGGAGGAGGCAAGATCCTAGCTACGATGAGGTTGTGCACGCAAGATTTACGAGCTCAGGACCTTCTCGGAGGAAGTAAAAGCCCTACATCTCGGTGCCCGGAGGCGGTTGACTAGATTATGCGTGAAGTTACAGGGGGTGCAAACCCTTATCTCAGTGGAGGGGGTTGGCTTATATAGAGTACGCCAGGACCCCAGCCAACCCACGTTACAAGGAGTTCAATGTACATTAAGGTGAGACGTTACTGATAGCGCCAACAATAAAGACATATAAATGATCATTAACGCTACGGAGTGAACGGCTGACTGTCGCCATCCTAAGTGACTTTATATCTTCTATACTTCGAGTGGTTTCTCGTACGGTCGAATGATGATATACTAGTCGAATGGAATTGGGTTATCTGAGTGGAGTTGTTGGTCGAGTGGGTTGCACACTGAGGTGATTCCAGTCGGTGGATGCTGCTGTGCTTTGAATGCCGTTGATCTTAAGGCAGTGTCCTTGGGAAGGGCGTCTAGGTTAGGCCTATTACCCTACCCTAGGTACATGTCATCGTCATCCATGGCGGCGGAGGGGCGGGAGCCCCTCCGAGATTGGATCTCCCTCTCTGTTCTCCTCTGTTTCGTGTTCCCCAGATCTGGCCGAAAACCATTTCTTATATTCCCGGAGATCCGTAACTCTGATTGCGTTGAGATTTTAATACGATTTTTTCTAGATATAAGCTTCCTTGCGCCCAAAGTACAACTCCAATCAACGTACGAGGTGGGTACAACACACCACCGCGCGCCAGGCTCCTGGGCCGTGCGCTGATGTCTTGTGCCCTATATGGGCCTCCGTTTGCGGTGATTCCAACTTCCAAAAATCACATATATTCCAAAATAATTCTCCATAAAATTTTATTGTATTTGGACTTTGTTTGATATGGATACTCTGCGATACAAAAAACATGCAAAAAGCAGGAACTAGCACTGGGCACTGGATCAATAGGTTAGTCCAATAAATCATATAAAAAGTTGCCAAAAGTATGTGAAAGTGGTATAATATTGGCATGAAACAATCATAAATTATAGATACGACGGAGACGTATCATTTGGTTAACGTAACAAATCCCTGGATAAGGAGATCTTAGTTTTAGTAGAACTGAAAAACCGAGTTTATAGAAAAACGACTATTTGACGTTTTTCCATGAACCAGTTCTTCATCTGCCGCCCCGATCGGCTTATGGCGCAGCTGGCATGCATGTTTCTCCTTCCCAGCACAACTCATCTCGCATCGCCCATGGCCATCGCCATAACCAATCCTCCCGCGCCGGCGACGGTCGCAACGTCGACCAGTGGTCTACTCCTTCCCCAGTAACAACTGGTCTTCTCCTTCCCAGCGACAACTCATCTTGCGGCTCTCATGGCCGTTGCCATCGCCGGGCTGTTGTCATCACTGTTGACCACTGATCATTCCTCGGCGAGCACTCATCCCGCGGCGGCTATCGCATCACAGTCAACCATTGGTCCTTCCCGAGCAGGTCGGTGCTACATCACCAGCGTCTTCAGGGCTTGGTTCCGAGTCCTAAATGCTTGTCTCAACAATTTGATCTTGAGTTGTGCAGCCGCAGCAGCTTCCTTGTATGCTAATTCTTATTCTTCAATGATTGGTCATTCACATGTTTGTCACACGAGTGTTATTTCTTCTGATCAAACTACTTGTTACCGACAATTTCAGTGCTTGCTGAAAACCACTTGTCATTTCCTTCTACTCCTTGTTGGGTTCGACACTCTTACTTATCGAAAGGACTATGATTGACCCCCTATACTTGTGGGTCATCAGGTATTGAACGGGCATGGTAGATATCTGTTCCATCCTTTACACTAAATGTCTCTCCGGCATTGAATAGGCGCACACACCGGGGACGCAGCATGGGTGTCACTCTTGGCCGGCGGCCCCTTCAATTCCAACGCAAGTGAGAGGCCGCATCACTCCGCAGAGCGGCTGCTCTACAGCGTCAAGGATGCGGGCAGCTGGCACCGGACGGGGACGCGCGTGGGCAAGGAATGAGGGTTTTTGGTAGGCCAGTGCGGTTAAACGCGAACATGGCAGTGGTCCGGACGTCTGAAAAGCCCCCCACTTTGTCTCCAGTTTGCGAAAAATAGTACGTACGGACCGCCGAACGGACCGATACAGAACCACGTTGGATGGCAAAACATGTCCAGACCGCGCGATCTGGACGATTGCGTGGGGTTTGAGGATCACTGTTGGAGATTCCCTTAATTTTCAGAAAATAGTTTAGGGAGTAAAGAGGCTGAATCTTGATACTTTAGGGTGTTATAAACGAACTTTAACTCACAAACATGGGACCTCCTATATGACGCTCTCTGCAGCAAAGAGTCGGCATTTCGCATAGGCAAGCCTCTGACTGGGCTGGCCCATGAAGGTACGCGTACTGTAGCTAAAAAATAACAGCCGTCGGGGGATTCGAACACAGGATCTCGGGCTATTCACAACATGGTACTATGGTTGAGCTAGCAGTCGCAAATGGTCATATTGCAACGCCAAACCTCAAGAACCAAGCAACAGGGCAGAATCGAATTATTTTGGGGATTTCAAAAAGTAAATTGTTTTTGAAAAAAATTGAGTGTTCTAGGAAATGAAACACTTTCCAAATTTTTGAACAAAATTTAAAAAACAAAACATTTTTGAAAAATGGACATTTGTTGAACATCATGAACATTTTTTTGAAACTGGAATATTTTCTAAAATTCCAAACCAAAATTTGGAAACATGAACTTATCTTGAAACACGGACAAAATTTGAAATTTGTGAACAATTTCTAAAAGGAACATATTTTGAAACTCTCGAAAAAAATGAAAATGGTGAATATTTTTAAAAATTTGTGAGTAATTTCAGGAAACGCGATTATTTTTTGAAATCTAGAACATATTTTGAAACTCTAAAATTTTGAACAAAAACATTCCGAACAATTTTTGAAAACTAAGCACATTTTTTAAAATTACCAAACATTATTAATAAAATGTGAACATTTTTAATTTATGAACAATTTTTAAAAACCGAGAAAGTTTTAAATTTTCAATGTTTTTAATGCACAAACAATTTTTGAAATTTCCAAATAATATTTGAAAACATGAACTGCTATAAAATAAAAATAAACTTGAAAAAGAAAAGAAAGATAAAACGAAAAATAAAGAAAAAAGAAAGAAGAAAAGAAATAATGAAGAAATAATTAAAGAAACAAGAAAATCCATAACCGGGTAGCTAGGTGTGGAAAAATGGGCCGGCCCATTTAACGCTGCGGGGGGTCGCCTGTTGCGTTCGAAATCACTAATTGAGGGGAGCAACTAGTTGACGAGTGCTCCTTTGGGAGCCTCACAAGGATCAACACTACTTGACGTACTCTCAGTCATTTGCCACCTGTTGCACTCTGGCCGCTTTGTTCGGATTTTTTTCGCACGCGTTTTCGGCTTTTAAACGTTTTTTTTCTGGGTTTTTTACGTTTTGGTTTTCCATCGGTTTTCCATAGCTTTTGGATTAAAAAATTTGAAAAAAAAATATTTGTGCGAAAAACATTTTTTTGTGAGATTCATGGTTTTGCTTTCGCGAGAGTCACGACCATACCTCTCGGAAACGAAAGAAATGGATTTTCTGTTTTTTTTCGCGAGAGTCACGGTTTTGCTTCCGCGAGAGGCATGGTTGTGCTTTTGCGAGGGTCACGGCCGTGCCTCTCGAAAAAATGCACTTTCTGTTTTTTTTCTTTCGCGAGAGTCACGCTTTTGCTTTCGTGAGAGACATGTTTGTGCTTTTGCGAGAGTCACGGCCGTGCCTTTCGGAAACGAAAAAAAAACACATTTTCTGTTTTTCCTTTCACGAGAGTCATGGTTTTGCTTCCGCGAGAAGCATGGACGTGCCTCGTCGAAAACGAAAAATAACGAGTTTTTTCTTTGTTTTTTCCTTCTGCGAGAGTCAAGTTTGCTTTCACGAGAGGCACAGTTGTGATTTATTGAGAGGCACGGGCGTGCCTCTTTCAGAAAGGGAAAAAACCCGTGCTCCTAGTTCAGTTTATTCGTTCGGTTTTTTTCGTGAAAAAAAGTTCGTTAAAATCTATCAACATGAAATCAAGTTTTGAAGATTTCAACGCGAAGAATCCAATAGTGAAAGTGGTTCGAGATTTGGTCACATGGTTTAAGAGCTAAAACGTTTTGAATAAACGGTTTTGCGAAAACAAGGAAAACTCTCAGATTGCGACAAGTGGCGCACATGCAACGCGCCACTTGTCGCAACCTGGGAAGGTTGGAGTGATCTTTGCAACGAGTATTCATAAACTAGTGATTTCGCTAATTAAGTATTACTCCTTCCAAAAGGTCACTCCGTTCTCTCAGGTTAAGATAAGTGGCGCACTACACCTGAGAGTTTTATCTTTTTTTGTAGGTTCGTTTATTCAAAATGTGTTATTTCTTAAATCGTCCGTCTAAAACTCAAACTGTTTTCACCATTGGGTTTCTGGTGTCGAGATTCAAAATTAGATACCATATTGATAGGTTTTCATGAACTTTTTTTTTCGAAAAAACCAAGCAAAAAATTATGCCTCTCGCAGAAGAAAAAAAAAGAAACATGTTTTTTGTCTGTTTCCAAGAGGAACTGCTTTGCCTCTCGTGAAAGCAAAACCGTGCCTCTCTCAGAATGAAAAAACGTGTATTTTTTTTTTCTGAAAGGCACTCGTGAAAGCAAAACCGCCGGCGCCGCCTCCCGCCGCCCCGCCTCGACCTCCTCAACCAATTCTGCAAGCTAGCTTCTCCCATGGCGGCGGAGGGGCAGGAAAAGGAGAAGATGGTGATGTTGCGGAGCGAGGACGGCGTGGACTTCGTGCTGTCAGAGTCCGAGGCAGAGGCCCAGTGCGGCAGGAAAATCAAAATAATGATGAAGCACGACTTCGAGAACCACATCATCCCTTCCGGCGACGGCGGCGGCGGCGAAATCAACTACTGCCTCATCCGCCTCCCCGTCCGAGGCGACACACTCTCCAAGGTGATAGACTACTCCAAGATGCACGCCTCCGGATCCCACGACTTTGACCCACTGGGATGCGGACTTCATCGCTGCTTTCAACCACGAGGCCCTCTTCGATCTCATCCTGGTGAGTACGTACATACATACTTTCCCAAAAAATATATATCTAAGGAAAATTATACCTCAATCAATTGATAGAACCGGCTTGGGTATAATTGTCTAAATCAAATCCATGGTTTAATAATGAACTGTGTTGTTTAACCATAATAACAAATCAATTCCTATCAAATTTCCTATAGCGAAATTTCTATAGGATACAACAGACATACACAGAGTGTACACATTATATATGAAACAAGCAAATTCATTAACTTAAGTATGCCCTCAATTTTCTATTATTAGTTGATATTATATCAATTGAATATCTTTTTTGTTTTACGAGATTTTTGCTAAAGTTGGATTTACACCTAATTCACATCGAGCTTATTTGTGAGAATTCTAAACTTTTAATTCCAGAATAGTAGAGAGGAACTTATGTCATTCACAAACAAAAACTATAAGTGTTGGATTTCAATCTGGTGTTAAAGATTATAAATCGATTTGTACACTCTCCCCGGTACGAAAACAAGGATTTGTAAGATTTTGGTCCCAGGCATCTATGATATGAGTCACGCCCATATAGCAACAAATGGTTTTGCTCATTCGAATGAGAATTATCTTTTAGAGGTCAATCAACTCCTGAAGAAAAAAAAACACCATATCTCTTTCATTTCTTTTAGAGAGAAGTGCATATTTCAACCCCAAACTCTTGCCCTGGTCTAATTTACAACCCCAAACTTCAATGCCGTCTAAATTACAACCCCCAACTCTCAAAACCGGCTAGGATTCAACCCTCTCCTCTCTGTTGACCGGTTTTGACCAGTCAACAGGTCCAGTCAGCATGCCACGTCAGCAAAAAAATTTAAATCTGTAAAATCGAAAAAAATGCAGGAAAAGAAATTAAAAAAAAACAAATTTGCAGGAAAAAATCAGGGAAAAATAAAAAAACGAATTTCCGAAAACAAAATTATCAATATTTCCATGAAAAACCAAAAAATACTTAAAATTAAAAAAAACTCCAGGGAAAAATTTCAAATTCCCAAGAAAAATATTTAAAAATGTAAAATAAAAAAGTTAAAATTTCTAGAAAAAGTAATTTCCAAAAAAAGTTATTATTTTTCCCCCGAAAATTACAGGAAAAGTTCTCAAATTTTTTTCGCAAACTTTTTCCCCAGAAAATTTTATTTTGGATTTTTTCTCGATCTTACAGATTTTTAATTATATTTTCTTGAAATTTTGATTTTTTTTGATGTGGCATGCTGATTGGACCCGTTGACTGGTCAAAACTGGTCGCCCCTGGTCAAAACCAGTCAACAGGGAGGGGAGGGTTGAATCCTGACCGGTTTTGAGAGTTGAGGGTTGTAATTTAGATGGTATTGAAGTTCGGGGTTGTAAATTAGACTAGGGCAAGAGTTCGGGGTTGAAAAATGCACTTCTCTCTTTCTTTTAAGCTTTGCATTACTACTTACAGGCTTCGGAATATCTTCAAATAAGAGGACTGATTGACCTAGCCTGCCAGACTATTGCTAGTAAGATAAAGGGGAAATCTCCACGTGAAATTTGTAATATCTTCAACATCAAGAGTGTCTTTCCTCCGGAATTAGATGGAGAAACGATAGCAAAGCGATTGCAAGATTGCACAACATGTTCCAGTGACAAGGTATGTTCCTTGATCGATCCACTCTTTTGACGAAATGCAATTTTATCACTATGGAGTCATTTATCTTACGACTTGTTTCATTTGACATCAGTAACAAAATCCTATGGTCATCTTCTACACTTATTCTATTGTTGCTTTGGCGGATAAACAACAAAATCTTACCCTCGTGTTGTGGACAAGCAGGAGTTGCCATGCAGTGAGACCCCATGTTTAATTCAAGAGCTCGAATTCGAGGAAAAGGCTTTGCAGGCTCTTGACATAGTTCATTGTCAAGAGTTTACGGGATACGACCCTAAGGTCAACACTTACACCCGTACCTGATTCGACATATTCAACCTAGCCTTCTTTGACCTTGACAAAGAGTGTGAGTATTTTCATTATTGTTTCATTCATTAATCTTCTTTAGGTACCCATTTGATGTGCATACATGGGTTTTGATTTGTGATTGTGGCCTCTATCCACAGCTGAATTTTATCGTGGTCCGCGGCTTAACATGATACCTTCATCAATACGTGACTCCATTGTAGGATCGTGTGTAAATGTCATTACCTTGAAGGTAAAGGAATCGGAAGTTGGCTTCCCGATAAAAGTTTTTGGTACCGTTGTAGCAAGAGACCAGGTAGACTATAGATGTGTTTATCTCTTCAGGCGTGAAAGGGATGATCCCCAACTCATCACCTCGGCGGTATGTACCTGTGCCTCCAATCTTTTCCTATGCTTATGTATGGCTCCAAAACACATGGAAAGATTATTTTGGTTGAATTTTCTTTTTGCGGGATGGCAAGTTAACTTTGATGGATCCATGCCGAGGGCTTGTTCCGGCGGACAGAATATATTTTGAGATGAATTTAAAGATACTCCATGATGAAGGTGAGGTTGAAGATTTCAGCAAGGGTGTAATCGTTTTCAACAGGGCCCGCCTCCCTAATGATAAGCAGACCGTGGGTGTTAGTCTAAATAGCTATCTGAGTAGGGTGGAGGTGAGATGTGTGTATGTTGCATATCCCATTGAAGCTACCATTGAAGTCAATATCTTGTAGACTACCAAGAATTATGAGTATAGTATGGATCTTTACAACGGTGGTGAAGCAGGAGCAGAGATTGAGGCAGAAGGGACCGTTCCCTTGAGTCGTCGCGTTGTAGCTGTCCCACTTGGTAGAAAGTTGGTGCTCCTTGTCACCGGTCGTAGCGTTGGTGTTGTTTTTGATAAAAAACATCATCGCACCTTTAGGACGATCAACTGAGTTGATGCATTATAAATTAGGCTCCGCACTTGTGGAGGTGAAACTTGTCTGGACAGCTCTTCCCAGACGCGAGAGAGAAGATATGATCAAGGATGTGGGAGACGAGAGCCTTTTGATGTGATGCGGCGGAGCGTCTGTTTGATGGATGGAAGACACGTGGAAAATGTACAGGCAATTGAAACCAAGCTGAAAAGTTGTATCCAAAACAATTGCATAGGATGTATACAGGCAAAATGTACAACTGCCAAAAATGGTAGCGCAAAGGGGATACATGATTAGCTGAGTAGGCGACAGTGTCTAGCCGAGCTGAACCAAAATATTTAAGCTGGAACTCTGTATCCAAATTGTATCCTGCTTATAGATGTCAGCGTAAATCACTAGTACAAACAGAATGTTTTGGAGCCAGCCATTCTACATCATTATGTACTCGTAGAATAAACAGTAAAGTTGTTCCTGCTTATATTAGTTGCACCATGGAAGAATGAACAGAAAGAAAGCGTGCACCTGCTTTAATGGAACTTATTCTGAAAATCAAAGAATGGAAACCAACATTAGTAAGTACAAATAGATCAGAAATCTGAGAGCATAGATAACTATATATATGAAAAGATACATGAGAATCAAGTATTTCGGACCTACTACCTCCTTCAACAACAGGAAGTACTGAAAATTACATGCGAATATAGACGGGCAGACGACGACTTGTGTGGTTGTGGCTAACATGGAACCCAATGCCAACAGTGGCTCTTTTTACTCCGGGACTCGTTATCGCATGATAAATTTGTTCGCTTCTCGGTCACTCTGTGGGTGATTTGGACCTCACGGCGTAGGGCGATTCACGAAGGCATCTTTCAACCCCTCAAGTGATCAACTCTTTTGTCAACAGGTCCATTGATGAACTGGAACTAGTGAAGGTGGAGAAGGCCAGTACACGGCCAGGAGCACCGCAGGCTGCACCTGGTCGCCCCAAGGCTCCACCAACGGGCTATGCTAAAATCCACGTTGACGCTGGTCAAGGGAGGTTTGGCTGCGGCTAGTCTGCCTGAGACAGAGAAGGCCATTGCTTGGGTAGTTCTGTGTTGGTTATTCGTGGAGTTGATGATCCCGCGACTCTGGAGGCATTGCATGTCGTGAGGCCTGGCTGATGATTTAAATTTTCAGCGTTTTATCATTGCTTCTAACTCGTACCAAGTACTAGTTCATGATATACAACCCATTAACAGTCGTGTAAGGAGCGCCCTCTCGCGACGACGTCCACGTGGGCACAAGGGGCTGGGCTGATTTTCTCGTTTCGTTTTATCATTTTTTTCCTGCTCATTTTGTCCTCGGAAGAAAAACGCTAGCCCATTCCCCTTCGCATCCCTGTTGCCGCCGCCGCCCTCCCAATTTCCTCTGCTCCTGCTGCTTCCCTCCACCTCTCTCTCCTCCACGCCGTCGGGGGCGCCCCTCAAGCCCCACCTCGTCTGTTCCCCACCCCGAGCTCCTTCTCCCCCACCCCGGTCGAGCATCGGATAGGCAGAGGGAGTGCCTTGGTCGAGGGACAACGAGGCTCGCCGGCTGGGTGACTCCGAGCGCTGGAGGCTAGACAGGCACAGGCAGGGGCGGATCCATGTGGGGGCATGGGTGCCGTCGCGCCATCGAAGGCCTCCACGGCGCCCTCTATCAGGTCACCTCTCTCTCCACGAACTCCTTTTTACCCACGTTTTTACCACTCTCCAAGCTCGCACTATTGTTCTGGAAAATTCCCTTTGGAATTGGGGATGAAGCAATCGATTTCGATTGATTGGCGCTGTGCAGACGACGGGCGTGGGACGCCGCGGGAGGCGTGCCGCGTTCGAGAGCCACTGTGGATTATCTTCGAGGTGTCAGGCGACATTCGCCTCGAGACCTACCTCCGGGTCTCTTCCCATATGCATTGACGGGCGCGGGTAGCGGGTCAGGCTCACCGGCAAGGCGCCGGTATATTTCTTAATCTGCTCGTTATGGTTCTCCAAATATTTTTAGAGAATAAAACTGGCTGAAGATGGTGCGTGCAGCTTGCCTCTGAACTTGTGATGTCCGGCCATTGCATCCGGGAGGAGCTCCTCTTCAGGAAGAATGCCGAGACGTACGCCACTGCTGCGACTGCCGTTCTCGTCCACGTTTTGACTACACTTGCAGGTTGGCTCTCTACTTCAGTTGCTCGCAGCTAGCAACTCTGAACGCACTTCATCCCGTGTTAATTAACTTTCAGAATTGTGCTGCTTTGTTTATAAATGATGTTGGCCATACTATATGTCTTCGTGTGAAGTGATTCTTCATTGCCTTTGCAGAGTAGCATTGATGTTCTTTAGAAGTACCCTGTGGCCGAGTGTGACATTTGTTTTATCAAATTCTAATGTGATTTTCACTTCAATCAATTAGCAATAGGTAACACTTGATATTGACACTATTATCTGCAGAATTATTTTTGTAAGATACTTATGTGATTGCCAACAAGTTTCTGAAGATGACCGTGCTCGTGATTAATTGTTTGCTCATAAACCTAATCATCTATATGCACCTGATCAGGGTTAGATGAAATTCAAAGAGTATAATTCTTGTGGTTAATCGTTTTCTCGTAAACAGGCAACTGCGAAGGCAAAATCTACATGTGAGAAGTGCAGATGAGCCCTGCTGTGCTAATTACCTGGTGAGTTCAACTAAGCAAGTTCAGCTATTCCCAGTTTATCCTCTGCATGTGGTGGTGGTGCTAGCTACTAACTTCTATATTCCTGCATGTACACTCTCATAATTTCCTGGCTGAGTAGTCCGCAACGCAAATCTTATGCTCTATCATATTCCCTTGTAAACTGCCTAAACATTGATGATTGTAATCCAGCTGTTGATTAATGACTGAATCCCCTGATAAAAAGGGCAGCCCGGTGCATGTAGCTCCCGCTTGCGCAGGGTCCGGGGAAGGGTCCGACCACTTTGGGTCTATAGTACGCAGCCTTTCCCTACATTTCTGTAAGAGGCTGTTTCCAGGACTTGAACCCGTGACCTCTTGGTCACAAGGCAGCAGCTTTACCACTGCGCCAAGGCTCCCCTTCGACTGAA
Organism: Triticum dicoccoides; assembly: GCF_002162155.2. Taxonomy (NCBI): domain Eukaryota; kingdom Viridiplantae; phylum Streptophyta; class Magnoliopsida; order Poales; family Poaceae; genus Triticum; species Triticum dicoccoides. Next base: position 441,704,017 of record NC_041388.1, read on the forward strand.
TCCCCTGATCTGATCCATAAAAAAAAGACATGACGCCACCTTATTTCTTGAAAATGTACATGCCTATCTAGATTTTTCTAGAACAAGTTTTTTTTTTACTCGTATGTCTAGGTTGTGAGTTGTGACTGAGTGTGATTTGAATAATTATTGTGTACAATTTTAGATTTATATATTTGTTCTTTGACATATGAGAGTTACATTGTGTGAGTAATTAGGTCATAGAACAATGATTTGATTTATCTTCTGCCAGTAAGCATTGTCCTGTAACAAACATTCAGTAATGGCATAATCGGATCACATGCTGTAGATGAATGCCTAAAGTGTACATATGATTTTTTTTTACCGAAAGCAATACTGTCTAGCTTTTTGAGAAAGCTAAAAGTCTAATTACAAAAACAAGCAAAGATGAGGCTGGGTGTCGAAATAGTACAGATCCTGCAGAAGTTCAAATTTGTACTATGAGGGTATTTGCGTGTAGCAAAGTAGGGCGATCATTGCATGGTATGCCTTCAGTCCTTGGTAGTCAGCTAATGTACATAGTATCCTTAAAGTTTCTTCAAGTTGAGGAATGATCAAACTTAATAGCAGACATCCATCGTGATACGCTATTATTATATTTCACTTATTTGCCGACTTAATACAGCTACACTGTTGATCTTTACTCCGATTTATCTTGTAATAACTCCTAACACTCACTTCCTAACACTCACTTATTTGCCGGCTTGATACAGCTACACTGTTGATCTTTACTCCCATTAAAAAGTCAATTGGTGGCGGCAGTCTGTCCACTTTCGTTACAATACATTTATATTTGGCACAAACTATTAAGATGAAAGCGGATATGGATATTTTGATTTTGCATAAACTGCGGAAAGATCTTAAAACACAGTTTTAAAATTCCATTTTAATGAATGAGTATTGTGCTTGTATGGGTGGCATCATACTGTATTTCACAGTGCTGAAAATCAAATGTACATTGTTTTCACATAATCACATTGTATTCAAACAATCTGTGTGATATGTGTCATTGTCATCCTTTGCAGTATTCTGAATTGGCTGCTGAAGTACATAAGTGAAGTCTATTGGTGAAGGAGATGTGAAGAATGATATAGAGCAAGTAGATAAAAACCGCAGTTGTTGGGCCCAAGGTAGGCTCCTTCACTCAGAGTATATGTTGGACGGTTTCTTGTTCGACATCAATTTCTGGTTGGACATTGAGCTGCATTCCAGTTTGATTATGTGATTACATCAAATTTGTGCATATTAACTGAAATGTGTAATGCTACAAAGTAGATAGGTTTTCCTAGCATTTTACCACGGGGCGTCTCTTTTCTTTGTTTTCTGCCCCTTGTCTTGTACATTCTCCATTTAATGACATATGGATGGCTAACCAACCAATTTTGTATGTTTATAACAGTTTTACATGAGTATTCCTACACATAGATGAATACCCTCCTGGTGCTAATCAAGGATTTGATATTCTGTTAGCTTTGGTTAACTTGCCTGAGTTAATGCCTACATGAGGAGCTGAACAAAAATGCGATGGGGGATCCCATCTTAGAATAGTTTTCCCTTTTCTCCCAATAGCTTTCATTTTGCAGTATATTAGCTAATTCTGCGTAGGATGATTACATATGCAACATTTGTAAAGGAGTAGACTTGTTAAAAGTTTCAATTAATATCATATGATGCCTGCTGGATTATTTTCTTGTCAAACTGAAATTTAAATGTCCCAATACTATGTTCTATTCCAATTTCAAACTAATTTCCTTGTTGTGGGTTGCATACACAAACTGTAATGCATTTCATTTGTGTTAAATAATACGAGTACAAATTAACACTTGCTAATGGAGCAAACCAGCCAAGTGAATGTTTCTTGTTGTAACCGGTTCATCCAATGGAGCGTGCATACCGGTTACATGGATATTCATGTTCCATACACAATGCAAAGCAAGACTGCAAACACACGCTAACAAATCCGACAGAAAGATAAGTGCGCTCAATCACGCAGAGGAGGCGCGCCCCAACCACTAGTTATCAATATTAGTCGAGGTAGCTATGGGGCTATAGTTAGTGAGATCAATCTCAAATCAACTCAATTTTTTGTAAAGTTGTTTTCAAAGGTCGTGCTGTCAACGTCGAAGCACATAGTCTAGCCAAGTTTTCTTTGTCTCTAGGTCTGGAACGCCACGTTTGGTATGGCCAACCCCATGTATCCCACCTGTTGTGCCTTTTGATGAATAAACTTGGTTTCACTTTCACCCCTAAAAAAAGGAATTACTTGTCTAAAATATAAGCAAAAAATGATGGCTGGCATCCAGCGGTTCACATAGGGAAACTGAAACGGTATTTTCACAATTATTTGCCAAACAATTATTACATCCATGATAAGGTATTATTATCAATTATCTGACACCACCTTTGCTAAAACAAACTTTAAGTTGGGTGTTTGCAAAGCAAAAAAAAAAAGAACTTTGAAATGCCATCAGAAGAAAATTAAAGCTCTAGATAAATCCCATCACTTGTGTACCACACACAAAAGCATATCAACAAATGATATATGTAAAAAAACAAGATGACGGCAGATATTGGATGATTAATCAAAACCAAGCACACGACTGAGCACGAAAAAAATTAAAACCATCTGCAAACTCTGATGCCAACAATAATAATTAAGAAAGAATCAGTAAAACATGACCAAGATCGCCTGCCGCGCAAACATGTTAATTAGAGCCTGTTTTTGCGTACTGCAAATGCAAATTAGCATCACAGAAATAGGAAGAAAATGGAAACTTGATTTTTTTAAAAATGCTTTTCCACACAAGCATATATAGAAGAGGACCAAAAATTACTACTCACATAAGTTGTTGAGATTTTTGCCTCTTGTTTCACTAGGTTTCGCTGGCTCAGAAAGAAATTAGTCGTCGGTCAGGTCTTGCTTGATGTGTTTATTAAGCTGCTGGCTGGATCCGGCGCCACCGCTGTTGCCACGCTTCCTGCTCTGCTCACGGGACGTCTCCACCATCTCCTCCATCTTGTGAGTCAGGTACGCCCGGGCCGCCTTGCTCGCCGACTGCAGCTCCACCGCCGAGGCGCGCTGCTGCGAGTGCGAGCTCATGCCGGCCAGAAGGCACGCGCGACCCGTCTGCTGGTACTCCCGCCGGTTGCCCACGCGGGCGCTCAAGTCGCGCAGCTCCTCCTTGATGGCCTCACACGTGGGATCATCTCCCGCCATCCCCGGCGCCGACCGCTCCACGGCCTTCAGCCGGGAGTCCAGTATCCGTGCCGCCCCGGCGTGTTGCCCGCCTTCAGCGGCATCCCGTGCGGCCGCTATGTCTTGGGTCGCGGCAAGGCGAACGCGCTCCCGCTCTACTTCCATGCACGGAGGCGACACTTATGTTTTTAGGATGTTGATGCTTATTTAGGCACCTCCACTTTAGAAATAAGCATTGGTGTTGAAGAAAAGACTAGCTTGTTTTATAAGCATCTCTCTAAGCACCTTGCACTATAGTGTGTACATGCCTAATAGGCACTTGAAGCTAGGTCTCGATTTCTTTGAGATAGCCAAATTCAGACAAACCAGATCATCAACATCTAGGCGATGAGAATTCTTCTTCAACCATATGTAAATATCTCCTAAGGTATATCATACTCCTCCCCCAATCTATCATTGTTGGCAAAGAATTTTTTAATCTATATTGATCCGTAGTCCAAAGAAGAAGGAAATAGAAAACTGACTATATTTTCACCAAAATATAAAGCTAAGTCATATTCATTAAACAACATTTGCTACAACCATCTATTGAGATATTTAAGTTTGACTAAAACATGAGACTAACACTATGTCTTGCTTTCATGTTCTGATTGACAAACAAATTAATTGCTTGTAGTACACCTACTGATAACAATATAATTGATGTTTTACCCACGAGATAGAATGGTGGCCTCCCCTAACTTCCTCATCACGTTCTAAGGCCATCTCCAATGCTAGAAGCATTCCCAGGGGCTTATAGCGAAAAAAAAAACTCTTTAGAACATCTCCAACAGACGCGGCAAAACGCGCGCCCGCGCGGTAAAAGCAGTTTTCCGCATGCGCCGGTTGGTTCCGCGCGCTCCAGCGGTGGCGGGAAGTTACCACGTGCGGGAAGCGTTTGCGCGCGCGCGGGAGAAAGCGGCACGCGGCGCGGTAGATTTGGCGCGCCGCTTCACGCGCGCCTATAAAGTCCCGCGCTTCGCCACGCGCACAGAACAGTCACGCGCCCTCCTCCTCGCAACCTCGCCGCTTTCTGTGCCACCACCGCGCCACCATGCCGCCGCGCCGCCGGGGTGCTTCGGGCTTTCGGGGCGTCCGCGAGCGCCCCAACGACTGGTACTCCGCCGAGATACGGTCCCGCGACGTCCGGCTCGACCTCGGGACGTTCCGGAGCGCGCGCGAGGCGGCCCGTGCGTACGACGCGACGGCGTGGCGCTTGGAGAGGCCCCGGTCGCAAATGAATTTTCGGGACGTCTCACGCGCGAGGAGGCGCAGCGCCTCGCTCCTCCGCCGCGTCTCATCACGGACATGGACCGTGCCGACCACTCTCGGCGGCAGCGCCGTCTCCTCGTCGCCGAAGAGGACGAGCGAGCCATGGCGGAGTGGCGCCGTCGCCACCCAGAGGACGTCGACGCCGAGCGTGCCTACTGGGCGGAGAGGACGGCAAGGCGCCACTCGGAGCGGGCGGACCGGCGTCAGCGGAAGGCAGTGGCGAACGAGCAGTGCGACATCGTCTCCGCAGGTGGGAGGTCGTTCTTCACCTCAGACGATGAACGTTGGGACGACATATGGCTCTCAACCTCGGACGACACCGACGAGAGTGATGATAGTGATGATAGCGACTTGGAGTAGTTTTCTATCTATGTATGCCGTAGTAGTTTCTATCTATCTATCTATGTCGTAGTAGTATCTATCTATCTATGTATGTCGAACTATCTATCTATCTATGCCGTAGTAGTTGCACCGATGTAAAATATCTTTATATCTTTTTTTATCTATGTAATTTTAATTTAAAAAATATTGTAGAATGAGCGCACGCTGCATTTTACCGCGCCTGCTGGAGCTGCGCGCGCGCGGCTGCTGGAGCAAACGCTGCGCGCCGCGCCAAATCAGGCGATGGGCACGCGCCAAATCCGTTTTTACCGCGCGCCACGTTGGGCACCTATTGGAGATGCTCTTAGTGCCCGGTCTTCCAATGACAGGCGCTAATAACGAGCTCTTCATAAATTATAAACAAAGGCCCGGCCATCTCATACGGGAAGAAAAGAGCCGAGCGCTCGGTGCACAAATTTACGCCGATACTGGACCAGGGCATTGGGAAATAACATTGTCACTACCAATCTACCAAGATTAAATTCCTATCGCCCTCTCCTAGCATCTACCCTTGGAGATGGCCTAATGTGTTTGGGGATCCCTGAAAACATATATTGTACTTTGAATTACCAGTAGTACATATAAAGTGAGCAGGGCGTTTTGGCTCAATTAAACTCAAAAATAGAAAAAACTAAAAGCATTTTTCTAACAAAAAATAGGATTTCTTAACGAATGACATAAGTGGTACTCTCTTCGTCCGGAAATACTTGTCATCAAAATGAATAAATACTTGTCATAAAAAAATGAATAAAAAGGGATGTATCTAGATTCATTTTGATGACAATTATTTCCGGAGGAGGGAGTATCTAGGTAAAAAAATATTAATGCTATAAAAATGTTGTTGAAACTTTTTAGAGCACTGTTTTTGGTACTGCAAATTGTTCTTTATATATGTTCTCATTAATGAATAACACCAGGAGTAGCATATATAGTAGCATGATAAAATCCACTCAAAAAATTAGCATCATAGAAATTGCAAGAAAAGGGAAACTTGATTTTTAATGTTTTTGTACACACGCATAGATGACGAGGACCACCAATTACTCATAGAAGTTGTTCAGACTTCGGAATAATAAAAAGGCATCATATCATATGTATAATCAACATGCGTCTTGTTTGTTTCACCAGGCAGAGAACTTAGTCGTCGTTCAGGTCTTGCTTGATGTGTTTAATAAGCTGGGTGGATCCGCCGCTGTTGCCACGCTTCCTGCTCTGCTCACGCGACGTCTCCACCATCTCCTCCATCTTGGGAGTCAGGTACGCCCGGGCCGCCTTGCTCCCCGACTGCAGCTCCACCGCCGAGGCGCGCTGCTGCGAGTGCGAGCTCATGCCGGCCAGAAGGACCGCGCGCCCCGTCTGCTGGTACTCCCGCCGGTCGCCCACTCGCGCGCTCAGGTCGCGCAGCTCCTCCTTGATCGCCTCACACGTGGGATCATCTCCCGCCATCCCCGGCGCCGACCGCTCCACGGCCTTCAGCCTGGAGTCCAGTATCCGCGCCGCGCCGGCGTGTTGCCCGCTTTCAGCGGCATCCCGTGCGGCCGCGATGTCCTGGGTCGCGGCGAGGCGGACACGCTCCCGCTCCACCTCCATGCACGGAGGCGGCAGGTCGGTCAGCTCCAGCGGCCTCTGGATCACCGCCGCTGGTGCGGCGGCGTTGGCGGCCTGCCCTGTCGCGGCGTCCTGGTAGGCGCAGGTCACCTTGACCAGGCGGGTGACCGACTCCGTGGGCCGGGCTCTCGGCACGTACACGAGCACCAAGAAGCGCCTCTCCTCGCCGTCGTAGAGCTCGCCGACGTCGATGGAGGCCGCGCGGCCGTCGGCGTCCACGTGGTTGCCGTAGCAGCCGGACTTGATTTCCTGGACGTGCACGCCCCGGTGCAGGCACATGACGGCGATGCGCGCCTCCTGCACGGCGACCGACAGGAGGCCGCCAATGCACTGTGCAAAAGAGTTCTGGATCGCCGCCTGGTTCCCGACGAAGGAGAAGGTGCCGCCCGTGGCCTGCGCGACTGTGTGCATCCCCAGGGCGTCGTGGTCGGTGCCGAAGCCGAACGTGTGGATCGGCCCGGGCCGGCTCCCAGCGTCCTTGAACGAGGGTGGCACAAGGTCCATGTACCTCTTTCCCCCGAGGTACGAGTCCTGGCCGTCGGAGAGAAGGATCATGCTGGCGACGGAGTTCTTGTGGCGGCGGTCGACGAGCACCTGGGCGCCCACACGGAGGCCCTGGCCGATGTTGGTGCCCGCTTGGACAACGAGGGAGTCCACGGCGAGCTTCGCCGAGGCCTTGCCCGCGTCCGACATGCGCGCGAGGCGGGTCAGGCGGGTCGCCCCATCGGAGAAGGACACGACGGAGAGGCGATCGGCCGGGCCGAGTTGATCGATGACGAACCCCATGGCCTGTTTCAGCAGCGCCAGCTTTTCGCCATTCATGCTGCCGCTGACATCGAGCACGGTGACGAGGTCGAGCGGCGCGCGCGCCACGTCGGCGGGCGCCCTGGCATGGACGAGCACCGCGAACTTGTCCCTGGACGCGCCCCTGCCGAGGGCCGGGAACTCGCAGTGAGTCTTGAGGACTAACCCCCGCCCGTTGTTCGCCAGGGGTTTCTTCTCCTCCACCGGCTCGTCGTCTTGGTAGTACGGGGCAGCCGGGGCCGCGGCCGGCGGCGGCACGGCGAGCCAGGGAAAAATGGTGTGCGACATCGATGTGCCAATAGCTAGGGTTTGGTCGATTTCCTTGGGGAGATGGATATGAATCGGCGTGTGCGTGCCTAAGCCCAATTGCCGGAATATATATGGAAGGAAACTGATCAGCAAAATCTCCTATAATTGTGTAACTGGCTCCATGCATGCAGGGACAACCCAAAACATTTTCTATAGCTATGGCCCACACGTGATCGTGGCGTAGACGAGTAGGCTTTATCTACCGATTCAATCAACATTTAAAACATGATTTTTAGACTTTTTTTTGAAACGATTTTTAGACGTTTTTTTTTGCAGTGAACGATTTTTAGACGTTGGGCAGTTGAGGTTATGAGAGTCCATGTTTGTGAATCTATAATTTATAATACCTAAATAGTTCATCTGCACTAACCTATTTCTCTTGACATGCAGCCTATCCACATCATCATTATGCCACATCAGCTTTTTCCTTTTCTTTTAGACAAATCAACCTTTTCCCTTTTTAGACAAATCAGCCTTTTTCCCTTAATCTCTACTCCTAATGTCTCGGTACGTACGCCGTTCGTTCGTTTTCACCCTTCAATCGATCTCCCCCCACCACCACGCGATCTCCCTCCCCATCGTTTTTTTCCTCCCTCCAAAAACCAGGAGACCGGTTTTTAATTCTCTCAATTTTTATACAACAAAATAAACCAGCAGCCATTAAAAATGTTCATGTATGTGTCAACCTCAACCTCAGAGGCTCATGTATGTGTCATTAAAAATGTTCTCTGAATAATCTGCAGTACATTGGTTTAGTGCCAATTGTGGAGTCAGTGATTCTTCCTGATGGTGACCATCAGATCGAGAGAACTCTTTTGGTGGCGGAGAAGTGCAGTATGAGCCTCTGAGGTACTCTTTGACCTAGCCGAAAATGATTTTCGTTTTGAGGGTATCCTGGTTTGGTTTGCTTTATTTTTTGATTTATATGTACGTTGATGATTCTAAAGCTATTGGGTTTGTTCTTCGAACTGAAATAATTCCTTTATGTGTGAGTACTATGGAGATGGGAAGTGAACTTCCCAAAACAGTATGAACTCAACTCTTTCTCTGAATTTAATTATTTTATGATGCTTTCAAAGCCGATGATGACCACGTCTCGGACCCACACAACGGAGGAAAGGGATGTCGGACACGAAGACGAGGATGGTCGTGGCTCCATTGAGGACGGTGGTCGCGAGGAGCAGTCATAGGACTGGACAACAAACAAGCTAATAACTACCTGGTACTCGTCGTGATTCTGGAACGGGAGGAGGGTCGCTACCCCTACCGCCCACGAAGCTAAAGATGCTCATGTGGCCGTCATGTGGCAGCGAGGTGGTGGCTGTGGAGGGGAAGGGGGATGCGGTTGGAGATGCGTGGGCAAGAAATTCTCCGCCTTCGATTGAGAGGCAAGCATGAAGAAGCTAACCAACTTTTGGTAAGTGTTGTATCTGCTGTTACTGTGTGTTGACAGGAGTTCGTCTTTGTGGAAGAGCAAGAAGAACTACATGACCTCTTCACTGTTGTTTGTTCATTTCCAGAGAGAGTATCAGAGAGAAACGGAGGATGTGCTTTAAGAACTTCTATTGATGAGCTTATGCATGAGAAGGGAAGGAGCTCAATCAGATTCGTCTATCTTTTGCCAGGGTGCATTTGCATTACATATTGTTAGTTAATGCTCTGATTTTCCAATCTGTAGGTTAAGGTGTACTTACCTTGCTGGCCAAAGTGCTTTATTTATTTATTTATTTTTATTTTGCACATCATAGCCGACGAGAGTTTATCAGCCTACTTATCTTACTATTACCTTCTATTCTAACTGCAGGCATACTATAAAGCATATTGCAGCTGAACACAAGAAAGGAGAAGATGCTGACATGCATGCCTTAAATATATTTATGCAGAACAAGCATTAGTACATGTATAGACTTGTAGAGGACGAAATATAGCAATTAGTACCAGCTGCATATACAACGATGTGGCGTTTGACTGTACGTATATATTATGAACCAAGAATAGGATAGTCCTATATGGTCAGTCATATGTTTGATATGTTGTGATAATCAAATATATAACCTCATGCCTTCGGTTCTGACTGCACGATACAAATTGTTCACTTGATAGTATTTTCGTAAAATAACATTCCAGTTTTATTACAGCTATATAAGTAAATTTGCAAGAGTTTGTGCCTGATTTTGACCATTGCACTGCTGATAATAATTATATTCTCCTTAACTGATCTGATTAGGAGATTAGGCATTGGTACTTTTTAGTTGCTGATAATAATTTTATTCTCATTGATGCTAATTAATGTCTGAATGCACTTGATAATATGTATGATTGGTGCCATAAGCAATTCTTTATTTATAGGTAGTAAGCTTTGGTTGTATTTACTTTTATTTGGAGTTGTGGAATCTTGTCTGGTGATTTCCTTAGACATCTTATTTGGTTCTTAGTGTACTTCTGACCGGACTGCGGTAAGCAAAGAACAACAACACATGTACTCGAAAGGCTATCTCCTCATCGTTCCGTATGGAAACTACTTGGAGGTGCCAAATTTATCAAAATGAACAACAAGCACATGTATTGAAAGCTATATACCATATTGTTCAATCTGGAGTTTACTCCGATCTGTCAAATATGCTAATTATCAAACTGAACCACACTACTCATAGATTAATTTGTCCGATATTTGTATTAGTTCAAATGTAGCCCACGGGTGGACACTTTTAAAATGGATCACTAACCCGATATAGAAATAGAATTGATATTTGTGCAACAACAAGACGACACTATCTCAAAAGAGAATTATTATGTTTAATCAACATCTTGATAATGTTCATATACGATGGATCATGGTAGAAGTAGTTTAGCTAAACATATATTATTTGCATGTCAATTTTTTATGTTGTCCCTGTACCATGGTTATTTATTTTGTTATTTTGATTTATCCTACTTGCTCACCCAAGCTCTAGACGTTTTCCTCAGCCGCCGAACTCCTCATTCCACTAAATTGAGTACTCTTTCCATTCTTTGTTCTCCATTCTCTCATCAACCGAGGGTTCTGGGGTGACATAGGAGGAGATGTTTGGTTGATTCAGAGTGAGAGTTTGCTCCAATGTTTTTAAGGCTAGGCGAGGCGCTGTGGGGAGGGCAGCCAGTCATACAGGCACGCATAGAAAGAAAGAATCAGGAGGGAGCGCAAGGGAGGGCCGAGATCTCACCCCCCCCCTCCCCCACCTCAGTTTCCTGCGCGAGCTCCATGTTCCCGCTCGAGAGCTATTTCCCGCTGCCCGCCCTAACTATGGCTTCTAATTTCGCCCAAGGCGGTGCTTTGCGCGCCTATGGCCTTGTACAATGCTAGGTGCTTAGAAAAATAAACCGGATTTTTTAAGCACCAGTGCCTATTCCAGAGGAGAGACGCATAATTAAGTGTCTATCCTTTACATAAGCACCAATGTTTCAAGAAACTCTGGTTTGCACCTCCTCTAAGCGTCTTGCATTGTACAAGGCTTAAGCGACGCTCCAGACGCCTCAAGCTCCAAAGTGGGCACCTTTCGTAGCTGTCAAAGGCGAGCCCAGCGCCTTGAGGTTGGTGGGCGCCCTGACTTCTAAGTGCCGCCTTAGAAACGCCTTGAAAACAATGGTTTGCTCTCATTATCGACCAACATAACGACAAATAAGTCGTGTCTATTTTTTTTCTCTATTGGTTGTCAGTGGTTGGAGTATATTTCGGGGCCAAAATAAGTAAATAATTATTTTGTGACTTAATGAGAGAGAAGCTAATGGAAGTGCCTTTCTTTTGGCAAATAACGGGACCTTTGGAAGTTAGGAAATGACAACTTTAGCTTTGGCATGTAAGGTTTAGCCACTTGTAAAATCTAAACAACCGCTTTTGATTGCAACTGGACTATCAAAGAAATCAATGGCTATCTATTTAGATAGGCATCATAATAAGCAATGCGGCACGACAACAGGCGTGGGGTGGGTCTAGGAGACATGCATGTAGAGAGAGATGGGTGCCACACATAGGACGCTGCTTGCACTGTTTTTAAGCATGAAATGTGACCCTCAAATAAGATTATAATTTGTCTGGTTGTATATGATGTATGTAAATAATGTATATTATTTACCCGTAGCAACGCACGGGTATTTACCTAGTAAAAGATTAAGAGACGCCCAACCTTCTCTCCCGCAAAGAACCTATGAAACCAACCGTCTGACCGAAGAATATATACCGCCCTTCGTTAGCCAGAAAATAAATTAGGGCATCTCTAGCCGTTCGGCCCCTCAGGGCGCCTAAGTAGAGCGGCCTGGGGGCGTGCCGACGCTAGTTCGGCCCCTGAGGGCGACCTAGCTCCCAGTCACGCCCCCAAGCGCCGGCCCCAGGATGCGGGAAATTTGAACTAGGTCGTTCCCGCTCACAAAAGACGCCACAAATTCGGCGATCGGACGTAGTCTGGCGTTATAAAAAACAGAGCGCCGCACGCCGCAAGTTCGCGTGCGCAACGAATCACTCGGCGGGGTCGGCTCCAGGCGTTGGCGGAGTCGGCGTGCGCGGGCTCGACGGTGTCGGAGCTGCTTCGGTGCTGGGATGTGTCAGCGCGGCTTCGGTACCGCTGGGCGGCGATGTAGAGGCGTCGTTCGGGCTTGGCGTCCGTGTGGCCGTGGGCGCGGGAGCTGGCGTCGTCGGCGTCGTCGGCGTTGCCGTCTGCATCTGGTTCAGGATGAGGCCGCGCTCCGCCATGTACCACGCCCTGAGTTACTCGTCGCTGCTCTGGAGCATGTCCGCCCCGCCCATCAGAAAAGTCATGTCGGTGTTCCTCTTCTTCGCGGCGACGTTGGTCCGGAGCAGGTCGACGTTGGTCCGGAGCAGGTCGAGCTTGATGGCGCTGTTCGTCATCAGCGACGACCACCGCGCCTCGGTCTTCTCTTCACGTAGGACGACCCGGGCCTGGGCGTCGGCGAGGCAATGCTCGATGGACTCCTGCACTCGCGTGGTTGCCGCGTCGGCGTTTTTCCCCTTCTTTGCCAATTTGTGGCCGTCCGGCCGCCCCTCTGACGTGCCCGGAGTCGTCGCGTCCGGCTTGTATGTCTCCTTGGCCTTGTCGAGGGTACGTCGGACTTTCGCCCACTTCTCGCACTTGTCAATGCGCTTGTAGACGTGGAGGTACTTGAAGTCGGCGTCGAGGTTGTCGCGCCGATACATGGTGAACATGCGCAGCAACTGCGCGGATGAACAAACAGTTGGCGGGCGGCGGGCGTAGACGACGAAGAGATGCGGGCGAACGGCGTGTGTACCTGATCCTCAATGCTGGCGCCGCTCTCCGGGCGAGCCGCGACCTCCTCGACGATTCCATGCCATCTGTTGCACGCCCCCTGGATACGCCCCTAATGGTTCGCCATCGCCTTGGAGCCGCACTGCATGTAGACGCCTTTGAAGTAGGGGTCGACGAGCTTCCGCTCGTCGAACTCGGCCTTGATGCGGTCCCAGTACGTCTCGAAGCTCTGGTTCGTGCCGGTGGTCGGGTCGAGGCAGACGACTTTCCATACTTCGGCGAGGCATTCCTCCTCCTTGGACGTCCACTTGATGCGCGGTTCGCCTGGCCTAGCCGCCCGCTTCTTCTTCTGACGCCCCTTCGTCGGATCAGGAGCCGGCTCCTCCTCCTCCTCCTCCTCCTCCTCCTCCTCCTCCTCGTCCTCCTCCTCCTCCTCGGGTTCCTGCGCTTTGTGCGCGTCCTCGCCGTAGACGTAGCCGAGTTCGGCCCCCATGTCGCCGCTGAGATCCACTACCTCGGGAGACGCGGCGGCCGCGGTCGATCCTGTCGCGATGATGTCGTCCATGTCGGCTCCTGTGTCATCGGTGTCGCCGAGGTGCGAGAAGGGCAGCGGTCCACGACGGAGATGGGGCGTCGGTGTGGACGCGTAGGCGGGCGGCGAGTAGTTGTATGGAGGGTACTGCACGCCGACGAAGGCGGGCGAGGGTGTGCGTGTCGCGGGGTGGCCATGAGGGAAGGTCACGTTTGGGTTGAACCCACCGTGCGCGTCGCCGTCGGCGTAGCCGGGCGACGACGATCCCCATGGAGATCCGACGCCTTGCTATCCCCAGGGCGCATACTGGGCGTGGCTGACAACGGGTGGATTCATCATCCCTGCGTGGTCGACCGATGAGGAGGACGCCGCCGCGTGCGCCGCGTTGTCACGGGTCTTCTTGGCGATGGCCCTGTTCCCCGGTCGGCGGTGACTGCATCGCGTCGCTGAACTTCCACCCTCCACTCGGTGTTCGACATGCCCAGTGGCTTCAATGGCGGCGTCCTCGGCTTCCTCTGCTTTGGCTGGGCCACGGTGCCAGTCATGGTTGCCGCCGCGCGCGCCATGGCGTACTTCTTCGGCGGCATGGCGGCGACTAGAAGGCGAGCGGGAGGGGGTTTGGCGGGAGAAAGGGAGGGAATGACGGGAGGAAGGCGAGCGAGCGGGAGGGATGCGAGGGAAAAGTGTCAAGAAACGGCGGGAAAAGGCCCTCGGGTCACCGCTAGGGCGGATCCACGCGCCTTTTTCGCTTGTGCCGGCTCCCCAAGTGCCCCCCAGGTGCCGGGTTCGGCCTGGGTCCGCCGGCACCAGTTTTGGTCCGAGCCGACAAAAAACGGGCTTCTTGGGACGCAACTGGGCCGTTTTTTGGTGCCAGCGCGGCAAAAACGCCTAAGAAGGGCCTGTTGGGGGCGCGGCTGGAGATGCTCTTAGTGGCCTCCTCCTCTTTCGCCTTCCCTAACCGAAGAATACCGCCCACTTTAGATAGACTATATAAGCGGCGCTCTTCCATCTCCGTCTCCCAGATCACAAAAATCCACCGCCACCGCGTCCTTATCTTCTCTCTACTTCACCTCTTAAGATCCATCCATCTTGATCCCGTCTGTTGTTCTCTGGTCATGCCGCCGGTGGCCTCGCAATGCACTGCGCCTCCGCCCTCACCTCCTCCTGCTGCCCCCATGCGCCTGGCCATGGGATCACTGGTTGTTGACGTTCTACTGTGGCGCCACGCCGCCAACGGCCAACCTACTGCTGCAGAGGACGGAGGAGTTGACCTGTGGTCGGCTGCCTTGCGCAACCTGGATCCTGAGCACGATCACACCCATCTCCCCGTCTAGAGTTTTTTTATTCCATTCAAGCTACTCTGGTAAGTGGTGTATATGTTGATCCGTTTTGTAATACCCACGAAGCAAATTGGTTGCCACACCCCCGTTACACCATTGGACTCTCATCAGGTTGTTGCTCATCCATTGTTTTTTTAATCAGGTAGCTGGATGCTCGCGTCCAAGATCTGCATGACTGCAGGTGATTAGGAAATAGTTTCCCAACTTCTCTATTTTAGCTACCTAAGAAAGGATATCTATCCAAGGCATGCATCATTAGTCCAACATAAAATTTCCACACCCAAGGTCATCTGTGATCGGAGGAACACTTTATGTACAGACACGTGGAAGTGAAACTGAAGAGCTATGTAACTACTCTATGTAATATGGGCTTTTATTTTTGACAAGGTATGTTAATTATATGAGATGACCACTAACTTGATTTTTTCAGAGGTATGGATCTGTTATTTTAGTTTATATCCCATGATGTCTCTTTCCTTTGTGAAGCATGAAATTGCATCGGTCCTAACCATGTATTGTCATATCGCGCAACCCAGGAATTGATGATATTAAAAGAGAAGTATGATGATCAGTTGTATGAAAATATTCGATACATCCAGGACTATGGTCATGAGAGGATTGTTCCTACAGGACCAATGAATGTTAAATATATCACTGACCATGTATTGTCATATTTGCGCATCCTAGGAACTGATGAGATTAAAAGAGAAGTATGGTTCCAGTTGTATGGAAAGATTTGATACATCCAAGACTACAGTAATGACAATTGTCTCTAGAGGACCAGTGAATATTTTATATAAATTCCGACAATGGACTTCACATACTTTATATTGTGTATCATTTGGTCTTGGTTTTGTTGTTTTCTTGAGGAATGTAGGTATATTGTTGTTTTCTTGAGGAACACATGTTATCTATGTTATGTACTCAGTTTAAGTTTAAACCCTTCTCATATTTATTTTATGCAGTTGCCACTCATCTTTGTTGACTAAGTATCATCAGGAACACATGTTATTTCTGGAAAGCCTTGATGGGTCTTACATCTACACATCCCCCTCTTCTTAAGAATCTTGGTTATGAATACAAACAAATTATTCTATGCAAACAGTGTTTTCTTAGTCAAGTGTTTTGCAATTTGCATATGCTGAACCAACTAAGTGATAACTCATTCACACTTAGTCATTAAGGATTTTATCATCTTATAATCAAGTAGTATTCTGGTAGCCTACTATATTTCAGGGATAAACTTTTTCTGGTATACCAATGAAGGATCATAAGGACAATGATCAGTATAGATTTTATGTTGAACGCCACATCTCAAATCAACTCAAATCTTGTATTTTATGTGTAGTATATGATTGCCTGACTCCATGCTATTTGTTTTTAGTTTTCATTCGCTTATTTTTCTAATATACCTACTGTCCGAAGTATGAACAAAATAATTCAGCACGGTTGAGATCCTAAACCACAAAAAATGAATTTTTTCATTTTCCATTTGCTCAATGTAGCTTATAATATTCATTTGTAGTTTCTTTTTGTTGTAATTTTACAAAACGATAATATGTATATTGGTGCTTTTGTGTGTAAGTACACATGCTCTTTCAGCCCAACTCTTTGACACAGAGAAATTCATATTCACTTCGATGAAAAAATAAATTATAAAAGGAATTAGTACTCTTCTAATCCAGTGATCATGATTAGTTCTGCTTTTATTGTTGATATTGGAGCTCCATCCAGTATGTTGTAGTTTTGTGTCAGCTGAGGTCATATATCTCTACTATGCAAAAAAGGCATTTATTTATTTTTTACGACGTGCAAAGGGCTAACAATTCCCGCAGCAACGCGCGGGGGTATCATCTAGTTATATAGATACGGGGAGGCCCGTTTTGGCTCTTGCATGCATTTGCTCCCTACTAGTGAGCAGTAAATTAAAAAAAATAGAAAATAAATTTTAAAAATCCATTTTTTTGGTAGATGTTCATGTTAGTGTCGCAAACATGTTCCGTATTTTTCATGCAAAATGGAGCAACAGTGTATCATCGCTGAAAAATACAAAGTTGGGTGTAACATTTGATGTTCAACTTGTTTTTTTGTGCATGCCAAGATGCTTAAGCTTTTCACCTAAATATTTGCGAGTAGCATTTGGATGTGACTATGAACACATCGTTTTTTCTTTGATTTTGTTTACATTTGAAATGTCATTTTTTTGGCATGTAGGAGCAGATGCTCCTAAGAGTCGAAATGGACTTTTGGAAATTTAGATTGCCATTCAATGTCAATGATATCCATCTATTATGAAGATGAAAACTATGGAGATCAGATGTGATTGGTGTCGTGGTTCTAAGTCTGACAGTAGAAGGGGGGGGTACGTAGAAGGAGGCAAGATCCTAGCTACGGTGAGCTTGTGCACGCAAGATTTACGAGTTCAGGCCCTTCTCTGAGAAAGTAAAAGCCCTACGTCTTGGTGCCCGGAGGCGGTCGACTGGATTATGCGTGAAATTACAAGGGGTGCAAACCCTTGTCTCAGTGGAGGAGGGTGGCTTATATAGAGTGCGCAAGGACCCCAGCCAGCCCATGTTACAAGGAGTTCAATGTACATTAAGGTGAGATGTTACTGGTAACGCCACCAATAGAGACTTATAAATGATCATTAACGCTACGGAGTGAACGCCTGACCGTTGCCATCCTGAGTGAATTTAGATCTTTTGTACTCCGAATGGTTTCTTGTATGGTCGAATGATGATATACTGGTCAAATGGAATTGGGTTATTCGAGTGGAGTTGTTGGTCGAGTGGGTTGCACTCTGAGGTGATTCAAAGTCGGTGGATGCTGTTGTGCTTTGAATGCTGTTGATCTTAGGGTAGTGTCCTTGGGAAGGGCATCTAGGTCAGGCCTATTACCCTACCCTAGGTACATGTCATCGTCATTTGCCCCCGAATGGATCGAGGTCTGAGGGGAGAAGAGGTTGAAGATGGTTCCGACCCAATTCTCATGCTTCGGGGGCATCTTACCTGGGTTGGTGAACCACGCTGGAACTTCAACTTTATTTTCAATCGCCTTCATCCATTCAGAAATTGTCGAGTGAACTTATCCTGATATGCTTCGAGTGTCGGAGGGGTATGAAATCTTGGGCGTGACTGGTTGCACTGCTATTCCCAGATCTCACGGGATTTGAAATTTGGGGAAGCGCGCGGGACGGAGAGTGACGCAGTAAATGAGACGGATTAGGCAGGGGCGCCTCGATCTCCATGCCACCTTTTTTGCCACGTACCGAGCGCGCGGCTGTTGCAGGATTTGACAGGATCTCTTGGGCCCGCATGTCAGCCACTCGGAAGCGGGCAAATAAAATACTCCGCGGCTGGTGCGTCTGCACAACGCATCCCATTCTCCTTCTCCTTCCTCTATTTCTCCACCTCGTCCTCCGCCACTCTCGACACCACCGGACCACCCGTGAGCAGCCTGCGGCGATGGGGAAGGACAAGACGGCGTCCCTGGAGCGTGCCAAGAAGAAGGCGGCGGCGGCGACGGGGAAGCCGAAGGGGTAGAAGACAAGTCGGGGGGGGGGGAGTCTTCTTCAAGGTCCGGCTTGCCGCCCGGCTGGATCCAAGGCGACTGGATTCGGTCCACGATTCAGCAGGAGGATGTGGAGGATCTGGCTGAAGGGGGCTTGATTGCTCATGGATCTTGGAGGCTGCCTGGCAATGAGACCGAGCCGCAGCCGCAGGAGGGTGAGTGCGTCCTCCTCGCGACTCACGTTGACTGTGGTTTCTCTTTGCCCCCTCATCCTTTCTTCCGGGGTTTTCTGAACTTTTTTAGAGCCCAACTTCACCACTTTACCCCCAACACCATCACGTACCTCGCTGCATTCATTTCCATGTGTGAAAATTTTCTGGGCTGTCAACCGCACTAGGGTCTCTTCAAACACATCTTTACATGTCGCTCTCAGTCTGTGAAAAAGGCTAATCCGAGTGATGAGAGGACGCACGTGATCCAGATGTGTGGAGGTCTAGGTATTCATATGAGAGGCAAAAGTACTTTTCCAGCTGTGATTCTTCTCGAGTCAGTTAGAGGGTGGCAGTCGACCTGGTTTTACTGTAAGGACCAACCGACTCCTGGCCAGTCGGCCGGTCTTCCTCCCTTCTCCATGGAGCGAGTCCAGCAGCCCACTTATTTGAAGGTAACTCCAGCAGAGAAAGCAGAGGTGAACATGCTGATGGAACGAGTCGTCCAATTAGTCCGCGACGGCGTGACTGGTATGGACTTGCTGGAGGTGTTTCTCAGTCAACGCATCCAGCCACTCCAGGCCCGTGATCATCCTATGTGGATGTACTCGGGTATTGAAGACACCACTCGGATCCACCCGGAGGAGGTCACCGAAGAAACGGTGGAGCAGTGGTTGCAGGGCATCACTGGAAACAAAGATAACCCCAGGGGGTCCAGAAGAGTCCAACCATTTGGTGCTGACCATGAACCTGAAAAGGTCCGTCCTTTACTGTCGAGTGTTTCTTCATTCTGATTTGCAACTATCTTTGTGTCCAACTGATGTCTATGCTATTCTTTGCCTTGCAGGTTTACACTGAGATGTACTCGATGCCCAATGGAGAGCAGGACCAGGAAGGAGAGGCAAGTGGAGGCGAAAGTGGCGACTGGAAATCCAATGACGAAGACGGGGAGGAGAACGAGGACTCAAGCGACGGCGAGGAAGTCGACTCCCCACCTCGCATTGGAAGGCGCTCCAAGCAGACCCATGACCCAACGAGTATCCGTGGCAAGGCAGTCGCGCAGACGTCAAAACGCACTCAGACTTCCTCCCCTGTTCCGACTGAGAAGGCCCCGAAGCAACCCAAGATTGCGGCTCCCAAGCCTCGGAAGACCCTGCCTAAGATCAAGGTTGACGTTCCGATCGCCTCCGGGTAAGAGTTTTGTTTTCTCTTTTTACTCAAGAACTTCTTAAGTAGCTGTCGACTCGTTTTCTTGATTGACCGAGTGAGTTCGGGAACTTGCAGTGCTACTACTTCTGGGACCTCCATGGATATTTACAGGGATGAAGATGATGCGGAAATGGAAGATGCGGCCACCTCCAAAGCAGGTGTGACTCTGCCATCTTGCCTCCACTTTGTCAATTAATTTGCAGGTCGACTGATATCTTACGGTCGAATCTTTTGCAGCGTCGCAACATGTGATTGAACTTCTAGACGATGATGAAGATGTGCCCCAGAGGCCTATGGGGAGGAGAGGCAGGAGCTCGGGCAGGAAGGCGCCGGCCGGCAAGACATCTCAGACGACATCAGTGCTCGAACCGATGATCCAGCAGGCTGGAGACCTCAATTGGGCCTCTGTCACTTTTGTTGATCCTGTGTCGACTCAACGTCCTTTAGTGTCAACTGCTCAAGATCCTGCTTCATCTGTACAACTCCATACTTTAGATCCTCAGACTGCTGCGACTGTTCCACCATCTCCGCTATTCGTCACCCATCATGTCCCGGAGGATCAGGCGAGCGCGGCTAAAGAAGCCATACGCCAAGCAGGCCTGATGATGGAGCGGATGAAGATGGTGCGTGAGACCAGCCAAGCCGCCCATGACGCCAGTGCAGCTCCCCAAGCCAACGTCCAGGTTAGTTGATTTCCGACTGATCTCCTAGCTTGACACTTGGAAACTGCTGCCTTATTATTCGTAAGATGTCCGTGGATGAGCATTTCACTTCATGTGCACCTGTTCACCCACTGGGTGTTTTATTTTATTTTGCAATCTTGTTCTCTTGAGTCGACTCTGTCTCGTCGAATGAACTTTCAGATTTGTGGGGGCACGTAGAGTGCACCCACTGGGTGTAGTCCTCGAGACCGTCGTCGAATGTTTGATTCGGCGAGGGTCTTAGATCTTATTTATAATATATCCACTCAGTCTTGAATGGATCTCATCGAGTGAATTCTCGAATCCAGTGGGGGCACGCCAAGTGCACCCACTGGGTGTAGTCCCCGAGACCGCGGTCGACTGCGGGCAGTCGGCAGTGATCTAAGAATCAATGTTGTAGTTGCTTTTCTCTTCCTTCTCTTTTTTTGACGACTGGGTTGACCAAATCGAGTACCGAACCGAACCAGTGGGGGCACGCCAAGTGCACCCACTGGGTGTAGTCCCCGAGACTACTGTTGGATGTTTGATTCTGCAGTAGTCTTAGAACTCTTTTTGTCGTAATATCCTAAACTCATACCTTCATTTCCGTCGACTAACATATCTTATTTGCTGACTTCAGAAATCCTGTGAGCTCATATCCCAATTTGCTGAATTCGAGAGGAAGCAGATCCAGCTCAATCTTGACCTAGACTTGGCCAAGCAGAACTTGCAGAAGGCTATGGATGAAACAACTGGTATGGAAGGTAAAAGCCTGCCGACTATGAGTTTGGACTGTCTCTCGTGTCATATTTACGTTCTTCTTTCTGAACCGAGTGTTATTTTTTTAGAGAAAATGAGGCAAGCTCTAGCACAGAAGGACCTTGATCCCGCAGCGGCACAGAAAGAATCCCAAGAGAAAACAGCACTCGCCGACGAGAAGTTGGCTTCAGTCCGGACGTTAGAGGAAGACAACGCCAAGCTGAAGACTGCTCTTGTCGAAGCTAACAAGGAAGTGACACGTCTGAAGAAGGACAAGGTAGCCCTGAACGACAAGATTGAAGATATCTCCTGGAAGAGGAATGAGAGCTGGAGGCTTATTTGGGGGGACTTGCCAAGAAGTTATTCCTCATGCTTGAAGGTATTTTCTCCTGCTCGACTGGTTTCTCTTGATAGTTGTTGATTCTTTAGACAGCTCTTCAACTCATTATTTTGCTGCGCCGTGCAGAATTTTGCCAAAACTTCGAAGAAGAGACTGGGCGGATTGAAACGAACTTGGACCCCATCAACTCTCATGTTAAGGATGAAGCTGCCATGAATGTACTCTGACTGGAATCTCGTCTTGCCAGCGTCGTGGATTATCTGGCTCGACTGAAGGTGGCGGTTTCCCGAGTCGACACGGAGCTCTGGCCGAAGGAGAGGTTCCAGAATGACCTCGAGTCTCTGATGACTCGACTCAATGAGATCCCCGGCCGAGTGCAGGCATGGAAGAAGTCATCTGCCCGATGTGGTGCTGATGTGGCTCTGTCTCTGGTTCGTGTCCACTGCAAAGAGGCCAAGGAGGAGAAGCTAGCAGCGCTCAAGGTCTCCAACACCAAGCATCGCCAGTTCTAGTCCTTCATGGAGACCTTCATTGAAGCAGCCACTCGCATCACGGACGTAATCGACCTGGACGAATTCATCGAGCCAGCCAGTCCTCCTCCAGAGGAGTGAACAAACTTTATGCCTTAATTAAATTTGCCTCGGAATGCCGAGTGATTTTGTAACCGTTAAAACTCCTTTGGGCCTAATACTTGAGCACTTTTATCTATGGTTCTTAACCCTGCGAGATTTATCTGAACTTGGTTTTTCTTCGAATATGTTTGTCTTCATCTGTGCTGCTTTTGAATCTCTTGACTCCGAGTGAAACTTGATTCTTCAGTCGGAACTGTCATTGACTTTGTGATGCAGCTCTATCGAGTGGGTTATGGACAAGAGCACTAGGTGTTGTGCACGACCTGCACTTCGTCCCCCTTGTGGATCGGGATGGAGCGGACATTGTACTTGTGGCGTAGCTCCGTCGAGTGGGTCATGGACAAGAGCACTAGGTGCTATGCACGACATGCACTTCGTCATCCTTGCGGATCGGGATGGAGCGTACGTTGTACTTGTGACGCAGCTCCGTTGAGTGGGTCATGGACAAAAGCACTAGGTGATGTGCACGACCTGCACTTCACCGTCCTTGCAGATCGGGATGGAGCGTACGTTCTACTTGTGACGTAGGTCCATTGAGTGGGTCATGGACAAGAGCACTAGGTGCTGTGCACAACCTGCACTTTGTCATCCTTGCGGATCAGGATGGTTTTTAACTTAGGCGAGTACCAAACCGTGGCTAAGCCCCGGAGTGGGAGGATTGCTCTCCACTCAGTAGGATTTTAGAAAATTAGGCGAGTACGGGACTGCAGCTAAGCCCCCGAGTGGGAAGATTTCTCTCCACTCGGCAAGATTTTAGAAACAGAGGCGAGTATGGGACTGCAGCTAAGCCTCCGAGTGGGAGGATTGCTCTCCACTCGGTAGGATTTTAAAAACTTAGGCGAGTACGGGACTACAGCTAAGCCCCCGAGTGGGAGGATTGCTCTCCACTCGGTAGGATTTTAGAAACTTAAGGCGAGTACGGGACTACAGCTAAGCCCCCGGATTGGAGGATTGCTCTCCACTCGGTAGGATTTTAGAAATTGAGGCGAGTACGGGACTGCAGCTAAGCCCCCGAGTGGGAGGATTGCTCTCCACTCGGTAGGATTTTAGAAACTTAGGCGAGTACGGGACTGCAGCTAAGCCCCCGAGTGGGAGGATTGCTCTCCACTCGGTAGGATTTTAGAAACTTAGGCGAGTACGGGACTGCAGCTAAGCCCCCGAGTGGGAGGATTGCTCTTCACTCGGTAGGATTTTAGAAACTTAGGCGAATCAGGTTCGCGGCTAAGCCCTTGAGTGGGAGGATTGCTCTCCACTCAGTAGGATTTTAGAAACTTAGGCGAATCAGGTTCGTGGCTAAGCCACCCACTGGGAGATTTGAACATACATCCTAACAGGACAACAATTATTAAGGTACTACAAAAATCTTGTGTTTGATAAGCAAACTGAACGATTCTTATTACAACTCATTGACTCGAGTGTTTAAGTGTAAAAATGGCGGAGCAGATTCGTGTTCCAAGCGCGTGGCTTGTCTTTCTTGTGTTCCACATTGTAAAGGTGATATGCTCTGTTGTGGAGCACCTTGGTGATGATGAAGGGACCTTCCCAAGCAGGAGCAAGCTTGTGAGGCCTTTGTTGATCCACTCAGAGCACAAGGTCTCCTTCCTGAAATGCTCGACCTCTCACATTTCTGGAATGGAATCAGCAGAGGTCTTGCTAATAAATGGTCGATCGGATCAAGTCCATCTCTCTCTCTTCTTCCAAGAGGTCAACAGCATCTTGCCGAGCCTGCTCTGCTTCAGCTTCTGAGAAAAGTTCCACTCGGGGTGCATTGTGAAGCAAATCGCTTGGCAGTACGGCTTCAGCCCCCATAGACCATGAAGAAGGGAGTCCGGCCAGTCGACCGATTTGGCGTTGTTCTCAATCCCCAAAGGATGGATGGCAACTCATCTACCCAAGAACCTGTTGCATGCTTGAGATCACGCATTAAGCGGGGTTTCAGCCCTTGGAGGATCAAACCATTTGCTCTCTCTGCCTGCCCATTCGACTGCAGATGCGTGACAGACGCATAGTCGACCCGAGTTCCTTGGGAGGCATAGAATGCTCTAAACTCATCAGAATCAAAGTTGGAACCGTTATCAGTGATAATACTGTGAGGGACTCCATATCTAAATGTCAGCTCTCAGATGAAACTGATGACAGCGCTTGAATCGAGACTCTTGATAGGCTTGGCTTTGCTAACTCTTGAGCATGTGTTGGTTTTCCCTTGAAGAGGAAAGGGTGATGCAGCAAAGTAGCATAAGTATTTTCCTCAGTTTTTGAGAACCAAGGTATCAATCCAGTAGGAGACTACACGCAAGTCGCTTAGTACCTGCACAAACAATCAAGAACCTTGCAACAAACACGATAAAGGGGTTGTCATTCCCTTCACGGCCACTTGCAAAAGTGAGATATGATAAATATAATAAGATAAATATTTTTGGTATTTTTGTTGCATAGATTGGAAAGTAAAGATTGCAAAATAAACGGTGACAGAAATTGGCAAGTTGACGGGAAACTAATATGATGTAAAATAGACCCGGGGCCATAGGTTTCACTGAAGGAAATATGCCCTATAGGCAATAATTAAGGTATTATTTATTTCCTTATTTCATGATAAATCTTTATTATTCATGCTAGAATTGTATTAACCGGAAACATAATACATGTGTGAATACATAGACAAACAGAGTGTCACTAGTATGCCTCTACTTGACTAGCTCGTTGATCAAAGATGGTTATGTTTCCTAACCATAGACATGAGTTGTCATTTGATAAACGAGATCACATCATTAGGAGAATGATGTGATTGACTTGAACCATTTCGTTAGCTTAGCACTTGATCGTTTTAGTTTACTGCTATTGCTTTCTTCATGACTTATACATGTTCCTATGACTATGAGATTATGCAACTCCCGATTACCGGAGGAACACTTTGTGTGCTACCAAACATCACAACATAACTGGGTGATTATAAAGGTGCTCTACAGGTGTCTCCGATGGTACTTGTTGAGTTTGCATAGATCGAGATTAGGATTTGTCACTCTGATTGTCGGAGAGGTATCTCTCGGCCCTCTCGGTAATGTACATCATTATAAGCCTTGCAAGCAATACAACTAATGAGTTAGTTGTGATATGATGCATTACGGAACGAGTAAAGAGATTTGCCGGTAACGAGATTGAGCTAGATATTGAGATACCAACGATCGAATCTCGGGCAAGTAACATACCGATGACAAAGGGAACAACATATGTTGTTATGCGGTTTGACCGATAAAGATCTTCGTAGAATATGTAGGAGCCAATATGAGCATCCAGGTTCCGCTATTGGTTATTGACCGGAGACGTGTGTCGGTCATGTCTACATAGATCTCGAACCCGTAGGGTCCGCACGCTTAACGGTCGGTGACGATCGGTATTATGAGTTTATGTGTTTTGATGTACCGAAGGTAGTTCGGAGTCCCGGATGTGATCACGAACATGACGAGGAGTCTCGAAATGGTTGAGACATAAAGATTAATATATTGGACGACTATATTCGGATACCGGAAGTGTTCCGGGTGATTTCGGAGAAAACCAGTGTGCCGGAGGGTTACCGGAACCCCCCCGGGAGAAGTAATGGGCCACATGCGCCTTAGTGGTGATAACCCACAAGTATAGGGGAACGCAACAATTTTCGAGGGTAGAGTATTCAACCCAAATTTATTGATTCGACACAAAGGGAGCCAAAGAATATTCTCAAGTATTAGCAGCTGAGTTGTCAATTCAACCACACCTAGAAACTTAATATCTGCAGCAAAGTGTTTAGTAGGAAAGTAATATGATAGTAGTGGTAACGATAGAAAAAGGTAATGATAGCAAAAGAAATGTTTTTGGTATTTTGTAGTGATGATAGCAATAGCAACGGAAAAGTAAATAAGCGAAGAACAGTATATGGAAAGCTCGTAGGCAATGGATCGGTGATGGAGAATTATGCCGGATGTGGTTCATCATGTAACAATCATAACATAGGGTGACACAGAACTAGCTCTAGTTCATCAATGTAATGTAGGCATGTATTTCGAATATAATCATACGTGCTTATGGAAAATAACTTGCATGACATCTTTTGTCCTACCCTCCCGTGGCAGCGGGGTCCTAATGGAAACTAAGGGATATTAAGGCCTCCTTTTAATAGAGTACCGGAACAAAGCATTAACACATAGTGAATACATGAACTCCTCAAACTACGGTCATCACCAGTAAGTATCCCAATTATTGTCACTTCGGGGTTAACGGATCATAACACATAATAGGTGACTATAGACTTGCAAGATAGGATCAAGAACTCTCATATATTGATGAAAACATAATAGGTTCAGATCTGAAATCATGGCACTCGGGCCCTAGTGAGAAGCATTAAGCATAGCAAAGTCATAGCAACATCAATCTCAGAAAATAGTGGATACTAGGGATCAAACCCTAACAAAACTAACTCGATTACATGATAGATCTCATCCAACCCATCACCGTCGAGCAAGCCTACGATGGAATTACTCACGCACGGCGGTGAGCATCATGAAATTGGTGATGGAGGATGGTTGATGATGACGATGATGATGGATCCCCCTCTCCGGAGCCCCGAACGGACTCCAGATCAGCCCTACCGAGAGGTTTTAGGGCTTGGCGGCGGCCCCGTATCGTAAAACGCGATGAATCCTTCTCCCTGATTTTTTTCTCCCCGAAACCAAATATATAGAGTTGGAGTTGAGGTTGGAGGAGCTCCAGGGGGCGCACGAGGTAGGGGCGCGCCCTAGGGGGCAGGCGCGCACCCCACCCTCGTGGACAGGTGGTGGGCCCCCTGGCCTTCATCTTTTGCAAGGATTTTTTATTATTTCCGAAAAGTTGTTCCGTGAAGTTTCAGGTCATTCCGAGAACTTTTGTTTCTGCACATAAATAACACCATGGTGATTCTGCTGAAAACATCATCAGTCCGGGTTAGTTCCATTCAAATCATGTGAGTTAGAGTCCAAAACAAGGGCAAAAGTGTTTGGAAAAGTAGATACGACGGAGACATATCAACTCCCCCAAGCTTAAACCCTTGCTTGTCCTCAAGGAATTCAGTTGATAAACTGAAAGTGATAAAGAAAAACTTTTACAAACTCTGTTTGCTCTTGTTGTTGTAAATATGTAAAGCCAGCATTCAAGTTTTCAGCAAAGATTATGACTAACCACATTCACAATAACGCTTAGGTCTCAAGTTTACTCATATCAATGGCATAATCAACTAGCGAGCAATAATAATAAATCTCGGATGACAACACTTTCTCAAAACAATAATAATATGATATAACAAGATGGTATCTCGCTAGCCCTTTCTGATGTCGCAAAACATAAATGTAGAGCACATTTAAAGATCAAGGACTGACTAGACATTGTAATTCATGGTAAAAGAGATCCAGTCAAGTCATACTCAATGTAGACTAACAGTAATGAATGCAAATGACAGCGGTGCTCTCCAACTGGTGCTTTTTAATAAGAAGATGATGACTCAACATGAAAGTAAATAGATAGGCTCTTCGTAGAGATAGGCTCTTCGTAGAGGGAAGCAGTGATTTTTAGAGGCGCCAGAGCTCGGTTTTGAAATAGAGGTGAATAATATTTTGAGCGGTATACTTTCATTGTTAACATAACAACCAAGAGATGGCGATATCTTCCATGCTACACACATTATAGGCGGTTCCCAAACAGAATGGTAAAGTTTATACTCCCCCTTCCACCAACAAGCATCAATCCATGGCTTTCTTAAAAAAATGAGTGCCTCCAACTAACAAGAGTCCTAGGGGGAGTTTTGTTTGCAATTATTTTGATTTAGTTTGCATAAAGCATGGGACTGGGCATCCCGGTGACTAGCCATTTTCTCGTGAGTGAGGAGCGGAGTCCACTCCTCTTGAGAATAACCCGCCTAACATGGAAGATACAGACAGCCTTAGTTGATACATGAGCTATTTGAGCATACAAAACATGATATTTATTTGAAGGTTTAGAGTTTGACACATACAAATTTACTTGGAACGGCGGGTAGATACCGTATATAGGTAGGTATGGTGGACTCATATGGAATAACTTTGGGGTTTATGGAGTTGGATGCACAAGCAGTATTCCTGCTTAGTACAGGTGAAGGCTAGCAAAAGACTGGGAAGCGACTAGCTAGAGAGCGACAACAGTCATGAACATGCATTAAAATTAATCAACACCAAATGCAAGCATGAGTAGGATATAATCCACCATGAACATAAATATCGTGAAGGCTATGTTGATTTTGTTTCAACTACATGCGTGAACATGAGCCAAGTCAAGTCACTTAAATCATTCAGAGGAGGATACCACCCTATCATACCACATCACAACCATTTTAATAGCATGTTGGCACGCAAGGTAAACCATTATAAGCTCCTAGCTAATCAAGCATGGCACAAGAAACTATGATCTCTAGTTGTCATTGCAAACATGTTTATTCATAATAGGCTGAATCAGGAACGATGAACTAATCATATTTACAAAAACAAAAGAGGTCGAGTTCATACCAGCTTTTCTCATCTCAGTCACTCCATCATATATCGTCATAATTGCCTCTCACTTGCACGACCGAACGATGTGGATAATAATAATAGTGCACGTGCTTTGGACTAAGCTGGAATCTGCAAGCGTTCAATAAACAGGAGAAGACAAGGCAATATGGGCTCTTTTGTCAGATCAACAATAATGCATATAAGAGCCACTTCAACAATTTAATTATGGTCTTCTCCTATCGACCCCCAAAGAAAAGAAAAGAAATAAAACTATTTAAATGGGAAAGCTCCCAACAAGCAAAAGAAGAACATGAAATCTTTTTGGGTTTTCTTTTTAATTACTACAACAAGCATGGAAAGTAAACTAATTAAAAGCTACAACTAATTTTTTGGTTTTTCTTAAGGTTTATTAAACACACAAGAAGAAAACATAAAAAGGAAAATAAACTAGCATGAATGATATAATGAAAAAGTATGAGCACCGACATCTAGCAATGAGTGTGTGAACATGAATATAATATCGGTGGGAAATACATACTCCCCCAAGCTTAGGCTTTTGGCCTAAGTTGGTCTATGACCACGGTTGGCCTGGCGGATATCCCTAATAATAGTTGGGGTCGTACTGAGAAGAAGAAGACTCTGATTTCCACTGGTAGGCAATCATCTCCGGATCCCACTAGTAATTAGACTGTCATGGAGGATCAACTTGTGGTTCCGGTTCTGGCTCTGGGTTGATGTAGGGTTTCGATAGGCATGAATAGCCTCTAATGGAACAAGGTACTGGCCTGCAGATAAATCAAACAAGGAAGGAGCAGGCAGAGTAATAGTCTCAGGATGATGTTTATCAAAGAACAATTTGTATTTAAGCTCCCCTTCCCTATTCTTAACAATAAAATCGTGTGCTACCATACTATTATAATCTAAGTAAACATGTGGCCGCAATTTTTCTTCCTTGTCATAATGCCTAATAGGTATGTTAAAATGTGCAGCTAGGTGTGAAGCATAGATGCCTCCAAAGATGGGCCCCTTGGTACGGTTCAGACTTAACCGTTTAGCAATAATACCGCCCATACTAACAGAGTTATCACTGAATAAATAGTGGAACAGAATAATAATATCAGGAACACTAAGGTTTCCACAGTTTCCGCGACCAATTAAGCAACAACTAGCAAATATTGCAAAATAGCGTAAAACAGGAAAATGTATGCTAGTGATTCGTGCATCGGAAACCTTCCTTGTTTCCCCTATAGTGATGGTATCAATAAACCCATCGACATCGCTGCGATGTGGTTCCTCTGTCGTGCCCTCGAAATCGACCAAACAGACCCGACAAAAATCATAAAGTGACATCTCCTTATGCTCATCATATAAATAAAACTCCACCGTAGGTGGTGAGCTCCTAGAATGGAAATGAAAGTTTTGCACAAAGATATTTGTGAGTGAGCGATACTGATCGCGTTGGTCATGGAGGAAAGCGGTGAGGCCTGCATTCTCAGCCAATTCATAAAAATCTTCATAAATCCTGGCTGCTCTCAAGAAATCATCGGAAGGCCATTCACAAGACCGAACCTCCGTTGTGCGAGGCAGATTATATTTGGGCTTCTGTGCCTTTTCCTTCGAGATTCGGCTCGATGAGCCCCTCAAAAGTCTCTTCATTGTTT
The DNA here is from genome assembly GCF_002162155.2 of Triticum dicoccoides. Lineage (NCBI taxonomy): Eukaryota > Viridiplantae > Streptophyta > Magnoliopsida > Poales > Poaceae > Triticum > Triticum dicoccoides. Next base: position 441,734,301 of record NC_041388.1, read on the forward strand.
TCTGAAAATTTCTGAAATTTTTATTAACTTCAAAATAAAAGTAAACCAAACTCAATAATATTGATAGCAACTACTCCTACAAGTGCCTAGAGCCTATATCATGCATCAAAACTACTTTTGACCATATAAATTTGACATGCAAGCTCAAGAACAGGGTCACCTAAGCAGCAAAAATATGCAATGAATAAAGCACTAGAACAAAAACTTATTGGACCAATGGAGGAGTTACATACCAAGGAACAATCTCCCCAAGCAGTTTTGTGAGAGGTGCTTTGAGCCAGGAGATCGAAAATGGTAGCAAAATGAGCTAGAACTCGTGCTTGAGCTGGATATTCGTGTTTGTGGGAGGAAGAAGAAGTGTGTGGGTGCAGGAATAAGTGGAGGAGGGCCACCATGGGCCCACGAGGCAGGGGGCGTGCCCTCCACCCTCGTGGCCAGGTGGATGACTCCCCTGTTGTGTTCTCAGTGCCAAATATTCTAGAAAAAAATTCATATTTAAATTTTAGGGCATTCGGAGAACTTTTATTTTTGGGGTATTTTTTATTGCACGGATAATCAGATAACAGACAAAAAATACTAATTTTATTTTATTTAATATAAATAATAGAAAGTAAAAGGAGGGTACATAAGGTTGTGCCTTCTAGTTTCATCCATCTCATGATCATCAAAAAAGAATCCACTAACAAGGTTGTTCAAGTCTTGTTAACGAACTCATTCCGAATAACATGGAACCGGAGAAATTTTGAATAACACTATGTTACCTCAACGGGATATGCACATCCCCAATAATAAGAATATCATATTTCTTCCTGACAGTAGGAAGAGGTAATTCAAAATCTCCAAATATAATCGATGGAATTTTTCCAATAGAGTTGATACTATGAACTTGAGGTTGTTTCCTCGAAAAGTGTACCGTATGCTCATTACCATTAACATGAAAAGTGACATTGCCTTTAGTGAAATCAATAACAGCCCCTGCAGTATTCAAAAAGGGTCTTCCAAGAATAATAGACATACTATCTTCCTTGGAAATATCAAGAATAACAAAGTCTGTTAAAATAGTAACGTTTGCAACTACAACAGGCACATCCTCACAAATACCGACAGGTATAGCAGTTGATTTATCATCCATTTGCAAAGATATTTCAGTAGGTGTCAACTTATTCAAATCAAGTCTATGATATAAAGAGAGAGGCATAACACTAACACCGGCTCCAAGATCACATAAAGCAGTTTTAACATAGTTTCTTTTAATGGAGCATGGTATAGTTGGTACACCGGGATCTCCAAGTTTCTTTGGTATTCCACCCTTAAAAGTATAATTAGCAAGCATGGTGGAAATTTCAGCTTCCGGTATCTTTCTTTTATTAGTAACAATTTCTTTCATGTACCTAGCATAAGGATTCATTTTAAGCATATCAGTTAATTGCATACGCAAAAAGATAGGTCTAATCATTTCAGCAAAGCGCTCAAAATCCTCATCATCCTTTTTCTTGGATGGTTTGGGAGGAAAAGGCATGGGTTTCTGAACTCATGGTTCTCTTTCTTTACCATGTTTCCTAGCAACAAAGTCTTTCTTATCATAACGTTGATTCTTTGATTGTGGGTTATCAAGATCAACATCAGGTTCAATTTCTATATTATTATCATTACTGGGTTGAACATCATCATGAACATTATCATTACCATTATCACTAGTTTCAGGTTCATTACCAGATTGTGTTTCAGCATCAGAGATAGAAATATCATTTGGATTCTCAGGTGTTTCAGTAATAGGTTCACTAGAAGCATGCAAAGTCCTATCATTTTTCTTTTTCTTCCTTTTAGAAGGACTAGGTGCATCTGTATTATTTCTCCGAGAATCTTGCTCAATTCTCTTAGGATGGCCTTCAGGATACAGAGGTTCCTGAGTCATTCTACCACCTCTAGTCATAACTCTAACAACATTATCATTATCCTTACTATTCAATTCATTGAGTAAATCATTTTGAGCTTTAAGTACTTGTTCTACTTGAGTGGTAACCATAGAAGCATGTTTACTAATAAGTTTAAGTTCACCTTTGACATTAGCCATATAATCACCCAAATGTTCAAGCATATTTGAATTGTATTTCAATTGTCTACCAAAATAAGCATTGAAGTCTTCTTGCTTAACCATAAATTTATCAAACTCATCTAAGCATGGGCTAGCAAACTTAGTAAATGGTATTTCAGCTTTATCATATCTATAGAGAGAATCTACCTTTACTACCTGTGTCGGGTTATCAAGACCATGTACTTCTTTAATAGGTGAAGGATTAAGATCATATGTTTCTTCAACAGGTGGTAAATTAAGACCATGTATTTCTTCAATAGGAGGTAAATTCCTAATATCTTCAGCTTGAATACCTTTTTCTTTCATAGATTTCTTTGCCTCTTGCATATCTTCAGGACTGAGAAATAGAATACCCCTCTTCTTCGGAGTTGGTTTAGGAATAGGCTCAGGGGTTGGCTCAGGAAGTGTCCAATTATTTTCATTTGTCAACATATTATTCAATAGAATTCCAGCTTCATTCGGTGTTCTCTCCTTGAAAACAAAACCAACACAACTATCCAGGTAATCTCTGGAGTCATAGGTTAGTCCATTATAAAATATATCAAGTATTTCATTTTTCTTAAGAGGATGATCATGCAAAGCATTAAGTAGCTTGAGAAGCCTCCCCCAAGCTTGTGGGAGACTCTCTTCTTCAATTTGCACAAAATTATATATATCCCTTAAAGCAGCTTGTTTCTTATGAGTAGGGAAATATTTAGCAGAGAAGTAATAAATGATACCTTGGGGACAACGCACACAACCAGGATCAAGAGAATTAAACCATATCTTAGCATCACCCTTTAATGAGAACAGAAATATTTTAAGGATATAAAAGTAACGAGTTCTCTCATCAGTAGTGAACAAGGTGGCTATATCATTTAATTTAGTAAGATGTGCCACAATAGTTTCAGATTCATAGCCATGAAAAGGATCAGAATCAACCAAAGTAATTATATCAGGATCAACAGAGAATTCATAATCCTTATCAGTAACACAGATAGGTGAAGTAGCAAAAGCAGGGTCAGGTTTCATTCTAGCATTAAGAGATTGCTGCTTCCATTTAGCTAATAACATCTTGAGTTCGTATCTATCTTTGCAAGCTAAAATAGCTAAAGACGCTTCTTTATCAAAAACATAACCCTTAGGAATAACAGGCAAGTCTTCATCGTCACTTTCATCAATATTATCAGATTCAATATTTTCATTCTCTCTAACTCTAGCAAGTTGTTCATCAAGAAATTCACCAAGTGGGACAGTAGTATCAAGCATAGAAGTAGTTTCATCATAAGTATCATGTATAGCAGAAGTGGCATCATCAATAACATGCGACATATCAGAACGAATAGCAGAAGCAGGTTTAGGTGTCGCGAGCTTACTCAAAATAGAAGGTGAATCAAGTGCAGAGCTAGATGGCAGTTCCTTACCTCCCCTCGTAGTTGAGTGATTAATCTTGGTTCTTGGATCTTTCAAGTTCTTCATAATGACAAGAAGATATAAATCTCAAGTGACTCAAAGAATAGAGCTATGCTCCCCGGCAACGGCGCCAGAAAATAGTCTTGATAACCCACAAGTATAGGGGATCACAACAGTTTTCAAGGGTAGAGAATTCAACCCAAATTTATTGATTCGACACAAGGGGAGCCAAAGAATATTCTCAAGTATTAGCAGCTGAGTTGTCAATTCAACCACACCTGGAAACTTAATATCTGCAACAAAGTGTTTAATAGCAAATTATATGATAGTAGTGGTAACGATAGCAAAAGGTAATGATAGAAAAAGGTAATTATAGCAAAAGTAATGTTTTTGGTATTTTGTAGTGATGATAGCAATAGCAACGGAAAAGTAAATAAGCGAAGAACAGTATATGGAAAGCTCGTAGGCAATGGATCGGTGATGGAGAATTATGCTGATGTGGTTCATCATGTAACAATCATAACATAGGGTGACACAGAACTAGCTCCAGTTCATCAATTTAATGTAGGCATGTATTCCGAATATCGTCATACGTGCTTATGGAAAAGAACTTGCATGACATCTTTTGTCCTAGCCTCCCGTGGCAGCGGGGTCCTAATGGAAACTAAGGGATATTAAGGCCTCCTTTTAATAGAGTACCGGAACAAAGCATTAACACATAGTGAATACATGAACTCCTCAAACTACGGTCATCACCGGTAATTATCCCAATTATTGTCACTTCGGGGTTAACAGATCACAACACATAATAGGTGACTATAGACTTGCAAGATAGGATCAAGAACTCTCATTTATTGATGAAAACATAATAGGTTCAGATCTGAAATCATGGCACTCGGGCCCTAGTGACAAGCATTAAGCATAGCAAATTCATAGGAACATCAATCTCAAAACATAGTGGATACTAGGGATCAAACCCTAACAAAACTAACTCAACTACATGATAGATCTCATCCAACCCATCACCGTCCAGCAAGCCTACGATGGAATTACTCACGCATGACGGTGAGCATCATGAAATTGGTGATGGAGGATGGTTGATGATGACGATGGCGATGGATCCCCCTCTCCGGAGCTCCGAATGGACTCCAGATCGGCCCTTCCAAGAGGTTTTAGGGCTTGGCGGCGGCTCCATATCGTAAAATGCGATGAATCCTTCTCCCTGATTTTTTCTCCCCAAAACCAAATATATAGAGTTGGAGTTTAGGTCGGAGGAGCTCCAGGGGTCCCACGTGGTAGGGGGCGCGCCCCCACCCTCGTGGATAGGTGTTGGGCCCCCAGTCCTTCATCTTTTGCAAGGATCTTTTATTATTTCTGAAAAGTTGTTCCGTGAAGTTTCAGGTCATTCTGAGAACTTTTGTTTCTGCACATAAATAACACCATGGTAATTCTGCTGAAAACAGCGTCAGTCTGGGTTAGTTCCATTCAAATCATGCAAGTTAGAGTCCAAAACAAGGGCAAAAGTGTTTGGAAAAGTAGATACGACGGAGACGTATCAAGTGGAGAGAGAGAGGGCCAGCCAGGGCAGGCCGCGCGGCCCCTCTCCCTCTGGTCCGAATTGGACTAGGGAAGGGGGGCGGTGCCCCCCTTTCCTTCTCCCTCTCCTCATTCCTTTCCCCCTCCTACTAGAAGTAGGAAAGGGGTGTCCTACTCCTACTAGGAGGAGGACTCCTCCTCCTGGCATGCCCTGCAAGGGCCGGCCGGCCTCCCCCTTGCTCCTTTATATACGGGGGCAGGGGCACCCTAGGACACACAAGTTGATTGTTCCAAGCCGTGTGCGGTGCCTCCCTCCACGATAATCCACCTCGATCATATCGTAGCGGTGCTTAGGCGAAGCCCTGCATCGGTAGCAACATCATCACCGTCATCACGCCATCGTGCTGATGGAACTCTCTTGTGAAGCTCTATTGGATCGGAGTTCGTGGGACATCATCAAGCTGAACGTGTGCTGAACTCGGAGGTGCCGTACGTTCAGTACTTGGATCGGTCGGATCGTGAAGATGTACGACTACATCAACCGCGTTCTCATAATGCTTCCTCTTACGGTATATGAGGGTACGTGGACGATACTCTCCTCTCTCGTTGCTATGCGTCACCATGATCTTGCGTGTGCATAGGATTTTTTTTTTGAAATTACTACATTCGCCAACAGTGGCATCCGAGCCAGGTTTATGCGTAGATGTTATATGCATGAGTAGAACACATGTGAGTTGTGGGCCATACAAGTCATACTGCTTACCAGCATGTCATACTTTGGTTCGGCGGTATTGTTGAATGAAGCGGCCCGGACCAACATTACGCATACGCGCATGCTTACGCGGGACTGGTTCTACCGACGTGCTTTGCACACAGGTGGCTGACGGGTGTCAGTTTCTCCAACTTTAGTTGAACCGAGTGTGACTACGCCCGGTCCTTGTTGAAGGTTAAAACAACACTAACTTGACGAAATATCATTGTGGTTTTGATGCGTAGGTAAGAATGGTTCTTGCTCAGCCTGTAGCAGCCACGTAAAACTTGTAACAACAAAGTAGAGGACGTCTAACTTGTTTTTGCAGGGCATCTTGTGATGTGATATGGTCTAGGCATGATGCTATATTTTATTGTATGAGATGATCATGTTTTGTAACGGAGTTATCGGCAACTGGCAGGAGCCATATGGTTGTCGCTTTATTGTATGCAATGCAATTGCCCTGTAATTGCTTTACTTTATCACTAAACGGTAGCGATAGTCATAGAAGCAATATTTGGCAAGACGACAATGATGCTACGATGGAGATCAAGGTGTTGCTCCGGTGACGATGGTGATCATGACGGTGCTTTGGAGATGGAGATCAAAGGCACAAGATGATGATGGCCATATCATATCACTTATATTAATTGCATGTTGTTTATCCTTTATGCATCTTATTCTGCTTGATGGACAGTAGCATTATAAGATGATCTCTCACTAAATTTCAAGGTACAAGTGTTCTCCCTGAGTATGCACCGTTGCCAAAGTTCGTCGTGCCGAGACACAACGTGATGATCGGGTGTGATAAGCTCTATGTTCACATACAACGGGTGCAAGCCAGTTTTGCACACCCAGAAATACTCGGGTTAAACTTGACGATCCTAGCATATGCAGATATGGCCTTAGAACACTAAGACCGAAAGGTCGAGCATGAATCATATAGTAGATATGATCAACATAGTGATGTTCACTATTGAAAACTACCCCATTTCATGTGATGATCGGTCATGGTTTAGTTGATTTGGATCACGTGATCACTTAGATGATTAGAGGGATGTCTATCTAAGTGGGAGTTCTTAAATATGATTAATTGAACTTTAATTTTTTATGAACTTAGTACCTGATAGTATTTTCCTTGTCTATATTGTTGTAGATAGATGGCCCGTGCTGTTGTTCCGTTGAATTTTAATGCGTTCCTTGAGAAAGCAAAGTTGAAAGATGATGGTAGCAATTTCACGGACTGGGTCTGTAACTTGAGGATTATCCTCATTGATGCACAGAAGAATTACGTCCTGGAAGCACTGCTAGGTGTACCACCCGCGCCGGCAACATCAGACATTGTGAATGCCTGGCAGTCGCGTGTTGATGACTACTCGATAGTTCAGTGTGCCATGCTTTACGTCTTAGAACCGGGACTTCAACGATGTTTTGAACGTCATGGAGAATATGAGATGTTCCAGGAGTCGAAGTTAATATTTCAAGCAAATGCCCGGATTGAGAGATATGAGGTCTCCAATAAGTTCTATAGTTGCAAAATGGAGGAGAATAGTTCTGTTAGTGAACATATACTCAAAATGTCTGTGTACTGCAATCACATGATTCAACTGGGAGTTAATCTTCCGGATGATAGTGTCATTGACAGAATTCTTCAATCACTACCACCAAGCTACAAGAGCTTCGTGATGAACTATAACATGCAAGGGATGAATAAGACAATTCCCAAGCTCTTCGCAATGCTAAAGGCTGCGGAGGTAGAAATCAAGAAGAAGCATCAAGTGTTGATGGTCAACAAGACCAACAATTTCAAGAAAAAAGGTAAAGGGAAGAAGAAAGGGAACTTCAAGAAGAACGGCAAACAAGTTGCTGCTCAAGAGAAGGAACCCAAGTCTGGACATAAGCCTGAAACTGAGTGCTTCTACTGCAAAGGGACTGGTCACTGGAAGAGGAACTGCCCCAAGTATTTGGTAGATAAGAAGGACGGCAAGATGACCAAATGCCGTTCTTTGGAACTATGCAGCGAGCAATAGATTTGTTGGAAATCATACATACTGATGTATGTGGTCCGATGAATGTTGAGGCTTGCGGCGGGTATCATTATTTTCTCACCTTCACAGATGATTTGAGCAGATATGGGTATATCTACCTGATGAAACATAAGTCTGAAACATTTGAAAAGTTCAAAGAATTTCAGAGTGAAGTGGAAATCATCGCAACAAGAAAAAAAAGTTTCTACGATCTGATCGTGGAGGAGAATATTTGAGTTATGAATTTGATCTTCATTTGAAACAATGCGGAATAGTTTCGCAACTCACGCCACCCGGAACACCACAACATAATGGTGTGTCCGAACATCGTAATCGTACTTTACTAGATATGGTGCGATCTATGATGTCTCTTACTGATTTACCGCTATCATTTTGGGGTTATGCTTTAGAGACAGCTGCATTCTCGTTAAATAGGGCACCATCTAAATCCGGTGAGACAACACCTTATGAACTATGGTTTGGAAAGAAACCAAAGTTGTCGTTTCTTAAAGTTTGGGGTTGTGATGCTTATGTGAAAAAGCTTCAACCTGATAAGCTCGAACCTAAATCGAAGAAATGTGTCTTCATAGGATACCCAAAGGAGACTGTTGGGTAGACCTTCTATCACATATCCGAAGGCAAGACATTTGTTGCTAAGAATGGATCCTGTCTAGAGAGGGAGTTTCTCTCGAAAGAAGTGAGTGGGAGGAAAGTAGAACTTGATGAGGGAACTGTACCTGCTCCCTTATTGGAAAGTAGTCCATCACAAAAATCGGTTCCTGTGACACCTACACCAATTAGTGAGGAAGCCAATGATGATGATCATGAAACTTTAGATCAAGTTACTACCGAACCTCATAGGTCAACCAGAGTAAGATCCACACCAGAGTGGTACGGTTATCCTATTCTGGAGGCCATGTTACTTGAACATGACGAACCTACGAACTATGAGGAAGCGATGATGAGCCCAGATTCCACAAAATGGATTGAGGCCATGAAATCTGAGATGGGATCCATGTATGAGAACAAAGTGTGGACTTTGGTTGACTTGCTCGATGATCGGCAAGCCATCGAGAATAAATGGATCTTCAAGAAGAAGACTGACGCTGACGGTAACATTACTGTCTACAAAGCTCGACTTGTTGCGAAAGGTTTTCGACAAGTTCAAGGAGTTGACTATGATGAGACCTTTTCACCTATAGCGATGCTTAAGTCCGTCCGAATCATGTTAGCAATTGCTGCATTTTATGATTATGAAATTTGGCAAATGGATGTGAAGACTGCATTCCTGAATGGATTTCTGGAAGAAGAGTTGTATATGATGCAACCTAAAGGTTTTATCGATCCAAAGTGTGCTAACAAAGTGTGCAAGATCCAGCGATCCATTTATGGACTGGTGCAAGCCTCTCGAAGTTGGAATAAACGTTTTGATAGTGTGATCAAAGCATATGGTTTTATACAGACTTTTGGAGAAGGCATGTATTTACAAGAAAGTGAGTGGGAGTTTTGTAGCATTTCTAATGTTATATGTGGATGACATATTGTTGATTGATAATGACATAGAATTTCTGGATAGCATAAAAGGATACTTGAATAAGAGTTTTTCAATGAAAGACCTCGGTGAAGCTGCTTATATATTGGGCATCAAGATCTATAGAGAAAGATCAAGACGCTTAATTGGACTTTCACAAAGCACATACCTTGATAAAGTTTTGAAGAAGTTCAAAATGGATCAAGCTAAGAAAGGGTTTTTGCATGTGTTACAAGGTGTGAAGTTGAGTAAGACTCAATGCTCGACCACTGCAGAAGATAGAGAGAAAATGAAAAGTGTTCCCTATGCTTCCGCCATAGGCTCTATCATGTATGCAATGCTGTGTACCAGACCTGATGTGTGCCTTGCTATTAGTTTAGCAGGGAGGTACCAAAGTAATCCAGGAGTGGATCACTGGACAACAGTCAAGAACATCCTGAAATACCTGAAAAGGACTAAGGATATGTCTCTCGTTTATGGAGGTGACAAAGAGCTCGTCGTAAATGGTTACGTCGATGCAAGCTTTGACACTGATCTGGACGATTCTAAATCACAAACCGGATATGTGTTTATATTGAACGATTGATGTCTACTACACAACCTTCTTCTTGTAGACGTTGTTGGGCCTTCAAGTGCAGAGGTTTGTAGGACAGTAGCAAATTTCCCTCAAGTGGATGACCTAAGGTTTATCAATCCGTAGGAGGCATAGGATGAAGATGGTCTCTCTCAACCAACCCTGCAACCAAATAACAAAGAGTCTCTTGTGTCCCCCAACACACCCAATACAATGGTAAATTGTATAGGTGCACTAGTTTAGCGAAGAGATGGTGATACAATTGGTATATGGATAGTAGATAATGGTTTTTGTAATCTGAAAATATAAAAACAGCAAGGTAACTAATGATAAAAGTGAGCGTAAACGGTATTGCAATGCTAGGAAACAAGGCCTAGGGTTCATACTTTCACTAGTGCAAGTTCTCTCAACAATAATATCATAATTGGATCACATAACTATCCCTCAACATGCAACAAAGAGTCACTCCAAAGTCACTAATAACGGAGAACAAACAAAGAGATTATGGTAGGGTACGAAACCACCTGAAAGTTATTCTTTCCAATCAATCCGTTGGGCTATTCCTATAAGTGTCACAAACAGCCATAGAGTTCGTACTAGAATAACACCTTAAGACACAAATCAACCAAAACCCTAATGTCACATAGATACTCCAATGTCACCTCAAGTATCTGTGGGTATGATTATACGCTATGCATCACACAATCTCAGATTCATCTATTCAACCAACACATAGAACCTCAAAGAGTGCCCCAAAGTTTCTACCGGAGAATCACAACGAAAACGTGTGCCAACCCCTATGCATAGGTTCATGGGCGGAACCCGCAAGTTGATCACCAAAACATACATCAAGTGAATCACATGGAATCCCATTGTCACCACAGATACGCACGACAAGACATACATCAAGTTTTCTCAAATCTTTAAAGACTCAATTCGATAAGATAACTTCAAAGGGGAAACTCAATCCATTACAAGAGAGTAGAGGGGGGAAGAAACATCATAGGATCCAAATATAATAGCAAAGCTCGCGATACATCAAGATCATACCACCTCCAGAACACGAGAGAGAGAGAGAGATCAAACACATAGCTACTGGTACATACCCTCCGCCCCGAGGGAGAACTACTCCCTCCTCGTCATGGAGAGCACCGGGATGATGAAGATGGCCACCGGAGAGGGATTCCCCCCTCCGATAGGGTGCCAGAACGGGTCTAGATTGGCTTTCGGTGGCTACAGAGGCTTCTGGCGGCGGAACTCCCGATCTATTGTGCTCCCCGATCGTTTTAGTGTATATGGATATATATAGGCGGAAGAAGTACGTCAGGGGAGCCACGAGGGGCCCACGTGGGTGGAGGGCGCGCCCCCCTACCTCGTGGCTTCCTCGAAGCTTCCTTGACGTGGACTCCAAGTCTCCTGGGTTGCTTTCCTTCCAAAAATAAGTTCCGTGAAGTTTCAGGCCAATTGGACTCCGTTTGATTTTCCTTTTCTGCGATACTCTAAAACAAGAAAAAAAACAGAAACTGGCACTGGGCTCTAGGTTAATAGGTTAGTCCCAAAAATCATATAAACTAGCATATAAATGCATATAAAACATCCAAAGTTGATAATATAATAGCATGGAACAATCAAAAATTATAGATACGTTGGAGACGTATCAGCATCCCCAAGCTTAATTCCTGCTCGTCCTCGAGTAGGTAAATGATAAAAACAGTGAGGGAGTCCTGGATTAGGGGGTGTCCCGGTGGCCGGACTATACCTTCGGCCGGACTCCTGGACTATGAAGATACAAGATTGAAGACTTCGTCCCGTGTCCGGAAGGGACTTTCCTTGGCGTGGAAGACAAGCTTGGTGATACAGATATGTAGATCTCCTACCATTGTAACCGACTCTGTGTAACCCTAGCCCTCTCCGGTGTCTATATAAACCGGAGAGTTTTAGTCCATAGGACGAACAACAATCATACCATAGGCTAGCTTTTAGGGTTTAGCCTCTCTGATCTCGTGGTAGATCTACTCTTGTACTACCCATATCATCAATATTAATCGAGCAGGACGTAGGGTTTTACCTCCATCAAGAGGGCACGAACCTGGGTAAAACATCGTGTCCCCTGCCTCCTGTTACCATCCGACCTAGACGCACAGTTCGGGACCCCCTACCCGAGATCCGCCGGTTTTGACACCAACATTGGTGCTTTCATTGAGAGTTCCTCTGTGTCGTCGCTTTTAGGCCCGATGGCTTCTCCTATCATCAACAGCGATGCGATCCAGGGTAAGACTTTTCTCCCCGGACAGATCTTCGTATTCGGTGACTTTGCACTGCGGGCCAATTCGCTTGGTCATCTGGAGCAGATCGAAAGCTACGCCCCTGGCCATCAGGTCAGATTTGGAAGTTTGAACTACACGGCCGACATCCGCGGAGACTTGATCGTCGACGGATTCGAGCCACAGCCGAGCGCGCCGCACTGTCACGATGGGCATGATTTAGCTCTGCCGCTGAACAGTGCCCTGGAGGCTGCACCTGTGTCCGCTCCGACCCCTAGCTCGGAGCCGATCACACCAACCGAGGATGGGTGGTTAGACACCGCCTCGGGGGCTGCAATCTCTACGGCGATCGGGCCGAACACCAGCCCTATTCTCTGCGAAGCCCGTGACTCCAAGGAGCCGGACTCCTCTCCGGACTCCGAGCCCTCTGCGCCCCTAACGATCGAACCCGATTGGGCGCCAATCATGGAGTTCACTGTCGCGGACATCTTTCAGCACTCGCCCTTCGGTGATATTCTGAATTCACTAAAGTCTCTCTCTTTGTCAGGAGAGCCCTGGCCGGACTATAGTCGGCAAGGTTGGGATGCGGATGATGAAGAAATTCAAAGCCCACCCACCACCCACTTCGTAGCCACTATCGATGATTTAACCGACATGCTCGACTTCGACTCCGAAGACATCGACGGTATGGACGCCGATGCAGGAGACGATCAAGATCCAGCGCCTATAGGGCACTGGAAAGCCACCTCGTCGTATGATATATACATGATGGACACCCCAAAAGAAGGCAATGGCGATGGAACAACAAAGGATGACCCCTCCAAGAAGCAGCCTAAGTGCTGGCGTCAGCAGCGCCGCTCTAAATCCCGCCAAAAAAAAACGGTGATTCCGGCACGGGGGATAATAACACCCCGGATAGTGCCGAAGACAACCACCTCTAGCAAGATTCAGCACAGGAGGATAGAGAAGCCAGCCCTCATGAGAGAGCGGCAGACAGAGAGGTTGAGGACGATAATTATATGCCTCCCTCTGAAGACGAGGCAAGCCTCGACGACGACGAATTTGTCGTGCCGGAGGATCCCGTCGAACAAGAGCGTTTCAAACGCAGGCTTATGGCCACGGAGAACAGCCTCAAGAAAAAACAGCAACAACTTAGAGCTGATCAGGATTTGCTAGCCAACAGATGGACTGAAGTCCTTGCGGCCGAAGAGTATGAACTCGAACGCCCCTCCAAGAGCTACCCAAAGCGCAGGTTGCTACCCCAATTAGAGGAGGAAGCACTTAAACCTACATCACCAGCGCATGATGCGGCCGACCGACCACCCCGTGGCCGCGACAGAGAGGCCTCTCGGCCCTCCACTCAAGTTGCACCCCGGCGCCGCTCAAAAACTACCAAGGCATGGGAAAATGTGCCAGACCTGCGAGACATATTGGAGGACAAGGCAAGGCAAACAAGATCGATCTATGGATCACGTGGGCGCCCCACGGCACGAGACGGTACTCGTCACGCCGGATATAGTAAATCCGGCCGGGCCGAATACAGTAGACAAAGCTCATTTGAGCTGCGTCGTGATATAGCCCAGTATAGAGGCGCCGCACACCCACTATGCTTCACAGATGAAGTAATGGATCATCAAATCCCCGAGGGTTTCAAACCCGTGAACATCGAATCATATGATGGCACAACAGATCCCGCGGTATGGATCGAGGACTATCTCCTTCATATCCACATGGCCCGTGGTGATGACTTACACGCCATCAAATACCTCCCACTCAAGCTTAAAGGACCAGCTCGACATTGGCTTAACAGCTTGCCAGCAGAATCAATTGGTTGTTGGGAGGACCTGGAAGCCGCATTCCTCGACAATTTCCAGGGCACTTATGTGCGACCACCAGACGCCGATGACCTAAGCCACATAATTCAGCAGCCAGAGGAATCGGCCAGACAATTCTGGACACGGTTCCTAACCAAGAAAAATCAAATTGTCGACTGTCCGGACGCAGAGGCCTTAGCAGCCTTCAAGCATAACATCCGTGACGAGTGGCTTGCACGGCACCTAGGATAGGAAAAGCCGAAATCTATGGCAGCCCTCACAACACTTATGACCCGCTTTTGTGCGGGAGAAGATAGTTGGCTAGCTCGCAGCAATAACATGACCAAGAACCCTGGTAATTCGGATACCAAGGACAGCAGTGGCAGGTCATGTCGCAACAAGCAAAAGCGCCGCATTAACGGCGACAATGCTGAGGATACGGCAGTTAATGCCAGATTCAGAGGCTCTAAACCCGGTCAGTGGAAAAAGCCATTCAAAATAAAGACTCCGGGCCCGTCCAGTTTGGACCGAATACTCGACCGCTCATGCCAGATACATGGCACCCCCGAAAAACCAGCCAATCACACCAACATGGATTGTTGGGTGTTCAAGCAGGCAGGCAAGTTAAATGCCGAAAGCAGAAACAAGGGGCTGCATAGCGATGACGAGGAGGAGCCCCGGCCGCCGAACAATAGTGGACAGAAAGGTTTTCCCCCACAAGTGCGGACGGTGAACATGATATACGCAACCCACGTCCCCAAGAGGGAGCGGAAGCGTGTGCTTAGGGACGTATACGTGATGGAGCCAATCGCCCCAAAGTTCAACCCATGGTCTTCCTGCCCGATCACATTTGATCGAAGGGACCACCCCACTAGCATCCGTCATGGCGGATTCGCCGCATTGGTTCTAGACCCAATTATTGACGGATTTCACCTCACTAGAGTCCTTATGGACGGCGGCAGTAGCCTGAAGCTGCTTTATCAGGATACAGTGCAGAAAATGGGCATCGATCCCTCGAGGATTAAACCCACCAGAACGACCTTTAAAGGCGTTATACCAGGTGTAGAAGCCAACTGTACAGGCTCAGTTACACTTGAAGTGGTCTTCGGATAATTTCCGAAGCGAGGAGTTAATCTTCGACATAGTCCCGTTCCGCAGTGGCTATCACGCACTGCTCGGGCGAACCGCATTTGCCAAGTTCAATGCGGTGCCGCACTATGCATACCTCAAGCTCAAGATGCCAGGCCCTCGAGGCATCATCACGGTCAATGGAAACACCGAACACTCTCTCCGAACGGAGGAGCATACGGCGGCTATCGTAGCGGAAGTACAAAGCAGCCTCTCAAGGCAATTCTCTAGTCCGGCCATTAAACGTCTGGACACCGTCAAGCGCGCCCTGAGTAACCTACAACAAGACCGCCTGGCACGTTCCGAGCAAGTGTAGCAATGCGGCCCCAACCCCGGCCCTCGCGAACTTGCGAAACCAGTGTTGCGCGTACATAACTACGCTCTAGAAATACCATGGGCACAGGGGGAGGGGCACCATCACGGCACGCCCGAAACACGGCTTAAACCGCACTAGGGGCTGCCGATTTCTTAATTGTCTCTTATTTTCAGGACTCCATTCTTTGGAAGGCTTGTCCGGCAGTACAATTGCTGCACAAACGATACAACCAGGGAAGCAGAAAGCTACACCGCACTACGGAACTCTAAGGTGGTCTCTATAACAAGCAGTATACCTGTTTCACATAACATTCCGCAGCTCGCCCCTGGAAAGGACATATTTGATAGTCCCATCTTTTGCTTATCGCACTATTTGTATCGTTCTGCTTTGATCGCAGCTTTTTTAAATAAACAATGCATAGCTTACGTCTATTACCACATTACCTCTTTTTCACGAATATATGTTCATTAATGACATGTTGCACCCATACACTTTGGTACGGCCAATACGCCAGGGGCTTAAGTACCCCACAACATGGTGTGAGAAGTCCGAACACTTTCACAAGTGCGGCACCCCGAACTTATAGCATTATATGCATCGGCTCCGAATCATGTCTTGGGTCAATAGGTGGGTTTACCCGACTCCTATGTTTTGGTACCTTACGTTCCGTTATATCGGCTAAGGTAGCACTAGGAGAACTACTACGATTGTGCCCCAGTTGAGCTGGGCTAAGCACCTCAGTAGAGAAAGCTAAAACTGACCGTCATGATGAGGCGAGAGCTGGTCGCTGTTCGAGAGGTTTTCGAGTCCCTAAAGACTTATGCCGCTTAGAGCGAGGAGTCGGCTTTGTCCGGCCTAGGCGTGGATAGCGCCCCGAACTCGGTCTTCCGAACACTAGGGGCTTCACCGAAATTTAAAATTATAGAATTCTATGGCTAAGTGAGAGTGTTCAAGCACTATAGTCTGATTGCCTTGTTTGTTGTGTTGAGCGCCTCCCTCGAAGGACCCAAGAATGGGAAAAAGAGCGCTCATGTTTATCCCGAACACCCTAGCACTCGTGCCATGGGGGCAGAAGCCGACGACTCGCCATCTCTCAAATTTGATAAACGGCCGCATAGAAGGTAATATTTTAAATTCAAAAAGCATTGCTTAGCGCACATGAACAAGTTTTCAGCGCACAGGACAAAACGAGCGAGTTCACTGAAAAATTACATTCATAGAACATTCATCCGCCACAAGGCGGGCACCCTTCAGAACACCCTCATAATACATCTCAGGCTTGCAATGCTCCTTGCCCAGTGGTGGCCCATCCTTCACAAGCTTCTCAGCATCCAGCTTGCCCCAGTGCACCTTCGCACGGGCAAGCGCCCTACCGGCACCCTTGATGCATACGGAGCGCTTGATGACTTCGAGCCTTGGACAGGCCTCCACCAGCCGCCTCACCAGCCCGAAGTAGCTCCCAGGCATGGCCTCTCCAGGCCACAACCATACTATGAGGCCCTTCATGGCCTGTTCGGCCACCTTATGAAGCTCGACCAGCTGTTTTCAGCTGGTCGCTTAAGGGCATCGGGTGTTCGGCCTCAGCATACTGAGACCAGAACACCTTCTCCGTCGAGCTTCCCTCCTCGGCTTGGTAGAAGGCGGTGGCATCCGACACGCTATGGGGCAAGTCTGCGAATGCTCCTGGAGAGCTCCGAATTCAGGTAAGTGACAAGTAATTCACTTTTACGTGCTTGCTTTGCATAAAGAATGCCTTACCCGCTGCTATCTTTTTTTATTGCCTCAACCTCCTGGAGGGCCTTCTGGGCTTCGGCCTTGGCAGACTTGGCATCTTCAATGGCCGCCGCGAGCTCAGACTCTCGCGTCTTTGAGTCAAGCTCCAAACTCTCATGTTTTTTCATGAGAGCCTGGAGCTCTTGCCGCACCTCGCCAACCTGCGTCTCATGCTTCTCCCGCTCGGTACGCTCCGTGGCCGCCCTCTTTTCGGCCTCGGACAGCGCTTGCTTAAGGGTCGCCATCTCGGTTGTGGCCCCTACAATGGCCGCGTTAATCCTGTCACTTTTTGCAATTGCACCTTTCACATATTTCAATAAGGTATTTCTTACCTTCCTTGTCCTCGAGCTGCTGCTTGGCTAGGCCGAGCTCTTGCTCGGACTGCTCGAGGTTCTGCTTCAGCGTATCCACCTCCGCGGTCAGTGCGGCAGAGGCCAGCAGCGAAGCCTACATACGCATATTGACCTGATTATGTTAGACTCCTGCGATTATTAGATCCTCTATTCGGCTTTTCTTTCCGAACGCCGAACAAAGCATCAGGGGCTAGTGTCTATGCGGTAATATTTTTACATATTATTTACTTACCTCAAAGCCTGTTAGAAGGCTAGCACAGGCTTCAGTCAGTCCGCTCTTGGCGAACTGAACCTTCTGGATCACTGCACTCATAATAGTGCGGTGCTCCTCGTCGATGGAGGCGCCGTTAAGCGTCTCCAGCAAATTGTCCGGTTCCTCCAGTTGGACGGAGGTCACCGACTCGGTAGGCTTGCTCCTCTTGGAAGGAGGATGCATACCGGAGTCCGGAACCATTGAAGGTTCCGGCGCGGTGTCCGGCTCAAGGCTGGACTTGGAGCCCTTGGGGGTTCTATCCCCTTTACGCCTGGAGTCCGGGAGGTTGCCTCGCGGCGCCTCCAGGACCACGTCCTCCTGGCTTGGAACCTGTTGGGACGCCACCTCGGCGCCGTCCGTAGGGTGGGGGGAGGAAGCAGTCGGAAGCGAATTCACATCCGACGAGTCCAGGGAGCCGCTCGACGACTCGTCGAGCCCGACCTTGGGCGGACTGCACAATCACGTTCAACGTAAGGAAAAGCTGTGCAATGGGGGAATACTATGAATCACTCTAGTATCCGGATACTTACGATTTCGCCAGGGGCTTTGCCCTGTGCGGCCACTCCTCTTCGCCTTCATCGGCGTTGGTGGAGTATTCCGAAGGAGGGGTCTTCCCCCTCTTGGACCCTTCGGCCTCTCCGGTTGGGGCGGCCTTCCTTTTCTTCCGGGGAGAGGTCTCTTCTTCCTCCTCCTCGTCTTCAGGGGAGAAGCGTGCCTTGGAGTCGTCGGATGGTGAATCCGACACATCCTGGCACCAGGCACTCTTTCGAGTCCCCGTGGCCTTCTTCTTGGCCTTCTTCTCCGGCACCACGTAAGGTGCCGGAACTAGCAGCTTCGCCAAGCGAGCGTCCGCTGGGCCTTTGGGCAAAGGAGCCGGACAGTTGATCTGTCCAGACGTCTCCTGCCAATCCTGTCAAAGGTAAGGGAACTTAGATCCCGCATGGAGTCAAACTATGAAAAACTAATACCCTGTAAAAGGTGAAAACAGCTTACCGCACGCAGCGTCTGAATCCGCGATCCTCGGTAGCGGATGTGGGGGCCTCGGCACCCTTGAAAAGCACCTTCCAGGCATCTTCATACGTCGTGTCGAAGAGCCTGCTCAGAGTTCGGTGCCGCGCCGGGTCGAACTCCCACATGTTGAAAGCCCGTTGTTGACACGGGAGGATCCGACGGATGAGCATAACCTGGACTACGTTGACAAGTTTGAGATTCCTGTCCACCAGTGTTTGGACTCATGTTTGGAGTCCGGTCAGCTCTCCTTTTTTACCCCACGACCGGCCTGTCCCTTTCCAGGAGGCGAGCCGCGTGGGGGGGCCGGATCGGAACTCGGGGGCTGCGACCCATTCAAGGTCGCGCGACTCGGTGATGTAAAACCACCCCGACTGCCACCCCTTTAGGGACTCCACGAAGGAGCCCTCGAACCATAGGACATTGGGCATCTTGCCCACCATGGCACCTCCGCACTTCGCTTGGGTGCCACGCACCACCTTCGTCTTGACGTTGAAAGTCTTGAGCCATAGGCCGAAATGGGGGTGGATGCGGAAGAAAGCCTCGCACACGACGATAAACGCCGAGATGTTGAGGACAAAATTTGGGGCCAGATCGTGGAAATCCAGGCCATAGTAGAACATGATCCCCCGGACAAATGGGTGGAGAGGGAAGCCCAGTTCGCGGAGGAAATGGGGGAGGAACACCACCCTCTCATGGGGCCTAGGGGTGGGGATGAGCTGCCCCTCTTCGGGAAGCCGGTGTGCAATGTCGTTAGACAAGTATCCGGCCTTCCTCGGTCTTTTGATGTGTCCCTCCATGACGGAGGAGACCATCCACTTGCCTCCCGCTCCGGACATGGCTGGAGAAGGTTGAGGTGGGGTGTTCGGACTTGGGCGCTGGAGCTCGAGTGCACGGAAATGGATAGGCAAAGGAGGAAGAAGGCGTGGATGAAAAGGTGGATCCTTATCCCCTTATATGGGCAGACGCGACTATGCGCCCCCACCAGCCTGGTAAAACTCGCTTATCTCCCAAGCGCCGCAGTCAATGGCGTGGTTGGGTTACCCACACACGTATCGATGAGAATCCCGGAATAAGGGGACACGATCTCTGCTTTAACAAGACGTGCCAAGGAAACTGCCTCGCTAAACACGCTGAGGTGGGACAGTAAAACGATTCGAATAAAGACTTGGCCGTGGTGTGATGTCACTCTACGGAATACGTCAGCAGATTAGATTTGTGTAAATGTTATTCTCTCTATGGCAATATGTGGAAACTTATTTTGCAGATACGGACACTACCTTTGTGTTCAAAATCTTCTGTGAAGTACTTGGAGGAGGAACCCGCCTTGCAATGCCGAAGACAATCTGTGTGCCGGACTTGTCGTCATTGAAGCCTGGTTCAGGGGCTACTGAGGGAGTCCTGGATTAGGGGATGTCCAGGTGGCCGGACTATACCTTCAGCCGGACTCCTGGACTATGAAGATACAAGATTGAAGACTTCGTCTCGTGTCCGGAAGGGACTTGGCGTGGAAGGCAAGCTTGGCGATACGAATATGTAGATCTCCTACCATTGTAACCGACTCTGTGTAACCCTAGCCCTCTCCGGTGTATATATAAACCAGAGAGTTTTAGTCCGTAGGATTAACAACAATCATACCATAGGCTAGCTTTTAGGGTTTAGCCTCTCTGATCTCGTGGTAGATCTACTCTTGTACTACCCATATCATCAATATTAATCGAGCAGGACGTAGGGTTTTACCTCCATCAAGAGGGCCCGAACCTGGGTAAAACATCGTGTCCCCTGCCTCCTGTTACCATCCGACCTAGACGCACAGTTCGGGACCCCCTACCCGAGATCCGCCGGTTTTGACACCGACAAACAGAATTTTTGATGTGGAATGCTACCTAACATATTTATCCATGTAATTCTCTTTATTGTGGCAAGAATATTCAGATCCATAAGATTCAAGACAAAAGTTTAATATTGACATAAAAACAATAATACTTCAAGCATACTAACTAAGAAATCATGTCTTCTCAAAATAACATGGCGAAAGAAAGATGTCCCTACAAAATCATATAGTCTGGCTGTGCTCCATCTTCACCACACAAAATATTTAAATCATGCACAACCCCGATGACAGGCCAAGCAATTGTTTCATACTTTTGATGTTCTCAAACTTTTTCAATCTTCACGCAATACATGAGCGTGAGCCATGGATATAGCACTATAGGTGAAAGAGAAGGGTGGTTGTGGAGAAGAAAAAAAGGGAGAAGATAGTCTCACATCAACTAGGCGTATCAACGGGCTATGGAGATTCCCATTAATAGATATCAATGTGAGTGAGTAGGGATTGCCATGCAACAGATGCACTAGAGCTATAAGTGTATGAAAGCTCAACAAAAGAAACTAGTGGGTGTGCATCCAACTTGCTTGCTCACGAAGACCTAGGGCATTTTGAGGAAGCCCATCATTGGAATATACAAGCCAAGTTCTATAATGAAAGATTCCCACTAGTATATGAAAGTGACAACGTAGGAGACTCTCTATCATGAAGATCATGGTGCTACTTTGAAGCACAAGTGTGGTAAAAGTATAGTAGCATTGCCCCTTCTCTCTTTTTCTCTCATTTTTTATTTATTTTTATTTTTTATTTGGGCCTCCTCTTTTTTATGGCCTCTTTTCTCTTCTTTTTTATTTGGCCTTCTTTGGCCTCTTTTATTTATTTATTTATTTTCGTCCGGAGTCTCATCCCGACTTGTGGGGGAATCATAGTCTCCATCATCCTTTCCTCACTGGACAATGCTCTAATAATGATGATCATCACACTTTTATTTACTTAGAACTCAAGAATTACAACTCGATACTTAGAACAAGATATTACTCTATATGAATGCATACGGCGGTGTACCGGGATGTGCAATGACTCATGAGTGACATGTATGGAAGAATTATGAACGGTGGCTTTGCCACAAATACAATGTCAACTACATGATCATGCATAGCAATATGACAATGATGAAGCGTGTCATAATAACGGAGCGGTGGAAAGTTGCATGGCAATATATCTCAGAATGGCTATGGAAATGCCATAATAGGTAGGTATGTGGCTGTTTTGAGGAAGGTATATGGTGGGTTTATGGTACCGGCAAAAGTTGCGCGGTACTAGAGAGGCTAGCAATGGTGGAAGGGTGAGAGTGCGTATAATCCATGGACTCAACATTAGTCATAAAGAACTCACATACTTATTGCAAAAATCTATTAGCTATCGAAACAAAGTACAACGTGCATGCTCCTAGGGGGATAGATTGGTAGGAAAAGACCATCGCTTGTCCCCGACCGCCACTCATAAGGAAGACAATCAATAAATAAATCATGCTCCGACTTCATCACATAACGGTTCACCATACGTGCATGCTACGGGAATCACAAACTTCAACACAAGTATTTATCAAATTCACAACTACTCAACTGGCATGACTCTAATATCACCATCTTCATATCTCAAAACAATCATCAAGTATCAAACTTCTCATAGTATTCAATGCACTTTATATGAAAGTTTTTATTATATCCATCTTGGATGCCCATCATATTAGGACTAAATTCATAACCAAAGTAAATTACCATGCTGTTTTGGACTCTCAAAATAATATAAGTTAAGCACGAGAGTTTATCTAATTCTTCAAAATAAAACCACCACCGTGCTCTAAAAAGATATAAGTGAAGCACTAGAGAAAATGACAAACTACTCCGAAAGATATAAGTGAAGATCAATGAGTAGTCGAATAATTATGCAACTATATGAAGACTCTATAACATTAAAGAATTTCAGATCTTGGTATTTTATTCAAACAGCAAGCAAAGCAAAAGAAAATGACATTCTAAGAATAGCAAACATCATGTGAAGAAGCAAAAACTTAGGATCAACCGAAACTAACCGATAGTTGTTGAAGAAGAAAGGTGGGATGCCAATCGGGGAATCCCCAAGCTTAGAAGCTTGAGACTTCTTGAAATATTATCTTGGTATGCCTTGGGCATCCCCAAGCTTGATCTTTTGTGTCTCCTTAATTCCTCTCATATCACGGTCTCTCTAAATCTCAAAAGCTTCATCCACACAAAACTCAACAAGGACTCGTGAGATAAGTTAGTATAAACCATTGCCAAAACCTTATCATACTCTACTGTAGGAAATCACTAAAATTATTGTTCAACATTGCATACTAAATGCATCTGCATATTTAATAGTCCTATCCTCAAATAGAATCATTAAAGAAGCAAACATATGCAAACAATGCAAACATAACAGCAATCTGCCTAAACAGGATAGTCTGTAAAGAGTGCAGCAAGATCCATACTTCCGTAACTTCAAAAATTATGAAAGAAAATTACCACTGTAGTAAATTTACCAGATATTAATATGCAAAAGGTTTCAACATTTTATCGCATTCTGAATTTTCTAGGGAATTATTGCAACAGTGGTAAACTTTCTGTTTTCAAACAGCAACATGAAGACTTGTAAAATAGGCATAGTAAAGGCTATCAATGCCAATTTTATTGAAATAAAAGATGCAGAACATTGTTCTAAATAACAACAAGCAAATACTAACAAAATAAATTGACGCTCCAAGAAAAACACATATCATGTGGTGAATAAAAATATAGCTCCAAGTAAAGTTACCGATGAACGAAGACGAAAGAGGGGATGCCTTCCGGGGCATCCCCAAGCTTAGGCTTTTGGTTGTCCTTGAATATTACCTTGGGGTGCCTTGGGCATCCCCAAGCTTAGGCTCTTGACACTCCTTATTCCACAGTCCATCGAATCTTTACCCAAAACTTGAAAACTTCACAACACAAAACTTAACAGAAAGCTCGTAAGCTCCATTAGTATAAGAAAGCAAATCACCATCATAAGGTACTGTAATGAACTCATAATAAATTCATATTGGTATAATATATACTGTATTCCAACTTATCTATGGTTCATACCCTCCGATACTACTCATGGATTCATCAAAATAAGCAAACAACACATCGAAAACAGAATCTGTCAAAAACAGAACAGTCTGTAGTAATATGGATCAAACGTATACTTTTGGAACTCATAAAATTCTCAAATAAATTTATGGACATGAGGAATTTGTCTATTAATCATCTTCAAAAAGAATTAACTAAATAGCACTCTCCAAATAAAAATGGCAGCAATTCTCGTGAGCGCTAAAGTTTCTGTTTTTTACAGCATGATCGCAAAGACTTTCCCCAAGTCTTCCCAAAGGTTCTACTTGGCACAAACACTAATTAAAACATAAAAAATCAATAATAACAGAGGCTATATAAATTATTTATTACTAAGCATGAGCAAAAAGCAAGGAATAAAAATAAAATTGGGTTGCCTCCCAACAAGCGCTATCGTTTAACGCCTCTAGCTAGGCATGATGATTTCAACGATGCTCACATAAAAGATAAGAATTGAAACATAAAGAGAGCGTCATGAAGAATATGACTAGCACATTTAAGTCTAAAATACCTCCTATGCATAGGGATTTTGTGAGCAAACAACTTATGGAAACAAGAATCAACTTGCATAGGAAGGTAAAACAAGCATAACTTCAAAACTTTAAGCACATAGAGAGGAAACTTGATATTATTGCAATTCATACAAGCATATATTCCTCCCTCATAATAGTTTTCAGTAGCATCATGAATGAATTCAACAATATAACCAGCACCTAAAGCATTCTTTTCATGATCTACAAGCATAGAAAATTTACTACTCTCTACATAAGCAAAATTCTTCTCAATCGGAATAGTGGGAGTATCCACATTAAAAGAGTAATGTTCAGAAAAGGGGTAACCATAATCATGACAAGTTTTATAAATATAATCACTACTTTTTATAGCATAAAGTATCATCACAATAATCATCATAAGTAGGAGGCATGCTATCATCATTATAAATTTGCATATCAAAACTTGGGAGACTAAAAATATCGTCATTAAACATAGCTTCCCCAAGCTTGGGACAAACATTAATTGCAGCAAATATATTCTCAAAAACTCATCTTCATCAAACGTAGCATCCCCAAGCTTGGGCATTTTCATATCATGTCGGTGTCAAAACCGGCAGATCTCGGGTAGGGGGTCCCAAACTGTGCGTCTAGGCCGGATGGTAACAGGAGGCAGGGGACACAATGTTTTACCCAGGTTCGGGCCCTCTTGATGGAGGTAAAACCCTACGTCCTGCTTGATTGATATTGATGATATGGGTAGTACAAGAGTAGATCTACCACGAGATCAAAGAGGCTAAACCCTAGAAGCTATCCTATGGTATGATTGTTGTTCCTATGGACTAAAACCCTCCAGTTTATATAGACACCAGAGAGGGCTAGGGTTACACAGAGTCAGTTATAATGGTAGGAGATCTACATATCCGTATCGCCAAGCTTGTCTTCCACGCCAAGTAAAGTCCCTTCCGGACACGGGACAAAGTTTTCAATCTTGTATCTTCATAGTCCAGGGGTCCGGCCGAAGGTATAGTCCGGCTATCCGGACATTCCCTAATCCAGGACTCCCTCAGTAGCCCCCGAACCAGGCTTCAATGACGACGAGTCTGGCGCGCAAATTGTCTTCGGCATTGCAAGGCGGGTTCTCCTCCAAATTCCGTGTACCTGTTGAATAGTGTCCGGTTTCTTGTAAATGTAGCGCTCCTTGGCTTCTATGCCCAATAATGGCTGTCTTCCACGTGTCAAACGAATATGAAAAGTCAGGGTGTTTTTTATATTTACACCCCTAGCCGCGTGAATGAGCTGTCTATTTAAGGGGACGAGGATTTAGATCCAAACCACACCTTCTCCCCTCCGCGAGTATTGATCAGAGCGTATCCGACAGAGGTCCATTCTATCATGGCCGGCCGCCGCAGCTCCTCCTCTCGCCCTTCCAGCCCTCAGCCTAGAGATTGGAAGAGGTGCTCCATCCCGCACAGCGAGCTAGTGACGCTCCAGACCAAGGGATTTCTCCCCCCGGCCTATATGGTCCCGGTTCGAGCCGGACTTGCCACCTATAATGGCGGAGAGCAAGCGAAGAGCTTCCCCAATCCCTCCAAAGGAGAGCGGGTATGCCTTGTCCCTTACTTAATAAGAGGGCTCGGATTTCCAATTCATCTGTTTCTCCGGGGGCTCCTGGAGTTCTATGGCCTCCAGTTGCACAACCTCACGCCTGCCTCCATATTGCATATCACGGGATTCATAGCCCTTTGCGAGCTGTTTTTGGGCTGCGAGGCTCATTTCACGCTGTGGAAAAGGCTATTCTGCCTTGTGCCCCGTTCTCAGAAGGGGTCAATGTATCAAGTGGGCAGAGCCGAAGTGTGGCGCATCGCCGGGACCGAATATCTATCCGGAACCCCAAAGAAGGCGTCCGAGGACTGGCCTTCGAAATGGTTTTATATAGAGGACGTCCCGCTGCCGGATCCTGTCCGGATCGGCCTCCCTGAGTTCGACAGTGCTCCCCTAAAGAAGCTCCTAAGCTGGCGTCCACGGAGCCCTCAGAGGGAAAGCGACAAGGACGTTCTTTACCTGATGGGCCGGATAAGATTGTTAGCTCATTCCGGACTGACCATGATCGGGGTCATGGCCGCATGCATCAAGCGAGGGGTGCAGCCGCTCCAGTATAGAGGCCACCCCATGTGGGACTTCAACGGGGAGGACGACGCCACCCACCATGACCGTAAGGGGCCGGATTCGGCTGCCGCTCTAATAAAGACCTTGTCCGCTTTGTACAAGGGAGAAGAGGAGGAATTTCTCCGCGTCAACCCACAGGGTGATTTTCTATGTATAATCCCCCAAGTTGGGTAAGTGGACACTTTTACTTGCCCATCTGTTTTATATTCCCATCGTTAAATATTCAGTCTAACAACTTCAACGCAGGAACTGCGCCAGGATGTTAAAGAAATAAACAGCCCTCCTCCACAACCCGAGGATCCGGGACGGTCCCTCGACCCGGCCTCTCAAGAGGATCCGGACTTATCTGTGGAGCTGATTGATGGGGTGTTTTATCAATTGAGCAAGGACAACGCCTTGGTGTCCATTACGGCTGATTACCCAGGGCTACTCCTAGCCTCACAGGTAACTGAGATCGAAGTCCCAACACTTTGAAAAGGGATCTATCCTCGCGTGTTTTCGATTGCCGTATGACAACCGTGTTTTGCAGGGGAGGTCCTTGAGACGGGAGGCCGAGCCTGCGGCAACTAGCCAACGAGGGGCGGCAAGGCCCCGCGGGCTGAAAAGAAGTGTGGTCCGGACTGAGACGCCGGCGCAAAGGTATAGCACGCCATCTTATTCCCAGGTGTTATTCCTTCAAGGCATATTAACGCTCGTGCTCTCTTCAGGACGAAGAGACCTCGCCGGACTATATCCGGAGAGGTTGCCAATCGCGCCTCCATCAGCCAGGCTCCAAAGCCTGGTCCGGAAGCGGAGGCGAACACAAGGCGCGCACCGGACGCTCCTCCGACAAAGGATGCGGACAGGCTGTCTGCCACCAATTCCGAGGTGGAGAGTGCCATGAACCATAGGCGTCGCTGGACAGTTCTTCGCGGCGCTTGTTTCTCCCAAGAGGCATTGGATGCCTTCAATTCGGGAGATGCGTACCTCCGTGCCGCTTAAAATGGTCTAGCCAGAGCCACGGAGCAGTATGTAAAAGACATACGGGTAAGAATTTTTTGGTAATTATATATATATACCAGTAGCCCCCGAGACTTGAAATAGTTAGAATAACTGATTTAAGGATCATTTATTATGTAGGTTCTTACAGAAAAGAATACCCTACTGTCCCAGGAGCTGGAAGAGTGCAAAGCCCAACTTGAGGCCGCACTAGCCGCAGCAGGGGAGCCCAAAGAGACCCCCTCTGGTAATATATGCTTTGAAAGATAAGTATTTTGCGAAGTGTGTTGTGAGTGCGAATCTGACAAATGAAATTGCATATGGCGGAGGATTAAATTCGGAAAAGCAACAACTCCTACGCCAGCTGAAGGCTGGTGAGAGTGTGCTGACAAAGGTGAGGCGGGAGAAGAACGATCTCCAAGATGCCAACACCAAGCTGGGCGTTGAACTGAAGGATGTTCGTGCCCAGCTGTTGGACTCTGTTAAGGAGAATCAGTGGCTTCGACGCGGCATATTTAGTAAGTGCTTAAATGAACTTTGAAAAAAGAGTTCGGCGAGGAAGTCGACTAACAGAGTAATGTCTGTAGGTATGCTAACAGGTCCTCCTACAGAGGAAATGCCCAGTTCTATGGGTGACCTTCTTCCCGAGCTCTCACAACTGCACGAGCGAGTTTGGAAGGTGATGCAAGGCGTCGCCCAGGCCTTGTGGCCATCCGTCTCCATGCCCGAAGGCCTTGGAGAGCTTATAGAGAAGCTGAAGGGAGCGCGGCAGCGCTTCCGATTGTGGAAGATGTCGACCTGCCATCAAGGCGCCAGGGAGGCCTGGGCCATGGTGAAGACGCGGTACACGAAGGCTGACCCAAACCACATGGCCGAGGTCAGACCCGTGTGGCCCGATGGGAAGGAGATCCCTGTGAGCTTAGTATACGGCCAAGTAGAATTGGCCGTAAAGTATTCCCAACAGGACTGTAAGCTAGACAGCCTGTTAGATGGTATTGAAGAGGAATACAATCAGTCAGATTGACTATGTAATTTTAATTGACATGTGTAATGCCTTCTAGTCGGATTGTAGATCGTTTGTCATGGCCGACCTTTTCGCTTCAACCTCGGGATCTGACGGTCCGGAGTGTGTCCGAATACCCTCGCGATTATATAAGAACCGGGGTATGCATGGAGACCAGGCGTAGGGGTCATTAGTGCTTGAACAGACAAGTGCCCAACTAGTTATGTTATATTACATGGTTAGTGTAGGATCGAAAGTATGTCCAGAGGGGGGGGGGTGATTAGACTACTTGACCAAATAAAAATCTAGCCTTTTCCCAATTTTAGTTCTTGGCAGATTTTAGCTATCTTAGCACAAGTCAAGCAATCTCCACACAATTCAAGCAAGCATGCAAAAGAGTATATGAGCAGCGGAAAGTAAAGCATGCAACTTGCAAGAATGTAAAGGGAAGGGTTTGGAGGATTCAAACGCAATTGGAGACACGGATGTTTTGTTGTGGTTCTGATAGGTGGTGCTATCGTACATCCATGTTGATGGAGACTTCAACCCACGGAGGGTAACAGTTGCGCGAGTCCACGGAGAGCTCCACCCATGAAGGGTCCATGAAGAAGCAACCTTGTCTATTCTATCATGGCCATCGCCCACGAAGGACTTGCCTCACTAGCGGTAGATCTTCACGAAGTAGGTGATCTCCTTGCCCTTACAAACTCCTTGGTTCAACTCCACAATCTTGTCGGAGGCTCCCAAGTGACACCTAGCCAATCTAGGAGACACCACTCTCCAAGAAGTAACAAATGGTGTGTTGATGATGAACTCCTTGCTCTTGTGCTTCAAATGATAGTCTTCCCAACACTCAACTCTCTCTCACAGGATTTGGATTTGGTGGAAAGAAGATTTGAGTGGAAAGCAACTTGGGGAAGGCTAGAGATCAAGATTCATATTGTTGGAATGGAATATCTTGACCTCAACACAAGTGTAGGTGGTTCTCTCTCAGAAAATGTGCATTGGAAGTGTAGGTACGTTCTGATGGCTCTCTCCTCAAATGAAGAGTGGGTGGAGGGGTATATATAGCCTCCACACAAAATCTAACCGTTACACACAATTTGCCAAACTCGGTGGGACCGAATGGTTAAACTCGGTCGGACCGATTCAGCAAACCTAGTGACCGTTAGGATTTTCGGTGGGACTGAGATGCAACTCGATAGGATCGATATGGTTAGCATTAGGGCATAACGTAATCTCGGTGTGACCGATTACACAAACTCGGTGGGACTGATTTGGTAATAAGCTAACCAGAGAGTTGGTCAGGTAAACTCGGTGGGACCGATTCGCTCATCTCGGTGAGACCGAAATGTTACAAAAGGGAAACAGAGAGTTTACATTGCAATCTCGATGGGACCGATCGCTCATCTCGGTAAGACCGAAACGTTATGAAGGGAAACAGAGAGATTACAATCCCATATCGGTGAGACCGAGATCCCTATCGGTGAGACCGATTTGCCTAGGGATTGTGGCAGTGGCTATGACATTTGAAACTCGGTGGCGCTGGATAGAAAGAATCGGTGGGGCCAAGTTTGACTTTTGGTTTAGATCATATGTGGATGTGGGAACGTAGTTGAGGATTTTGGAGCATATCACTAAGCATTTTGAGCAAGCAAGCCATTAAGCAACACCTCATCCCTCCTTGATAGTGTTGGCTTTTCCTATAGACTCAATGTGATCTTGGATCACTAAAATATAAAATGTAGAGTCTTGAGCTTCAAGCTTGAGCCAAACTTTTTGTCCTTAGAATTTTGAGGGATCCACTTTCCTCATCCATGCCATGCCATTCATTGAGATTTTCCTGAAATATTAATCTTGGAATAATGTTAGCTCAATGAGCTATATGTTGTTAGGAATTACCAAAACCACCCAGGGATAGTTGCACTTTCAATCTCCCCCTTTTTGGTAATTGATGACAACATATAGATCAAAGCTTCGACAAATGATAATAAGAATGAAAGATATTATCGCTTTGAGAAGTATGTGAAAAGCAAGAGCTCCCCCTAAATTTGTGCATATCTTAAGATTTGCTTTGGACTGCAAATGCACAATGAGTTAGGATCATGGGTTACTCTTCCATGTCACATACATCTTGGTGGAGCGCTCAAAATGATAAGAATTAAATACATGCATTCATCACCAAGCAAAGTGAATGATCATATAAGGATAAGTAAGATAATATCATCTAACAAGCATATGTGTAGCTTATGATCAACCACATGATCATCAATGTCTCATAGATAATAGCATAGTTTCCCAAGTAATCAAAAGCAACCAAAGTTCAACCAAGAAGACAAGAGAGAACAAAAGCAAACTCTCTCTCTCTCGAAGCCTATGATCTATACATTTTTCTCCCCCTTTGGCAAGAAGTTACCAAAAAGTTCATAGAAAATGCATAGCACTAAAACGTCTCTCAGGCTTGGTCTTCAGGTGGTGGTGTTCGGAGAACTCCAAGAACGAAGGCTTCAGTCGAAGTAGATGGAGCTGATGGAGTAGGTGCTGGAGCTGGTGACACTGAAGCTGTAGCTGGTGCAGATGAAGTGGCTCTGGTGTTTGTTACTGGCACTGCAGTTGATCTCTGAGCTCTAGGCACTCTGGCAAATGCATCAGTGGTTGTTCTACCCTTCCTCTCCTGCATGTCATCCTATAGCTACTCCACAACAGACTGAATCTCAGTTACCTTCACATCCAAGTCGTAGAATGTTTGCTCCATGATTCTTTCCAAGCTCTCCTAGTTTTGAGTCAGGGTGGCCAGTCCCTTCTCAATCCTCAGAGTGGATGCAATCAGGTAGCCAAGCTGATCTTGCTTGCTTTTCAAAAAGTACTCAGATGCCTCCTCTTGAGTTGGCATCTTGGCAGCTTTCTCTTTCTTTGCTTTCTCCTTCTTCTCTTGAGCTTGTACTGATGATGGTTCATTCTCATTCATCACAACTTGATTGTCCTCAAAGTCAGGATAGATAGGCAAGTGTTCCTTATCCAACAAGTATGTGCCCGTGCCCATCTTTGAGTTTATCAACTCCTAGATCTGTGGGGCATATCCACAACTTCTTTTCTGGTCAGCTGCAGTCCTCTTGATAGTCTCAACTATAAGGCTCATGACCTTGAACTTCTGTGGCACATCAAATATATGTAGCAAGTTAATTGCATGGCCTCTGATCATTCTCTGATCACCAGACTTGGGCAAGAGATTGTGCCTAAGGATCCAATTGATTGTAGGCAGCCCTGGCTGCAAGTGTTTTACTGACCCAAACTGGTGAGTCTCAAGATCATCTTCAGGAATCTCCTTGTACATGTTTGCCATAGAGTTGTGATCCATCTTCTTCTTGGCATAGACATCCAAGTCATCTTCTTCTTCCTTAGGAGCATTGATCAGATTTTTCCATTCCTCAATAGTTAAGTGGTACCTTGTACCTTCAGACATCCATACTATCCTGCCATCTGGATAGAAGTGTGCTGTGGAGTAGAATTGCATTATGAGCTCCTCATTCCACTTTGTGAGCTTCTGCCCAACAAAGTCTGCAACTCCACAAGCACTGAAGCTGTCAAATACACCAGGATAGTGTTCCTCGTTTTCCTTGATATACTTCCAGTCGACCCACCTCATTTCACACACTATAGGCTTCTTGTCCAACAACACTGTCTCATAGAAGTCCTGCTGTTCCTTTGTGTGGAACCTGTAATCAATAGCAGTCCTTCTCCTGGTAGCATATGGATTTGTCTCTCTCCATAGCCTCAACCCTGAGTCTCTCCTAATCTTCATGTTCTCAGCCACAGGATGAGCATCATTGTGGTCTGCAATCTTGGGTTTGAGCTTTCTCAAGACTTGTCCTTCACCATCTTCATCAGCAGCAACTTCAGGCACTGGGGCCTTGTTCTTCTCAGTAGCTGGTATACTCATGGTATTCCTCTTAGGTGCACTCTTGGGCTTGGAGGCTGCTTTGGGTGCTTCTTTGGGCTTTGATGAAGCAGCCCCTGTCCTGATAGCATCACCCATAAGCTTCTGGGCCTTAGGTGCTGGTGCAGCAACCTCTTCTTCCTCTTCCTCTTCAGAATCTCTCATGATTGAGGATCTCCAAAGCACTCTAGCAGTGGTCTTTTTGATCCTCTCCTTCCTCTTCTTCCCTTCTGCAGCAGCCTCTTTGGGTTCAGATCCCAAAGGGACTTGAGTAGATGCTCTGGCCTTAGACATTGGAATTCTCTTTGCAGGAACCTTTTGCTTCATGCCTGGCTTGGTGGCAGCAGCAGTGCTATATTCCTTCTTAACCACTTTCTTCTTGGAAGTGGCCTCATCCTCAACTGCCACATAGTCTTCATCCTTAGACTCTGAAGTTTTCTTCTTCCTTGTTCTGGTGGCAGCTTTGGGCAAGTTGTTGGGAGTGCTCCTGCTACCATCATCTGAACTGCTAGAGGGACTAGTGCCCTCACTCAGGTGAACCTGCTCCTCTGACCTGTTCTGGCTGTCACTCTGATCAGACATATTGCAAACACTGACAGCAGACCCTATGAATAGATATATATATGAGATAGAGTGGATGAGCATCACAAAATGCAGAGGTTTTTGCAAAAGAATGAGTCAAAAACTTAGTTTTAGTTTTCCACGGAAAGCATTTCGGATCAACCAATTTGTAAAATCGGTGATACCGAAGCAGCTGTTGGAACCTAAACTAGTGAACTCGGTCAGACCGAGTCACAGTTCGGTGGCACCGAGACTGCTAGGGTTTCACAAAGTCCTGAACTCGGTCACACCGATTTGCAATTCTCGGTCAGACCGAAAATTACATGTGCAATGGCCTGAGCCGAATCGGTGGTACCGAGTTCCACAACTTGGATGGTCTGAGATGGTTTCGGCGGAAACCTAACCCAAAATTTTCAATTCAACTCTTATCTACGGAGTGTTTTGACTGGATAGAAGCATTTTAATCGTGGTAAGAATCATAATGAACACAATGTGCTAGGAATCGGATGGAGATAGCACTATGATCGAGTCCATACCCTAGTTCGGCGATGAACTCGCTACGGCGGCAACGGCGGGGAAGAATTCCGTTGACGGCGGCGGAGACCAGCGGCAGGAGGCAACTGGCGACGAGGAGGACGATCCGGAGACCCAGGAGGCAGAGCGAGCTATGCGCGGGCGAAGGGGTTTTGGAGAAATTTCCAAAATTTTGCCCTTGAGTATATATAGCCAGACCCTATCGGTGTGACCGAGTGGAACAACTTGGTGGCACCGAGATTCATAACTGCAAGCAGTTACTGAAACTCGGTGTGACCGAAAGGTTCAAATCGGTTGCACCGAGATTGAAAACCTAGATCGACTTAGTGATCTCGGTATGACCGAAATGGATGAATCAGTCAGACCGAAACGCACAAAGAAGTTTTGGAAGTTTAAGTCTATGACGAATCGGGGACTCCGAGTGCTCCTTACACAGAGTGGTTCGAATCTGACTTGATCAGATTTTGTGATGTAGCATGAATAGAGTTTGAGACGAGAAAAGCATAGATAGCTAGAGAGGGTTCTTAGGCATTCTTGTCCATCCACTTGGCAAAAGAAAAGAAAACCAATGAATCAAAACAACAAGTGGATGTCCTCGAATGAGTAAAATATGCAATCAACATGCTCACACAATAAAATGGCAATTGAAATATGTGGCAAAGCATGCACAACCAATTCTAGCATCTATCAAACAATTGGCGATGACTAGGTCATCTATATATGAGTATATTGACTTAGGAGTCAAATGAGAACATTTGATCATTGGTCATACTCATCGTTTAAGCACAAGTGGGGTTACCACTTTTACATAAAGCATTTGTTGTGTTCACACCATTAGAGTTTCTTTAGCTCAATTCTTAGAGTAAAGCTCCCCCTAGATGTGAGATCCCCCCTAAGAGGGATGAACTAACCTTGGGTTTTGTCGATGATGACTTCATGTAGATGTTGAAGATGTGGATGCTCAATGTTGATGTAGATCATTTGGAGCTATCCATTGGAGTGAGTTGCACTTTCAATACCTACATGGGTTAGTCCCACAAGGAACAAACAAGGATATCCATAGACATAAAGTGATGCACACACAAGATGATGTCTATGAAAGCTTTTAGGTTACCATTGGCTTGAGATCTTTGTAATTGGGCATCATTTGGATCAATGTGCACACGGTATCATATTTTCCATCCAAGGCTCTTAGGATCTTCTTGATGATGAATCTATCGGTCATCTCTTCACTCCCTAAGCCAGCAATCTCATTTGTGATAAGAGCAAGCCTAGAGTACATTTCAGCGACACCTTCACCATCCTTCATTTTGAACTTGTCAAGTTGACTTTGAAGCACATCCAATTTGGATTCCTTGATGGAGTCGGTACCTTCATGCATATCAATCAAAGTATCCCAAATTTCCTTTGCATTCTCAAGACGGCTGATTTTGTTGAATTCTTCAGGGCATAATCCATTGAAGAGGATATCACAAGCTTGAGCGTTGTATTGCAGCATTTTCAACTCTTCCGCGGTGGCTTCACGGTTTGGTTCTTTCCCGTCAAAGAATTGACCTTGCAAGCCAATACACACAATAGCCCAAATGGCGGGGTTATGTCCAAGAATATGCATTTTCATCTTATGCTTCCAACTAGCAAAATTAGTGCCATCAAAGTAAGGACCTCTACGGTGATAATTTCCCTCGCTAGACGCCATACTCTCCTAGGTTGTGAAACCAAGGCTATGACCGCCAAAAGCTATGGAAATCAAAGCAAATGGAGACCAAAGCTCTGATACCACTTGCAGGATCGAAAGTATGTCTAGAGGGGGGTGATTAGAATACTTGACCAAATAAAAATCTAGCCTTTTCCCAATTTTAGTTCTTGGCAGATTTTAGCTATCTTAGCACAAGTCAAGCAATCTCCACACAATTCAAGCAAGCATGCAAAAGAGTATATGAGCAGCAGAAAGTAAAGCATGCAACTTGCAAGAATGTAAAGGGAAGGGTTTGGAGGATTCAAACGCAATTGGAGACACGGATGTTTTGTCGTGGTTCCGATAGGTGGTGCTATCGTACATCCACGTTGATGGAGACTTCAACCCATGGAGGGTAACGGTTGCGCGAGCCACGGAGGGCTCCACCCATGAAGGGTCCACGAAGAAGCAACCTTGTCTATTCCATCATGGTCGTCTCCCACGAAGGACTTGCCTCACTAGCGGTAGATCTTCACGAAGTAGGCGATCTCCTTGCCCTTACAAACTCCTTGGTTCAACTCCACAATCTTGTCGGAGGCTCCCAAGTGACACCTAGCCAATCTAGGAGACACCACTCTCCAAGAAGTAACAAATGGTGTGTTGATGATGAACTCCTTGCTCTTGTGCTTCAAATGATAGTCTCCCCAACACTCAACTCTCTCTCATAGGATTTGGATTTGGTGAAAAGAAGATTTGAGTGGAAAGCAACTTGGGGAAGGCTAGAGATCAAGATTCATATGGTTGGAATGGAATATCTTGACCTCAACACAAGTGTAGGTGGTTCTCTCTCAGAAAATGTGTATTGGAAGTGTAGGTACGTTCTGATGGCTCTCTCCTCAAATGAAGAGTGGGTGGAGGGGTATATATAGCCTCCACACAAAATCTAACCGTTACACACAATTTGCCAAACTCGGTGGGACCGAATGGTTAAACTCGGTCGGATCGATTCAGCAAACCTAGTGACCGTTAGGATTTTCGGTGGGACTGAGATGCAACTCGGTAGGACCGATATGGTTAGCATTAGGGCATAACGTAATCTCGGTGTGACCAATTACACAAACTCAGTGGGACCGATTTTGGTAATAAGCTAACCAGAGAGTTGGTCAGGTAAACTCGGTGGGACCGATTCGCTCATCTCGGTGAGACCGAAATGTTACAAAAGGGAAACAGAGAGTTTACATTGCTATCTCGGTGGGACCGATCGCTCATCTCGGTAAGACCGAAACGTTACGAAGGGAGACAGAGAGATTACAATCCCATCTCGGTGAGACCGAGATCCCTACCGATGAGACCGATTTGCCTAGGGTTTGTGGCTGTGGCTATGACATTTGAAACTCGGTGTCGCCAGATAGAAAGAATCGGTGGGGCCGAGTTTGACTTTTGGTTTAGATCATATGTGGACGTGGGAAGGTAGTTGAGGATTTTTTGAGCATATCACTAAGCATTTTGAGCAAGCAAGCCATTAAGCAACACCTCATCCCTCCTTGATAGTATTGGCTTTTCCTATAGACTCAATGTGATCTTGGATCACTAAAATATAAAATGTAGAGTCTTGAGCTTCAAGCTTGAGCCAAACTTTTTGTCCTTAGAATTTTGAGGGATCCACTTTCCTCATCCATGCCATGCCATTCATTGAGCTTTTCCTGAAATATTAATCTTGGAATAATGTTAGCTCAATGAGCTATATGTTGTTAGGAATTACCAAAACCACCCAGGGATAGTTGCACTTTCAGTTAGTAAGAAACGTCTTCCAAGGAGAATAGTTCCGTTAGGGGTTCCTTTCCCTAGGAGGCATGTCCTAAAGTGCATGTCCATTCTGTGAAAAGAGACGCAGGAAAAACATCTGGGGGCGTATAGATAAATAAGTGAAAAAAAGATCATCTTTAGTTCACCGACCGAATATTCCCTTAAGAACGCTAGCTTTCGGCTTCACCTAGTCTGAGGTACACATACGGCTGACTCGGCAGTAACAATCGCAGAGGTGCTCCCTTTACCACCTAGCCGAACAATCGGGAATGTAGGGGTAAGCACAGGAGCCAGGCAACCCAGCTTGGCCAAAACTTAAGTCACATCGATGCATATAATGGTGAATAAATGGTACATGCGGAAGTTTGACACATGTGTTGGGCATGAAGCCCGTATAGATAAGCTTCTGTTTAAAGAAGCCCCCAGGTTTAATGAGCGCGGATAGCGCATCACTTTATGAGCCTTTAAAGGCTATAAGAGAGAGAGAGAGGATAAGGAGAGAAATGTAAGACAGAAAGTATATAAAAAATGGACAGAGGAAGGAGATGAACACAGAGTCCGGCGCTAGGCGTAGAATCTTCGGAGACGGGCTGCGTTCCATGGGTTCGGCTCGAGTCGGTTATCCGATGCATCTCGCAGGCGGTACGCTCAACCAGTCAGGATTTGGTCAATTATGAAGGGACCTTCCCACTTGGGCTTGAGTTTGTCCTTTTTCTTGTCTGGCAGGCGTAGAACTAATTCGCCAACGTTGTAATTTTTGGCCCGTACTTCTCTGCTTTGGTATCTTCGAGCCTGCTGTTGATAGAATGCGGACCGGGATTTTGCCACATCACGCTCTTGCTCCAAGGCGTCCAAACTGTCCTGCCGATCGAGCTCGGCTTCTCTTTCTTCGTACATGCGCACTCGAGGTGAGTCATGAATTATATCGCAGGGCAAAACTGCCTCTGCGCTGTACACCATGAAGAATGGTGTGTATCTGGTGGTGCGATTCGGCGTGGTCTGCAGCCCCTAGAGTACGGAGTCGAGCTCCTCTACCCAGTGCGTATTAGATTCCTTAAGGGACCGCACTAATCTGGGTTTGATGCCGCTCATGATAAGACCATTTGCATGTTCGACCTGGCCGTTAGTTTGTGGGTGATAGACGGAAGCATAATCGAGCTTGATGCCCATGTTTTTGCACCAGAGTTTTACCTCGTCGGCAGTAAAGTTCGTGCCGTTATCAGTGATGATGCTGTGGGGGACGCCGTAACGGTGTACAACCCCGGATATAAAGTCTATCACCGGTCCGGAGTCGGCCGTCTTAACAGGCTTGGCATCTATCCATTTGGTGAACTTATCCACCATGACCGGTAAGTATTTTTTTCTTGTGGGTTCCGCCTTTAAGGGGTCCAACCAAGTCAAGTCCCCAGACCGCGAAGGGCCAAGTGATGGGGATAGTTTGGAGGGCAGTGGGTGGCATATGGCTTTGGTTTGCAAAAAGCTGGCAACCGACGCATCGTTGGACTAAGTCCTGGGCGTCTGCCCGGGCCGTCGGCCAATAAAAGCCTGTACGGAAGGCCTTGCTTACAAGGGACCGAGCTGCAGCATGATGACCGCCGAGTCCGACATGAGTTTCAGCCAGGCGGTTCCACCCTTCCTCTTCAGAGATGCACCCTTGAAGGACTCCGGTAGTGCTTTTCTTATAAAGCTCTCCCTCATGGACTTTATAGGCTTTAGATCGCCGCACTATGCAGCGTGCCTCATTTTGGTCCTCGGGGAGTTCCTGCCTAGTAAGGTAGGTGAGGAATGGTTCTGTCCACGGGGCGATGACGACCATTATTACGTGGGCTGAAGGTGTTATTTCATTGGCAGAGCCTCCAATTATGTCAGAGTGTTCGGTGTCGGGCAGTGCGGTTGGGTCCAGTCTGTTATTTCCGAGTTCCCCTTC
>NC_041388.1:441773389-441878446 GCF_002162155.2 Triticum dicoccoides
CCAAGACATCTGCCGCCTGATTATTTTCCCGGGCTATATGGTGAAATTCGAGCCCTTCGAACCGAGCTGACATTTTTAGGACGGCGTTGCGATAAGCTGCCATTTTTGGATCCTTGGCATCAAAGTCTCCATTTATTTGGGATATTGCAAGGTTCGAGTCCCCACGCACCTCTAGGCGTTGAATGCCCATGGATACTGCCATCTGGAGACCATGTAAAAGGGCCTCATATTCGGCTGCATTGTTGGAGTCTGTATACATTATCTGGAGTATGTATTGAACTATGTCTCCTATGGGGGACATAAAAACAACGCCAGCCCCTAGACCGGCCAACATTTTGGAGCCGTCTAAGTGCATGACCTAGTTTGAATACGTGCCGTACTCTTTAGGGAGGCTACTGTTATTGAACACTCTTGAAAGTAGTGTCGCAGCTTCCGGGATGCCATAAATACCACATACGCAATCTTTTGATAATGCGGGTACCGTGACTTGCACGGAGTAAGGACAGTGGACACATAGTAGACCGGCTTTTGAAGGGGGAATTTGTGTCCGTCCGTTTCTCGTTCGACGACGAGCACTACGCTTACGACCTGATGGGTTGCTGCAATGTATAATAGCATTGGTTCGCCAATGTTTGGCGCGGCCAGGACTGGGTTTGTTGCCAAGATGGCTTTTATTTCATCAAGTCCGGCCGTGGCTGCATCCGTCCACTCAAAGTGTTCGGTGCGCCAAAGGAGGCGGTAAAGGGGTAGGGCCTTTTCTCCTAAGCGGGAGACAAAGCGGCTTAGAGCCGCCACGCATCCGGTTAATTTTTGTATTTGTTTGAGGTCCTTCGGGATATCCAATTGTGACAGAGCTTGGATCTTGGCTGGATTTGCTTCAATTCCTCTACCGGATACAATGAAGCCCAAGAGCTTTCCGGCTGGAACGCCGAAAACGCATTTTTCCGGGTTGAGCTTGATGTCGTATGTTTGGAGGTTATCGAATGTTAGCCTCAAGTTGTCTACTAGAGATTCGACATGTCTTGTTTTAACGACCACATCATCTATGTATGCCTCCACTGTTTTGTCGATCTGGTTTGCCAGACATGTCTGAATCATGCGCGGATATGTTGCGCCGGCGTTTTTGAGCCCGAAGGGCATTGTGTTGAAGCAGAATGGGTCGTATGGTGTGATGAATGCCGTTGCGGTTTGGTCTGACTCTGCCATCTTTATTTGATGGTAGCCGGAGTATGCGTCGAGGAAACACAACGAATCGTGTCATGCGGTAGCGCCGATAATTTGATCGATGCGGGGGAGAGGGAATGGATCCTTTGGGCAAGCCTTGCTAAGGTCTTTGAAATCAACGCACAGGCGCCAGGATTTGTCCTTCTTTGGTACCATCACCAGGTTTGCTAGCCAGTCCGGGTGTTTTATATCTTTGATGAATCCGGCCTCCAATAGCTTGGCTAGTTCCTCTCCCATGGTCTGTCTCTTAGGTTCGGAAAAACGCCGAAGAGCCTGTTTGACTGGCTTGAATCCTTTTAGGATATTTAAGCTGTGTTCGGCCAGCCTGCGTGGGATTCCTGGCATGTCTGAAGGGTGCCAAGCGAAAATGTCCCAGTTCTCTCGTAGGAACTCTCGCAGTGCGGCGTCTACATCAGGGTTTAACTGTGCCCCGATGGAAGCTGTTTTATTGGGGTCCGTTGGATGGACCTGGAATTTGACTATTTCGTCCGCCGGTTTAAAGGTGGTGGACTTGGATCTTTTATCGAGTATCACATCGTCCCTATTCACCATGGAGCGCAGCGCAGTCAGTTCCTCAGCCGCTAGGGCTTCGGATAGCGCCTCGAGGGCCAGTGCGGCTGTCTTGTTTTCGGCGCGGACTGTTATGTCCAGATCACTAGCGAGAGTGATGATTCCGTTAGGCCCGGGCATCTTGAGCTTCATGTACCCATAATGGGGAATTTCTTGGAAGACTGTAAACGCTTCCCGCCCTAGCAGAGCGTGATATCCGCTACTGAACGGGGCCACCTGGAACGTGACCTCTTCGGACCTGTAATTATCCGGCATGCCGAACACCACATCTAGTGTGATTTTCCTGTACAGCACGCTTCACGACTGGGGATTATTCCTCTAAAGGTTGTGCTACTTCGCTCAATGCGGTTCCAGTCTATTTCTATTTTTGAAGGGTTTCCTCATAAATGAGGTTCAATCCGCTGCCGCCATCCATGAGTACCTTGGTAAGACGAAAGCCGTCCACTATTGGACTGAGGACCAATGCGGCTGGTGCTCGGGTTGTTCGGAATTTAGGTTCATCACTGGCATTAAAAGTAATAGCCGTGTCACTCCATGGGTTTATTGTTGCTACTTGGTAGACTTCGGCAAGGCTGCGGAGTGTTCTTTTTCGCATATTATTTGATGCGAAAGTCTCGAAGACTGTTAATACCGTACTGGTTTCTCTGGGGTGGCTTTCTGTGGCTTCTGGAATTATAAGATCTTCACCAAATTTTTCCACCTGCCGGAGTATCCAACATGCTCTAAGGCTGTGAGTTGGTGTGGCGCCCTCTGCACTGTGAATTTTACAGGGTCCATTAAGCCATCCTTCCAGTACGGTTCCGTGCCCTGTAGAGGGCTTTTGCCTTTTGGTATTGAACCCGGGTGTCTGGCGATGATGCACCCTTTTATTTCGGACTGGGTTTGTATTCAGGGCTGGATTGTCCCAAAATTTTATTTCGGTTTTCCAGGCGCTTTCCATCGCACAGTACTTTCGTACTATGGACGCCAAGTCAGCAAAGCGTGTAATATCACGGTGACTTATGGCGTTGAGGATTCCCTTGTCCGTGCAATTATTGCAGAAGAATGAAATTGCGTCTTCCTCGCGGCAGTCCTTTATCCTGTTCATAACCAGGAGGAATCTGGCCCAGTAATGATGTACTGTTTCTTCGGGCTCTTGCCTAATTTGGGATAGATCGCTTATGTACGGGTGGGTGGGTGGAATCAAATCCGAAACCTCACCCAATCTGAGACCCAGGGGCCAAGGAGTTTCCGAACTCGGAAGTTTGGATTCTTGGATGCTGTCCAATGAATCTAGCCCGTCGCCTGACTTTAAGTTCAGGTCTTGAGTGATGTCCTCCCCTCCGCGGGTATCCGTCTTGGAGGGATCGGGAATCCGGACATAGCTAGTCCTTAAGATAGATGAAGGGTCGCTGCACTGTCCCTCTACCACGGCAACGTGATGGGTGACCTAGGGAGAGTTAATCTCTCTCAGATCGGGTTTAGGCCCAATCTGGTCATAATCCATATCGACTCCCAGGGCGGCGATGCGATCCAATAGCTCGTTTAGGGAAGAGAGCTCCATTGGATCTAGCTGCTCGGCGAATTCCGAGCTGACGTGAAGATTGCTTTCGATGACCCGAGAGGTCATCGTCGGCGCAGCAGCCGAACAGGCGGTCATAAGCAAACCACCTAGCCGGAGAGTTTGGCCGACAGCCAAAGCTCCCTTAGCAACGGTGACGTCTTTAAAGACGGGATGAGGCATCCTTCCTGATGGAGACGGCATAGAGGAACTCTCAATGAAAGCACCAATGTCAGTGTCAAAACCAACGGATCTCGGGTAGGGGGTCCCGAATTGTGCGTCTAGGCTGGATGGTAACAGGAGGCAGGTGACACAATGTTTTACCCAGGTTCGGGCCCTCTTAATGGAGGTAAAACCCTACTTCCTGCCTGATTGATATTGATGATATGGGTAGTACAAGAGTAGATCTACCACGAGATCAAAGAGGCTAAACTCTAGAAGCTAGCCTACGGTATGATTGTTGTTCCTACGGACTAAAACCCTCCGGTTTATATAGACACTGAAGAGGGCTAGGGTTACACAGAGTCGGTTACAATGGTAGGAGATCTACATATCCGTATTGCCAAGATTGCCTTCCACGCCAAGGAAAGTCCCTTCCGGACACGGGACGAAGTCTTCAATCTTGTATCTTCATAGTCCAGGGGTCCGGCTGAAGGTATAGTCCGGCTATCCGGACACCCCCTAATCCAGGACTCCCTCAGTAGCCCATGATCATCATTAGTACCATGGATATTCAAGGAGTTCATACTAACAACATTGCAATCATGCTCATCATTCAAAGATTTAATGTCAAACATTTTAATGCATTCTTCTTCTAACACTTTGGCACAATTTTCCTTTCCATCATACTCACGAAAGATATTAAAAAGATGAAGCGTATGAGGTAGACTCAATTCCATTTATTATAGTTTTCTTTTATAGACTAAACTAGTGATAAAACAAGAAACTAAAATACTCAATTGCAAGATCTAAAGATATACCTTCAAGCACTCACCTCCCCGACAACGGCGCCAGAAAAGAGCTTGATGTCTACTACACAACCTTCTTCTTGTAGACGTTGTTGGGCCTCCAAGTGCAGAGGTTTGTAGGACAGTAGCAAATTTCCCTCAAGTGGATGGCCTAAGGCTTATCAATCCATAGGAGGCGTAGGATGAAGATGGTCTCTCTCAACCAACCCTGCAACCAAATAACAAAGAGTCTCGTGTGTCCCCAACACACCCAATACAATGGGAAATTGTATAGGTGCACTAGTTCAGCGAATAGATGGTGATACAAGTGGTATATGGATAGTAGATAATGGTTTTTGTAATCTGAAAATATAAAAACAGCAAGGTAACTAATGATAAAAGTGAGCGTAAACGGTATTGCAATGCTAGGAAACAAGGCCTAGGGTTCATACTTTCAGTAGTG
Source organism: Triticum dicoccoides (assembly GCF_002162155.2). NCBI lineage: Eukaryota > Viridiplantae > Streptophyta > Magnoliopsida > Poales > Poaceae > Triticum > Triticum dicoccoides. The sequence continues at coordinate 441,778,134 of NC_041388.1, forward strand.
CAAGTTCTCTCAACAATAATAACATAATTGGATCACATAACTATCCCTCAACATGCAACAAAGAGTCACTCCAAAGTCACTAATAGCGGAGAACAAACGAAGAGATTATGGTAGGGTGCGAAACCACCTCAAAGTTATTCTTTCCAATCAATCCGTTGGGCTATTCCTATAAGTGTCACAAACAGCCCTAGAGTTCGTACTAGAATAACACCTTAAGACACAAATCAACCAAAACCCTAATGTCACCTAGATACTCCAATTTCACCTCAAGTATCCGTGGGTATGATTATACGATATGCATCACACAATCTCAGATTCATCTATTCAACCAACACATAGAACCTCAAAGAGTGCCCCAAAGTTTCTACCAGAGAATCACGACGAAAACATGTGCCAACCCCTATGCATAGGTTCATGGGCGGAACCCGCAAGTTGATCACCAAAACATACATCAAGTGAATCACGTGGTATCCCATTATCACCACAGATACGCACGGCAAGACATACATCAAGTGTTCTCAAATCTTTAAAGACTCAATCCGATAAGATAACTTCAAATGGGAAACTCAATCCATTACAAGAGAGTAGACGGGGGAAGAAACATCATAGGATCCAAATATAATAGTGATAACCCACAAGTATAGGGGATCGCAACAGTTTTCGAGGGTAGAGTATTCAACCCAAATTTATTGATTCGACACAAGGGGAGCCAAAGAATATTCTCAAATATTAGCAGCTGAGTTGTCAATTCAACCACACCTGGAAACTTAATATCTGCGGCAAAGTGTTTAGTAGCAAAGTAATATGATAGTGGTGATAACGGTAGCAAAAGGTAACAGTAGTGAAAGTAATATTTTTGGTATTTTGTAGTGATGATAGCAATAGCAACGGAAAAGTAAATAAGCGAAGCACAACATATGGAAAGCTCGTAGGCAATGGATCGGTGATGGAGAATTATGTCGGATGCGGTTCATCATGTAATAGTCATAACCTAGGGTGACACAGAACTAGCTCCAGTTCATTGATATAATGTAGGCATGTATTCCGAATATAGTCATACGTGCTTATGGAAAAGAACTTGCATGACATCTTTTGTCCTACCCTCCCGTGGCAGCGGGGTCCTTACGGAAACTAAGGGATATTAAGGCCTCCTTTAAATAGAGAATCGGAACAAAGCATTAACACATAGTGAATATATGAATTCCTCAAACTACGGTCATCACCGGTAAGTATCCCGATTATTGTCACTTCGGGGTTAACAGATCATAACACATAATAGGTGACTATAGACTTGCAAGATAGGATCAAGAACACTCATATATTGATGAAAACATAATAGGTTCAGATCTGAAATCATGGCACTCGGGCCCTAGTGGCAAGCATTAAGCATAGCAAAGTCAATCTCAGAACATAGTGGACACTAGGGATCAAACCCGAACAAAACTAACTCGATTACATGATAGATCCCATCCAATCCATCACCGTCCAGCAAGCCTATGATGGAATTACTCACGCACGGCGGTTAGCATCGTGAAATTGGTGATGGAGGATGGTTGATGATGATGATGGAGACGGATTCCCCTCTCCGGAGCCTCGAACGGACTCCAAATCAACCCTCCCGAGAGGTTTTAGGGCTCGGCGGCGGCTTCGTATCATAAAACACGATGATTTCTTCTCTCTGATTTTTTTCTCATCGAAACTCAATATATGGAGGTGGAGTTGGAGTCGAAGAGGCAACAGGGGGCCCACGAGGTAGGGGGGTGTGCCCTAGGGGGGCAGGCGCCCCCCCACCCTCGTGGCAAGACGATGGGCCCCCTGGCCTTCATCTTTGGCAGGTATTTTTCTTATTTTCTGAAAAGTGTCTCCGTGAAGTTTCAGGTCATTCCGAGAATGTTTGCTCCTGCACATAAATAACACCATGGTAATTCTGCTGAAAACAGCGTCAGTCCGGGTTAGTTCCATTCAAATCATGCAAGTTAGAGTCCAAAACAAGGGCAAAAGTGTTTGGAAAAGTAGATACATTGGAGACGTATCAACTCCCCCAAGCTTAAATCTTTGCTTGTCCTCAAGCAATTCAGTTGACAAACTGAAAGTGATAAAGAAAAACTTTTACAAACTCTGTTTGCTCTTGTTGTTGTAAATATGTAAAGCCAGCATTCAAGTTTTCAGCAAAGATTATAACTAACCACATTCGCAATAACGCATAGGTCTCAAGTTTACTCATATCAATAGCATAATCAACTAGCGAGCCATAATAATAAAACTCGGATGACAACACTTTCTCAAAACAATTATAATATGATATAACAAGGTGGTATCTCGTTAGCCCTTTCTGAGACCGCAAAACATAAATGCAAAGCACCTTTAAAGACCAAGAAATTACTAGACATTGTAATTCATGGTGAAAGAGATCCAGTCAAGTCATACTCAATGTAAACTAACAATAATGAATGCAAATGACAACAGTGCTCTCCAACTGGTGCTTTTTAATAAGAGGATGATGACTCAGCATAAAAGTAAATAGATAGGCCCTTCGCAGAGGGAAGCAGGGATTTGTAGAGGTGCCAGAGCTCGGTTTTGAAATAGAGGTGAATAATATTTTGAGTGGTATACTTTCATTGTCAACATAACAACCAAGAGATGGCGATATCTTCCATGCTACTCACATTATATGCGGTTCCCAAACAGAATGGTAAAGTTTATGCTCCCCCTTCCACCACAAGCATCAATCCATGGCTTGCTCGAAACAACAAGTGCCCCCAACTAACAAGAGTCCCATGGGGAGTTTTGTTTGTAATTATTTTGATTTACTTTGCATAAAGCATGGGACTGGGCATCCCGGTGACCAGCCATTTATCTCGTGAGTGAGGAGCGGAGTCCACTCCTCTTGAGAATAACCCGCCTAACATGGAAGATACAGACAGCCCTAGTTGATACATGAGCTATTCGAGCATACAAAACATGATATTTATTTGATGGTTTAGAGTTTGGCACATACAAATTTACTTGGAACGGCAGGTAGATACCGTATATAGGTAGGTATAGTGGACTCATGTGGAATAACTTTGGGGTTTAAGGAGTTTGGATGCACAAGCAGTATTCCCACTTAGTACAGGTGAAGGCTAGCAAAAGACTGGGAAGCGACCAGCTAGAGAGCGACAACAGTCATGAACATGCATTAAAATTAATCAACACCGAATGCAAGCATGAGTAGGATATAATCCACCATGAACATAAATATCGTGAAGGCTATGTTGATTTTGTTTCAACTACATGCGCGAACATGTGCCAAGTCAAGTCACTTAAATAATTTAGAGGAGGATACCACCCTATCATACCACATCATAACCATTTTAATAGCATGTTGGCACGCAAGGTAAACCATTATAACTTATAGCTAATCAAGCATGGCAGAAGAAACTATGATCTCTAGTTGTCATTGCAAACATGTTTATTCATAATAGGCTGAATCAGGAACGATGAACTAATCATATTTACAAAAACAAAAGAGGTCGAGTTCATACCAGCTTTTCTCATCTCAGTCAGTCCATCATATATCATCATAATTGCCCTTCACTTGCACGACCGAGCGATGTGAATAATAATAATAGTGCATGTGCATTGGACTAAGCTGGAATCTGCAGGCATTCAATAAACAGGAGAAGACAAGGCAATATTGGCTCTTTTGTCAGATCGACAATAATGCATATAAGAGCCACTTCGACAATTTAATCATGGTCTTCTCCTATCGACCCCCAAAGAAAAGAAAAGAAATAAAACTATTTACACGGGAAAGCTCCCAACAAGCAAAAGAAGAACAGGAAATCTTTTTGGGTTTTCTTTTTAGTTACTACTACAAGCATGGGAAGTAAACTAACATGGATGATACAATGAAAAAGTATGAGCACCGACATCTAGCAATGAGTGTGTGAGCATAAATGTAATGTTGGTGAGAAAAACGTACTTCCCCAAGCTTAGGCTTTTGGCCTAAGTTGGTCTATGGCCACGGCTGGCCTGGCGGATATCCATAATAGTAGTTGTTGGGGTCGTACTGTGATGCAGCAGCTATCGCCTGCTGAGCTGCAGCGTGGTGATGAGCGGCCTCCTCTCTCCTCTCGTACTCATCTGCCTCCTCTCTGGTAATAGTATATCCTCCTCTTGCCTGATAATCAAAGAAAGCAGGAGCAGGGAGAGTAATACGGACAGCAAGGCGTCTGTCAAAGATTAGTTGATACTGGAGAGGTGATTCGTTCCTCTTGACAAACTGATGGTGAACCATAGCATTAAATTCTAGATAGGCTGGAGGTAATTCAATATCATCTTCACGCACATCTATACCAAGAAAATCAGCTACTCGGGTTGCATAAATTCCACCAAAGAAATCTCCATTACGTCTATTAAGATGCAACCTACGTGCTACAATGGCTCCCGAATTATATGATTTGTCTCCTAACACAGCACTCCTAAGAATACTGAGGTCAGGGACACACACGTGACATGCTTCATCTTTACCATTTATGCATCTGCCTATGAAGAGAGCAAAATAATGTATGGTAGGAAAGTGAATGCTCCCTATGGTAGCTTGTGTAATATCTCTAGATTCTCCCACAGTTATATCAGCAAGAAAATCTCTAAATTCAGATTTGCGAGGATCCCTTATACTACCCCATTGTGGAAGTTTGCATGCAGTGGTAAAATCCTCTAAGTCCATGGTATAAGATTTATCATAAAGATCAAACAGGATAGTTGGAGAATTACGTGAAGTGGAAAATTCAAACCTCCTCACAAAGGAGCTAGTGAGCTCATGATACTGACTGCACTTCTCTTCCTCGAAGCTCACTAGATCAGTGTTACGCAAATATGTGTTGAATTCTTCTTTTATTCCCGCTTGATCCATAAAATTTTCAGAAGGCCACTCACAAGGACGCACTGGAGCGTCTCTCGGTGGCTCTGAGTCAGCATCACACATTGCAAGCCTGGGTCCTTGCTTCTTTGAAGAACCACCTTGGAACATTTTCCTAAGCATTTTTCTTCCTCTGAAAAATTCTGAAAGTTTTTAGTAACTTCAAAATAAAAGTAAACCAAACTCAATAATATTGATAGCAACTACTCCTACAAGTGCCTAGGGCCTATATCATGCATCAAAACTACTTTTGACCATATAAATTTGACATGCAAGCTCAATAACAGGGTCACCTAAGCAGCAAAAATTTGCAATGAATAAAGCACTAGAACAAAAACTAATTGGACCAATGGAGGAGTCACATACCAAGGAACAATCTCACCAAGCAGTTTTGTGAGAGGTGCTTTGAGCAAGGAGATCAAAAATGGCAGCAAAGTGAGCTAGAACTCGTGCTTGAGCTGGATATTCGTGTTTGTGGGAGGAAGATGAAGTGTATGGGTGCAGGAATAAGTGGAGGAGGGCCACCATGGGCCCACGAGGTAGGGGCACGCCCTCCACCCTCGTGGCAAGGTGGTTGGCCCCCCTGGTGTGTTCTTTGTTCCATAAATCCTCAAATATTCTAGAAAAAATCATATTTAATTTTCAGGGCATTTGGAGAACTTTTATTTTCAAGGTATTTTTATATTGCACGGATAATCAGATAACAGACAGAAAATTATTTATTTTATTTTTATTTAATATGAATAACAGAAAGTAAAAGTGGGTTACAAAAGGTTGTGCCTTCTAGTTTCATCCATCTCATGATCATCAAAAGGAATCCACTAACAAGGTTGATCAAGTCTTGTTAACGAACTCATTGCGAATAACATGGAACCGGAGAAATTTCGAATAACACTATGTTACCTCAACGGGGATATGCACATCCCCAATAATAAGAATATCATATTTCTCCTTGACAGTAGGTAGAGGAAATTCAAAACCTCCAAATATAATCGATGGATTTTTTCCAATAGAGTTGATACTATGAACTTGAGGTTGTTTCTTCGGAAAGTGTACCGTATGCTCATTACCATTAACATGAAAAGTGACATTGCCTATAGTGCAATCAATAACAGCCCCTGCAGTATTCAAAAAGGGTCTTCCAAGAATAATAGACATACTATCGTCCTCTGGAATATCAAGAATAACAAAGTCCTTTAAAATAGTAACGCTTGCAACTACAACAGGCACATCCTCACAAATATCGACATGTATAGCAGTTGATTTATCAGCCATTTGCAAAGATATTTCAGTAGGTGTCAACTTATTCAAATCAAGTCTACGATATAGAGAGAGAGGCATAACACCGGCTCCAAGATCACATAAAGCAGTTTTAACATAGTTTCTTTTAATGGAGCATGGTATAGTGGGTACTCCCGGATCTCCAAGTTTCTTTGGTATTCCACCCTTAAAAGTATAATTAGCAAGCATGGTGGAAATTGTAGCTTCCGGTATCTTTCTCTTATTTGTAATAATATCTTTCATATACTTAGCATAAGGATTAGTTTTGAGCATATCAGTTAGTCGCATACGCAAAAAGATAGGTCTAATCATTTCAGCAAAGCGCTCAAAATCCTCATCATCCTTTTTCTTGGATGGTTTGGGAGGAAAAGGCATGTGTTTCTGAACCCAAGGCTCTCTTTCTTTACCATGTTTCCTAGCAACAAAATCTTTCTTATCATAACATTGATTCTTTGATTGTGGGTTATCATGATCAACATCAGGTTCAATTTCTATATCATTATCATTACTAGGTTGAGCATCATTATGAACATTATCATTAACATTATCACTAGTTTCAGGTTCATTACCAGATTGAGTTTCAGCATCATAAATAGAAATATCATTTGGATTCTCAGGTGTTTCAACAATAGGATCACTAGAAGCATGCAAAGTCCTATCATTTTTCTTTTTCTTATTTTTAGAAGAACTAGGTACATCTATATTATTTCTCTGAGAATCTTGCTCAATTCTCTTAGGGTGGCCTTCAGGATACAAAGGTTCCTAAGTCATTCTACCAGTTCTAGTAGCCACTCTAACAGCATTATCATTATCCTTACTATTCAATTCATTGAGCAAATCATTTTGAGCTTTAAGTACTTGTTCTACTTGAGTGGTAACCATAGAAGCATGTTTACTAATAAGTTTAAGTTCACCTTTAACATTTGCCATATAATCACCCAAGTGTCCAAGCACATTTGAATTGTATTTCAATTGTCTACCAAAATAAGCATTAAAGTCTTCTTGCTTAGCCATAAATCTATCAAACTCATCTAAGCATGGGCTAGCAATTTTAGTAAATGGGATTATAGCTTTATCATATCTATAGAGAGAATTTACCTTTACTACCTGTGTCGGGTTATCAAGACCATGGGTTTCTTCAATAGGTAATGGATTTGGATTATATGTTTATTCAATAGGCGGTAAATTAAGACCATGTATTTCTTCAATAGGAGGTAAATTCTTAGCATCTTTAGCTTTAATATCCTTTTCTTTCATAGATTTCTTTGCCTCTTGCATATCTTCAGGACTGAGAAATAGAATACCCCTCTTCTTCGGAGTTGGTTTAGGAATAGGCTCAGGAATTGGCTCCGTAGGTGTCCAATTATTTTCATTTGTCAACATATTATTCAATAGAATTTTAGCTTCATCCGGTGTTCTTTCCCTGAAAACAAAACCAACACAACTATCCAGGTAATCTCTGGAGGCATCGGTTAGTCCATTATAAAAGATATCAAGTATTTCATTTTTCTTAAGAGGATGATCAGGCAAATCATTAAGTAATTGGAGAAGCCTCCCCCAATCTTGTGGGAGACTCTCTTCTTCAATTTGCACAAAATTTTATATATCCCATAAAGCAGCTTGTTTCTTATGAGCAGGGAAATATTTAGCAGAGAAGTAATAAATCATATCCTGGGGACTACGCACACAACCAGGATAAAGAGAATTAAGCCATATCTTAGCATCACCCTTTAATGAGAACAAAAATATTTTAAGGATATAAAAGTAACGAGTTCTCTCATCTTTAGTAAACAGGGTAGCTATATCATTCAATTTAGTAAGATGTGCCACAACAGTTTCAGATTCATAACCATGAAAAGGATCAAATTCAACCAAAGTAATTATATCAGGATCAACAGAGAATTCATAATCCTTATCAGTAACAAAGATAGGTGAAGTAGCCAAAGTAGGGTCAGGTTTCATTCTATCATTTAGAGATTGCTTACTCCATTTAGCCAATAATTTTTTAAGTTCAGTTCTATTTCTACAAGCTAAAATAGCTAAAGAAGCATCTTGATCAAATACATAACCCTTAGGAATAGCAACTAGTTCTTCATCATCACTTTCATCTGTATCATCAGATTCAATATTTTCAATTTCTCTAGCCCTAGCAAGTTGTTCATCAAGAAAATCACTAAGTGGCATGATAACCCACAAGTATAGGGGATCGCAACAGCTTTCGAGGGTAGAGTATTCAACCCAAATTTATTGATTCGACACAAGGGGAGCCAAAGAATATTCTCAAGTATTAGCAACTGAGTTGTCAATTCAACCACACCTCGAAACTTAGTATCTGCAGCAAAGTGTTTAGTAGCAAAGTAATATGATAGTAGTGGTAGCGGCAACAAAAGTAAAGACATCAAAAGTAATGTTTTTGGTATTTTGTAGTGATTGTAACAGTAGCAGCGGAAAAGTAAATAAGCGTAAACCAGTATATGGAAAAATCGTAGGCACCGGATCAGTGATGGATAATTATGCCGGATGCGGTTCATCATGTAACAGTCATAACATAGGGTGACACAGAACTAGCTCCAATTCATCATTGTAATGTAGGCATGTATTCCGTATATAGTCATATGTGCTTATGGAAAAGAACTTGCATGACATCTTTTGTCCTACCCTCCCGTGGCAGCGGGGTCCTATTGGAAACTAAGGGATATTAAGGCCTCCTTTTAATAGAGAACCGGAACAAAGCATTAGCACATAGTGAATACATGAACTCCTCAAACTATGGTCATCACCGGGAGTGGTCCCGATTATTGTCACTTCGGGGTTGCCGGATCATAACACATAGTAGGTCACTATAGACTTGCAAGATAGGATCAAGAACTCACATATATTCATGAAAACATAATAGGTTCAGATCTGAAATCATGGCACTCGGGCCCTAGTGACAAGCATTAAGCATAGCAAAGTCATAGAAACATCAATCTTAGAACATAATGGAGACTAGGGATCAAACCCTAACAAAACTAACTCGATTACATGATAAATCTCATCCAACCCATCACCGTCCAGCAAGTCTACGATGGAATTACTCACGCACGGCGGTGAGCATCATGAAATTGGTGATGGAGGATGGTTGATGATGACGACGGTGACGAATCCCCCTCTCCGGAGCCCCGAACGGACTCTAGATCAGCCCTCCCGAGAGGTTTTAGGGCTTGGCGGCGGCTCCGTATCGTAAAACGCGATGATTTCTTCTCCCTGATTTTTTTCTCATTAAAACTCAATATATGGAGGTGGAGTTGGAGTCGGAGACGCAACAGGGGGCCCACGAGGTAGGGGGCGCGCCCTAGGGGGGGCGCCCCCACCCTCGTGAGAAGGGTGTGGGCCCCCTGGTCTTCATCTTTGGCGAGTATTTTTTATTGTTTTTTCTAAGATGTTCCATGGAGTTTCAGGTCATTCCGAGTATATTTGTTTTCTGCACATAAAACAACACCATGGTAATTATGCTGAAAACAACGTCAGTCCGGGTTAGTTCCATTCAAATCATACAAGTTAGAGTCCAGAACAAGGGTAAAAGTGTTTGGAAAAGTAGATACGACTGAGACGTATCAACTCCCCCAAGCTTAAACCCTTGCTTGTCCTCAAGCAATTCAGTTGACAAACTGAAAGAAAGAAAAACTTTTACAAACTCTGTTTGCTCTTGTTGTTGTATCTATGTCAAGCCAGCATTCAAGTTTTCAGCATAAATCATAACTAACCACATTTGCAATAATTCTCAGGTCTCATCATTACTCATATCAATAGCATAATCAACTAGCAAGTCATAATAATAAATCTCGGATGACAACACTTTCTCAAAACAATCATAATATGATATAACAAGATGGTATCCTGCTAGCCCTTTCTAAGACCGCAAAACATAAATGTAGAGCACCTTTAAAGATCAAGGACTGACTAGACATTGTAATTCATGGTAAAAGAGATCCATTCATAGTCATACCCAACATAAATTAATAGTGATGAATGCAAATGACAGCTGTGCCCTGAACCTAGTGCTTTTTAATAAGAGGGTGATGACTCAACATAAAAGTAAATGGATAGGCCCTTCGCAGAGGGAAGCAGGGATTTGTAGAGGTGCCAGAGCTCGGTTTTGCAATAGAGATAAATTGTATTTTGAGCAGTATACTTTCATTGTCAACGTAACAACTATGAGATGGCGATATCTTCCATGCTAAACACATTATAGGCGGTTCCCAAACAGAATGGTAAAGTTTATACTCCCCCTCCTCTAACAGGCATCAATCCATGACTTGCTCAAAACAACGAGTGCCTCCAACATACATCAGGTCCCAGGGGGAGTTTTGTTTGAAATTAATTTTGATTTAGTTTGCATAAAGCATGGGACTGGGCATCCCGGTGACCAGCCATTTTCTCGTGAGTGAGGAGCGGAGTCCACTCCTCTTGAGAATAAACCGCCTAACACGAAAGATAAGGACAACCTTTGTTGATACATGAGCTATTCGAGCATACAAAACAGAATGTTTATTTGAAGGTTTAGAGTTTGGCACATACAAATTTACTTGGAACGGTAGGTAGATACCGCATATAGGAAGGTATGGTGGACTCATCTGGAAAAATTTTGGGGTTTAATTAAGGGATTTGATGCACAACCACTATTCCCGCTTAGTACAAGTGAAGGCTAGCAAAAGACTGGGAAGCGACTAACTAGAGAGCGACAACATCCATGTAATGCATTAAAATTAATAAACATTGGATGCAAGCATGAGTAGGATATAATCCACCATGAACATAAATATCGTGAAGGCTATGTTGATTTTGTTTCAACTACATGCGTGAACATGTGCCAAGTCAAGTCACTTAAATCATTCAAAAGAAGATACCACCCCATCATACCCATCATAATCATCTCAATAGCATGTTGGCACGCAAGGTAAACCATTATAGCTCATAGCTAATCAAGCATGGCACAAGTAACTCTGATCTCTAATTGTTATTGTAAACATGTTTATTCATAATAAGCTGAATTAAATATGATGGACTCATCATATTTACAAAAGAAAAGAGGTCGAGTTCATACCAGCTTTTCTCATCTCAGTCAGTCCATCATATATCATCATAATTGCCTTTCACTTGCACGACTGAACGGTGTGAATAATAATAAGAGTGCACATGCATTGGACTAAGCTGGAATCTGCAAGCATTCAATAAACAGGAGAAGACAAGGCAATATGGGCTCTTGGTTAAATCAACAATAATGCATATCAGAGCCACTTCAACAATTTAATTATGGTCTTCTCCTACTGACCCCCAAATAAAAGAAAAGAAATAAAACTATTTACACGGGAAAGCTCCCAACAAGCAAAAGAAGAACGAGAATATTTTTTGGTTTTCTTTTTAATTATTACTACTATAGCAGAAAAATAAACTACTACTAATTTTTTTGATTTTTTCTTAAGGTTTAACAAACACACAAGAAGAAAGCAGGAAAAGGAAAATAAACTAGCATGGATATTCAGTGAAAAAGTGGGAGCACCGACATCTAGCAATGAGTATGTGTGAACATAAATGTAATGTCGGTGAGAGATACGTACTCCCCGAAGCTTAGGCTTTTGGCCTAAGTTGGTCTATGGCCACGGCTGGCCTGGCGGATATCCATAATAATAATTGTTGCGGTCGTACTGTGATGAGGAAGAAGAAGGCTTCGATTGCCACTGGCTAGCAATCATCTCCGGATCCCATTGATAGTTAGACTGCCGTGAAGGATCAAATTGTGGTTCCGGTTCTGGCTCCTCGACTGGTGCAGGGTTCCGGTAGGTGTGAATAGCCGTCAACGGAACAAGGTACGTGCCTGCAGTCAAATCAAACAAAGAAGGAGCAGGCAAGGTAATAGTCTCGGGATGATGTTTATTAAAGAACAATTGATATTTAAGCTCGCCTGCCCTATTTTTAACAATAAAATCATGTGCCACCATACTTTTATGATCTATATAAACACGGGGCAGCACCTTTTCTTCCTTGTCAGCATGCCTAATAGGTATGTTAAAATGTGCGGCTAGGCGTGTGGCATAGATGCCTCCAAAGATGGGGCCCTTAGTACAGTTCATATTTAACTGTCTAGCAATAATACCGCCCAAACTAAAAGTGTTATCACTGTATAAAACTTGGAGCAGAATAATTAAATCAGGGATACTAAGGTTTCCAGAATTTCCATGTCCAATTAAACAACGACTAGCAAATAATGCAATGTAACGCAAAACAGGAAAATGTATGCTAGTGATTCGTGCGTCGGAAACCTTCCTGGTTTCTCCTACAGTGATATTATCAATAAACCCAGCCACATCATCATGATGTGGTTCTTCTGTCTTGCCCTCAAAAGGGACTAAACAAATCCGACAGAAATCATAAAGTGACATCTCCTTATGCTCATCATATAAATGAAACTCCACCGTAGGTGGTGAGTTCCTAGAATGAAAATGAAAGTTTTGCTCAAAGGTATTTGTGAGTAAGAGATACTGATCGCATTGGTCGTTGAGGAAAGCGGTGAGGCCTTCATTGTGAGCCAATTCATGAAAATCTTCATAGATACCGGCTGCTCTCAAGAAATCATCAGAAGGCCATTCACACGCCTGAATCTTCGTGGTGCGTGGCAAATTATACTTAGGCTTCGGTGCCTTTTCCTTCGAGCTTTGGCTCGATGAACCTCTCAATAATCTCCTCATCATTTTCTGAAAAATTCTGAAATTTTTAGTAACTTCAAAATAAAAGTAAACCAAACTCAATAAAACTAATAGCAACTACTCCTACAAGTGCCTAGAGCCTATATCAAGCATTAGAACTACTTGGAACCATATAAATTTGACATGCAAGCTCAAGAACATGGTCATCTATGCAGCACAAATTTGCAAAGAATAAAGCACTAGAACAAAAACTAATTGGACCAATGGAGGAGTCACATACCAAGGAACAATCTCCCCAAGCAGATTTGAAAGAGGTGCTTTGAGCAAGGAGATCGAAAATCGCAGTAGAAGTGGCTGGAACTCATGCTTGAGTTGGTTTTTCGGGTTTGTGTGAGATAGAGGAAGAAGATGGGTATTGGGATAAGTGGAGGAGGGCCACCGTGGGCCCACGAAGAAGGGGGGCGCGCCCTATAGGGGGGGGGCGCCCACCACCCTCGTGGCCAGGTGGCAGCTACTCTCGCGGTAATTTTTGCACAGTAAATCCTCAAATATTCCCGAAAAAATCATATTAAATTGGCATGGCATTCTGAGGACTTTTATTTTCGGGATATTTTTATATTGCACGGATAAGTCAGGAAACAGACAGAAAAATACTATTTTTACTTTATTTAATATAAATAACAGAAATTATAGAGAGGGTACAGAAGTTTGTGCTTCTAGTTTCATCCATCTCATGCTCATCAAAAAGAATCCACTAACAAGGTTGATCCAGTCCTGTTAACAAACTCATTCTGATAATCATGAAACCGGAGAAATTTCGAATGACACTAAGTTACCTCAACGGGAATATGCACATCCCCAATAATAAGTATATCATATTTCTTCTTGACAGTTGGTAGAGGAAATTCAAAACCTCCAAATATAATCGATGGAATTTTTCCAATAGAGTTGATACTATGAACTTGAGGTAAGTGTACCGTATGCTCATTACCATTAACATGAAAAGTGACATTGCCTTTGTTGCAATCAATAACAGCCCCTGCAGTATTAAGAAAAGGTCTTCCAAGAATAATAGACATACTATCATCCTCGGGAATATCAAGAATAACAAAGTCCGTTAAAATAGTAACGTTTGCAACCACAACAGGCACATCCTCACAAATACCGACAGGTATAGCAGTTGATTTATCAGCCATTTGCTGAGATATTCCAGTAGGTGTCAGCTTATTCAAGTCAAGTCTATGATATAAAGAGAGAGGCATAACACTAACACCGGCTCCAAGATCACATAAAGCAGTTTTAATATAATTCTTTTTAATGGAGTAAGGTATAGTAGGTACTCCGGGGTCTCCTAGTTTCTTTGGTATTCCACCCTTAAAAGTGTAATTAGCAAGCATGGTGGAAATTTCAGCTTTCGGTATCTTTCTTTTATTAGTAATGATATCCTTCATATATTTAGCATAAGGATTTGTTTTGAGCACATCAGTTAATCTCATATGCAAAAAGATAGGCCTAATAATTTCAGCAAAGCGCTCAAAATCCTCATCATCCTTTTTCTTGGATGGTTTCGGAGGAAAAGGCATGGGTTTCTGAACCCAAGGTTACCTTTCTTTACCATGTTTCCTAGCAACAAAGTCTCTTTTATCATAACGTTGATTCTTTGATTATGGGTTATCAAGATCAACATCAGGTTCAATTTCTACATCATTGTCATTACTAGGTTGAGCATCATCATGAACATCATTATTGATATTTTTACTAGGTTCATGTTCATTACCAGATTGTGTTTCAGAATCAAACATAGATATATCATTTGGATTATCAGGTGGTTCAGCAATAGGTTCACTAGAAGTTTGCACAGTTCTATCATTTTTCTTCTTCTTCTTTTTAGAAGAACTAGGAACATCAATATTATTTCTTTGAGAATCTTGCTCGATTCTCTTAGGGTGGCCTTCAGGATACAAAGGTTCCTGAGTCGTTCTACCAGTTCTAGTAGCCACTCTAACAGCATAATCATTTTTCTTACTATTCATTTCATTAAGCACTTCTTTTTGAGCCTTAAGTACTTGTTCTACTTGAGTGGTAACCATAGAAGCATGTTTGCTAACAAGTTTAAGTTCACCTTTAATATTAGCCATATAATCACCCAAGCATCTAATCATATAAGAATTTTCTTTTAATTGTCTACCAAAATAAGCATTGAAGTTGTCTTGCTTATACATAAAGTTATCAAACTCATCCAAGCATTGACTAGCAATTTTAGTAGGAGGGACTTCAGCTTTATCATATCTATAGAGAGAATTTACCTTTACTACCTGTGTCAGGATATCGGGATCAGGAGGTTCTTCAGTAAATAAAGAATTAAGATCGTATGTTTCTTCAACAGGCGGTATATTAAGACCATGTATTTCTTCAATAGGAGGTAAATTCTTAACGTCTTCAGCTTTAGTACCTTTTTCTTTCATAGATTTCTTTGCCTCTTGCATATCTTCGGGACTGAGAAATAGAACACCTCTCTTCTTCGGAGTTGGTTTAGGAATAGGCTCAGTAATTGGAGCAGGAGATGGCTCAGGAGCTGGCTCAGGAGGTGCCCAATTATTTTCATTTGTCAACATATTATTCAATAGAATTTCAGCTTCATCCGGTGTTCTTTCCCAGAAAAGAGAACCAGCACAACTATCCAGGTAATCTCTGGAAGCATCGGTTAGTCCATTATAAGAGATATCAAGTATTTCAGGTTTCTTAAGAGGATGATCAGGCAAAGCATTAAGTAACTTGAGAAGCCTCCCCCAAGCTTGTGGGAGACTCTCTTCTTTAATTTGCACAAAGTTGTATATTTCCCTCAAAGCAGCTTGTTTCTTATGAGCAGGGAAATATTTAGCAGAGAAGTAATAAATCATATCCTAGGGACTACGCACACAACCCGGTTCAAGAGAATTAAACCATATCTTAGCATCACCCTTTAATGAGAACGGAAATATTTTGAGTATATAAAGGTAACGCGATCTCTCATCATTAGTGAACAGGGCAGCTATATCATTTAACTTAGTAAGATGTGCCACAACAGTTTCAGATTCATAGCCATAAAACGGATCAGATTCAACCAAAGTAATTATATCAGGATCAACAAAGAATTCATAATCCTTATCAGGAACGCATATAGGTGAAGTAGCAAAAGCAGGGTCGGGTTTCATTCTATCTCTAAGTGATTCTTTGTTCCATTTAATTAATAACCTCTTAAGCTCATATCTATCTTTGCAAGCAAAAATAGCGGCAGAAGATTCCATATCAAAAAGATAACCCTCGGGAATAACATGCATATTTTCATCATCACTATCATCATTGTATTCAGATTCAATAATTTCTTTTTCTCTAGCCCTAGCAATTTGTTCATTAAGAAATTCACTAAGGGGCACAGTAGTATCAGGCATAGAAGTAGTTTCATCATAAGTATCATGCATAGCAGAAGTGGCATCATCAATAACATGCGACATATCAGAACGAATAGCAGAACCAGATGTAGGTGTCGCTAACTTACTCATAACAGAAGGTGAATCACGTGCAGAGCTAGATGGCAGTTCCTTACCTCCCCTCGTAGTTGAGGGATAGATCCTGGTTTTTGAATCTCTCAAGTTCTTCATAGTGTCCAGCAGATATAAATCCCAAGTGACTCAAAGAATAGAGCTATGCTCCCCAGCAACGACGCCAGAAATTAGTCTTGATAGCCCACAAGTATAGGGGATCGCAACAGCTTTCGAGGGTAGAGTATTCAACCCAAATTTATTGATTCGACATAAGGGGAGCCAAAGAATATTCTCAAGTATTAGCAGCTGAGTTGTCAATTCAACCACACCTGGAAACTTAGTATCTGCAGCAAAGTGTTTAGTAGCAAAGTAATATGATAGTAGTGGTAGCGGCAACAAAAGTAAAGACAGCAAAAGTAATGTTTTTGGTATTTTGTAGTGATTGTAACAGTACCAGCGGAAAAGTAAATAAGCGTAAACCAGTATATGGAAAACTCGTAGGCACCGGATCAGTGATGGATAATTATGCCGGATGCGGTTCATCATGTAACAGTCATAACATAGGGTGACACAGAACTAGCTCCAATTCATCAATGTAATGTAGGCATGTATTCCGTATATAGTCATACCTGCTTATGGAAAAGAACTTGCATGACATCTTTTGTCCTACCCTCCCGTGGCAGCGGGGTCCTATTGGAAACTAAGGGATATTAAGGCCTCCTTTTAATAGAGAACCGAAACAAAGCATTAGCACATAGTGAATACATGAACTCCTCAAACTATGGTCATCACCGGGAGTGGTCCCGATTATTGTCACTTCGGGGTTGTCGGATCATAACACATAGTAGGTGACTGTAGACTTGCAAGATAGGATCAAGAACTCACATATATTCATGAAAACATAATAGGTTCAGATCTGAAATCATGACACTCGGGCCCTAGTGACAAGCATTAAGCATAGCAAAGTCATAGCAACATCAATCTCAGAACATAATGGATACTAGGGATCAAACCCTAACAAAACTAACTCGATTACATGATAAATCTCATCCAACCCATCACCGTCCAGCAAGCCTACGATGGAATTACTCACGCACGGCGGTGAGCATCATGAAATTGGTGATGGAGGATGGTTGATGATGACGACGGCGACGAATCCCCCTCTCTAGAGCCCCGAATGGACTCCAAATCAGCCCTCCCGAGAGGTTTTAGGGCTTGGCGGTGGCTCTGTATCGTAAAACGCGATGATTTCTTCTCCCTGATTTTTTTTCTCATCGAAACTCAATATATGGAGGTGGAGTTGGAGTCAGAGATGCAACAGGGGGCCCATGAGATAGGGGGGCGCGCCCTAGGGGGGGCGCCCCCACCCTCGTGAGAAGGGTGTGGGCCCCCTGGTCTTCATCTTTGGCGAGGATTTTTTATTGTTTTTTCTAAGATGTTCCGTGGAGTTTCAGGTCATTCCGAGAATATTTGTTTTCTGCACATAAAACTACACCATGGTAATTCTGCTGAAAACAACGTCAGTCCGGGTTAGTTCCATTCAAATAATACAAGTTAGAGTCCAAAACAAGGGCAAAAGTGTTTGGAAAAGTAGATACGACAAAGACGTATCATGGCATAGTAGTATCAGGCATAGAGGTAGTTTCATCATAAGTATCATGCATAGCAGAAGTGGCATCATCAGTAACATGCGACATATCAGAACGAATAGCAGAAGCAGGTGTGGGTGTCGCAAGCTTACTCTAAACAGAAGGTGAATCAAGTGCAGAGCTAGATGGCAGTTCCTTACCTCCCCTCATAGTTGAGGGATAAATCTTGGTTTTTGGATCTCTCAAGTTCTTCATAATGATAAGCAGATATATATCCCAAGTGACTCAAAGAATAGAGCTATGCTCCCCGGCAACGGCGCCAGAAAATAGTCTTGATAACCCACAAGTATAGGGGATCGCAACAGTTTTCGAGGGTAGAGTATTCAACCCAAATTTATTGATTCGACGCAAGGGGAGCCAAAGAATATTCTCAAGTATTAGCAGCTGAGTTGTCAATTCAACCACACCTGGAAACTTAATATCTGCAGCAAAGTGTTTAGTAGCAAAGTAATATGATAGTGGTGATAACGGTAGCAAAAGGTAATAGTAGTAAAAGTAATATTTTTGGTATTTTGTAGTGATGATAGCAGTAACAACGGAAAAGTAAATAAGCGAAGCACAATATATGGAAAGCTCGTAGGCAATGGATCGGTGATGGAGAATTATGCCAGATACGGTTCATAATGTAACAGTCATAACCTAGGGTGACACAGAACTAGCTCCAGTTCATTGATATAATTTAGGCATGCATTCCGAATATAGTCATACGTGCTTATGGAAAAGAACTTGCATGACATATTTTGTCCTACCCTCCCGTGGCAGCGGGGTCCTTACGGAAACTAAGGGATATTAAGGCCTCCTTTTAATAGAGAACCGGCACAAAGCAGTAACACATAGTGAACACATGAACTCCTCAAACTACGGTCATCACCGGTAAGTATCCCGATTATTGTCACTTCGGGGTTAACGGATCATAACACATAATAGGTGACTATAGACTTGCAAGATAGGGTCAAGAACACTCATATATTGATGAAAACATAATAGGTTCAGATCTGAAATCATGGCACTCGGGCCCTAGTGACAAGCATTAAGCATAGAAAAGTCATAGCAACATCAATCTTAGAACATAGTGGACACTAGGGATCAAACCCTAACAAAACTAACTCGATTACATGATAGATCCCATCCAACCCATCAGCGTCCAGCAAGCCTACGATGGAATTACTCACGCGCGGCGGTCGGCATCATGAAATTGGTGATGGAGGATGGTTGATGATGACGATGGCGACGGATTCCCCTCTCCGGAGCCCCGAAGGGACTCCAGATCAGCCCTCCCGAGAGGTTTTAGGGCTTGGCGGCGGCTCCGTATCGTAAAATGCAATGATTTCTTCTCTTTGATTTTTTTCTCATCGAAACTCAATATATGGAGGTGGAGTTGGAGTCGGAGAGGCAACAGGGGGGCCACGAGGTAGGGGGCGCGCCCTAGGGGGGAAGGCGCGCCCCCACCCTCGTGGAAAGACGATGGGCCCTCTGGCCTTCATCTTTGGTAGGTATTTTTCTTATTTTCTGAAAAGTGTCTCCGTGAAGTTTCAGCTCATTCCGAGAATGTTTGCTCCTGCACATAAATAATACCATGGCAATTCTGTTGAAAACAACGTCAGTCCGGGTTAGTTCCATTCAAATCATGCAAGTTAGAGTCCAAAATAAGGGCAAAAGTGTTTGGAAAAGTAGATACGTTGGAGACGTATCAAATAGCAAAGCTCGCGATACATCAAGATCGTACCACCTCAAGAACACGAGAGAGAGAGAGAGAGAGATCAAACACATAGCTACTGGTACATACCCTCAGCCCCGAGGGAGAACTACTCCCTCCTCATCATGGAGAGCACCAGGATGATGAAGATGGCCACCGGAGAGGGATTCCCCCTCCGGCAGGGTGCCGGAACGAGTCTAGATTGGCTTTCGGTGGCTACGGAGGCTTCTGGCGGCGGAACTCACGATCTATTGTGCTCCCCGATCGTTTTAGGGTATATGGAGATATATAGGCGGAAGAAGTATGTCAGGGGAGCCACGAGGGGCCCACGAGGGTGGAGGGCGCGCCCAGGGGGGTGGGCGCATCCCCTACCTCATGGCTTCCTCGAAGCTTCCTTGACTTGGACTCCAAGTCTCCCGGGTTGCTTTCCTTCCAAAAATAAGTTCCATGAAGTTTCAGGTCAATTGGACTCTGTTTGATTTTCCTTTTCTGCGATACTCTAAAATAAGAAAAAAAACAAAAACTGGCACTGGGCTCTAGGTTAATAGGATAGTCCCAGAAATCATATAAAATAGCATATAAATGCAAATAAAACATCCAAAGTTGATAATATAATAGCATGGAACAATCAAAAATTATAGATACATTGGAGACGTATCAACTGTGGAGGTCTTAGTTGGAGCAGTTCTAAACAAAGTGTCACAGCCCTAGCTTAGCTTTGCTTATTCTTGCATGATCATCATGGCATCATGTTTATTTTTTATGAAACTGAAATGGGAATGATCAAACCCCTAGCACCAAAGCAATGCAAATAGGCCCAACTTTAAATATTTTCATTGAACCCAATATGCCCTTAAAAATGTTCATCATTTTTGGTTCTGGCTAAAACCTCTGCCAAAAATGGGTTCATAAATTTTGGAGCCATTTTGGATTTTTGAATTAAGACATAACTATTTGCATTTGGGCATTTAAAATACTATAAATACTTTTAAATGCCCAAATACTTTTGAAAGTAATTTTAGGTTGTTGGGAGTAATTCCAAAGGTGCCTATGATTATTTTCAGAATTTTCTAAAATGGATTAGTATTTCTACTAATTCAAAACAAACAACAGAGAATTAAATAAATTAAAACAGAAAAGAGAAGAGGGAAGAGTTACCTGCCGCTCACCTCCCTGGCCCAGCCCAGCCCACTGGCCTCCCCCCTGTCGTCTTCCACCCCTGCCAGGAGGACGATGGCGCGCGCCCACCGCGTGCACGTCGCATGCCGGCCACCTCCTGCTTCCTGGAGGGCTCCATCGAGCTGGATTAGGACGCAGGCGCCGTCCGGATCGACCCCTCCTCCCCTTGCAGCTCTCCTCTCCCCTGGTTCTCCCCCATCTCCTCACGAGTGGAGCTCATCGCCACCGTCGCCGTTCGTCGTGGCCACCATGCTCCCCTCGCCACCTCGACCTGCCTAGAGGCTCCGCCACTGTCGCCTACGCCTTCTGCACCGAGCCAAGCGAGCCGGGAAGCCCTACTTCGTCCTCGGCGTCGTCTTCTTCAACCTCGGCCACCGGAGATCGCCACCGTCGTTCGCTGCCGTCCGCGCTTCCCCAAGGCCGCCGACCAGCTCTCTGGATCCATCGTGAGCTCTTCTACCTAGCCCCCTACTTCCCATGCTCGATTATGCCGCATAGCCACCGTCCCCTTCGAGCCCGAGCGCTCCTCGCCGCCGGCCATGTCGCCGACATGGCTACGGCCGTGCAAGCACGCGTCCGAGCGCACCACCGCATTCAGTGCATCCTCAGGAGCCTAACGCACGCACTCCCTCGCCCTGGTGCTGCCTCTACTCGATGCGGCCGAGCGAGGGCTTCCTCCTGGTGCCCCCAGTGTGCCAAACGATGACCCACACGAGAAACCCGAGCAACTCTGGCGAAACCCCGCTGCGTAGTTGGTTGCCGCCGACCAAGCTCCGGCGAGCTGACGTGGCGCTGGCTTAATTAGTGCTAATGACCCTGCTAAAACCCCCTAGAGCCACTACCATGTGGGCCCAGTGCCTATTTAGTTTAACTTAATGTTCTGTTTAGATTAGTTATTAACCCAGCTGGTCCCACATGTCAGTTTGACTTGCTGACGTGGCCTTTGACCGGCCCCACACGTCAGTGACTCATGCCAGCGGTGTGTCACTGACCAGTATGCCCCACTGGTCAGGTTTGACCTGGCCAGCCACAGTTGACCTGATGACGTCACTCTTACGTCATGCTGACGCAGTAAAACCTTTTCTGGATTTTAAATAAATCTAAATGATTTATTTATTTTCAGAAAATGCCTAAAACTTCTAAAAATCATAGAAAATAATCTATAACTCAGAATGAAATAATTTATACATGAAAAATTATCAGAAAAATTCAAGGAATCTGTTTATGGAATTTTCATGCATGTTAGAGCAACTTATATCCTCTGTTTAGGACAATTCAATTAAATGGTATTTAAGAAAGCACATATGGAGTTTGAATTTGAACCTAGTGTTCAAACCAACTCCATTTAACTTGTTGCTAGTTGCATTAGGCCAATCAACAGCATATTGCCATGTCACATTCATGCATCATATTGTTGCATTGTATTGATTGTGTCCTTCTCTGTTTGCCGGTAACCGTCCCCTCTCAGTCGATGATGTTTCCGACGACGTGATCGATGACACCGATGAAGAACTATATTATCTTCAGAAGTGCCAGGCAAGCAAAACCCCCTTGTTCATTCCGATACAAACCCACTCTCTCGCTCCTGCTCTCTTTTACTGCATTAGGACAACAACGATTCAACTGTTACATGCTGTGGTAGTGGAACCCCTTTCCTTTGCATGACCTGTCATTGCCACAGTAAATAGATGAAACCCACTAGCGTGAGTAGGAGTTGTTTGAGCCCTGATGTGCCTACTCATTCATGTTTGCTTGTCATGCCTGCTATTGCTTAGAGTTGTGTCAGGTCTGATTCATCGGGAATGAATTGGAAAGTTGTGAACATGCCCTACTGTTTGTGAGCTAAGTGTGTGAACACGATTTGGTAAAGGTAGCGGTGAGAGGCCATGTAGGAGTACATGGTGGGTTGTCTCATTGAAACCGTTCTCAGGAACTGAGTTCTGTGTTTGTGATCCATGAAACAACTACTACCACACATTGGGCCCTGAAATATGACCCCGCTCGTCCTCTGTCCAGGAGTTGCAACTAGTTTCTGGTGTTTATAGGATATGTGTTGGTGGCCGTGCGTAGTGCTGACCCTAGGGGTGGGCTATGATGCGGTAGATACACCGTGGCACGGTGTACCGGGCGCCCGTTTGGTGTCTCGGGAACCCTGCACACATCGTTTGGGGCTGTGAGCGAAACTTCGGCCGGATCTCCTCGCGGATGGAACCCAAATAGGCGATAAACCTGGACTAGAGACTTGTGCGGTTAGTCAGGTCGTGGTCTACACCCACGTCGGCTTTCGCTTGAAGTCTACCAAGCACATGTCGTGTGCAGGCGCTAAGTGGTGGAAACATGTGTGACGAAGTACACCCCTGCAGGGTATAAACCTATTCGAATAGCCGCGTCCACGGTAAAGGACTTCTGGGTTGCCTATAACAGTTCATAGACAAGTGAAAGTGGATACTCTAAACTGCGCAAGATAAGCGTGAGTGCTATGGATGGCGTTCTCGTAGGTAGACGGGAGCGGATCCATAGTGGTGTATTGATTGGTGAATATGTGGACTCGTGTGCACCACCTCAAAAGAGTTGCTTGCAGTCGTAGTTCAGGTTAGCCACTGAGTCAAAGCTGGCTTGTTGCAGTTAAACTCCACCACCCCCTTTATTGATACCGATGCATATGTAGATAGTTCTGATGTAAGTCTTCCTGGGTACATTTGTACTCACATTTGCCTATTTTATGTTTTGTAGAGAGACGTCAGTCTCGCTAGTAGTTCCGTGTGGAATTCGACGTTTAGCTTGATACCTCAGCTACGATCTTGTGCCCTCGGCAGGATCTGGTAGATAGTCAGGCTTCTTAGCCTTTTTCATTTGTAGATGTCTGTACTCAGACATGTTAAGCTTCCGCATGTGCTTGATTTGTATGCTATGATTGTTGGGTCATGAGACCCATGTTTGTAATATCTCGCTCCTCGGAGCCTAATGAATAAATTCTTGAGTTGTATAGTTATGTTGTGATGCCATGTTGTATTTACACATATCGAGCATATTGTGTGTATGATTGAAATGCTTGGTATGTGTGGGATCCGGCAATCTAGTTGTTTATCCTTGGCAGTCTCTCTTATGGGGAAATGTAGTATAGTGCTTCCATGAGCCATAGTAGTCCGCTATAGCCCGGTGCACTGGAGTCCTGTTAGCCCAGCACTACTGCTCAGGACACTTGACTGGTCGGCATGTGTTTCACTTTGTTCCTGTGTCTATCCCTTCGGGGAAATGTCACGCGGTAACATCCGGAGTCCTGCCTAGCCTGCTACAGCCCGGGTTCCCGGAGTCCTGTTAGCCCAGTGCTACAGCCCGGATTCACACGCTGCTGACCGACATGCTCGATGTGATTCATGTATGCCTGTCCCCATAGGTTAGTGCCACTTTGGGTTCACGGCTAGCCATGTCGGCCCTGGTTCTCTGTCATATGGATGCTAGCGACACTATCATATACATGAGCCAAAAGGCACAAACAGTCCCGGGCCATGGTAAGGCGACACCTGTGGGAATACCGTGCGTGATGCTGCAAAGTGATATGAGGTATTACCGGCTAGATCGATGTGATTTGGAATCGGGGTCCTGACAGCTTTGGTATCAGAGCTTGACTGCCTGTAGGATTACCAAGCCAAACCGGTCGAAGTTGTGTCTAGAAATGCTTTAGTTATGTAAGGGAATTGATTGTGTAAGGGAACGTAAGGCTCTTTTTACTCCTTATACCTTATGTCCTTCTGATCTGAGTCAACCTCTTCTTTTCTACGGGGATTAAGAACTAGGCCTTCTCATCTATCTATCAGGATGACGTGTTACTAAACCGTAGTTGCCTAGGATTGTTGAGTTTAAGCCTCAGTTCAGTTCCTACTACTTCCATATGTTCATAGCTGGCCTCAGAACCTTGATATTGTGTTGTTGAGTGGTTATGCCACCATTTTGCAGGATGTCTCAAATCTTTTGAGCATTTATAGCCATTATGTTGTCCGAGTCATCCCAGGTCCCCAATTAGTCTGATGCAATTGCAAACCCCTTCCTCCTGTTCCTGATGTCCATTTGGGCCAGATTAATCACACTAATCGGTGAGTTGAGGTACTATGTTGCCTCGACATATATGTTGGAGCTATTTTTATGGCTCTAGGTGTTTTAAGGAGTCACCTAGTGATCTAGCCATGTTTTGTATCCCCAGTGTGTGATTCTGGCCATTATTCTCGAAAGCATCCCGTGATGCCATGTAGTAGTAGGTATTCTATTCATGGGTTCTTGAACCCGAGATTCACCCTACTTACCTCATGTTGATAGTGTTGCTAGTTCCTTTAGGATATTAGTAACCTTTGTGATAGTCCTCGAGGTTCGTGGTACATCCTTCTTCTAATTATCATGAACCATTCTTGGCAGGAGTTCTTTTGAACCAAAAGGTCACGACCAGAGTGCTCCTGATGAGTTCTCCGTGATAATTGTGACTCTGCCAGTTCTACCTTTCTGCATGGGTTATCCGGAAGTAATATGTTGAACTCGTTCGACATACTAATCTATGCACCCACAACTCAGAACACTGTACGTTCCTTTTGGGTTGTCCCTCTTCAGTTATGTTCCGACCCTAGTCTATCAATTGATAGTCAAGAGTATGTATGCATTCGTTCATCGATGCCTTTTACTCTTGTGGTCCGTTGAGTCATTCTATTTCAGAATGACTAGGAGTAACAAACTCCAGTACCTCATCCATTTCTAGGATTGGGTCAAAGCAGTTGTGCTCCGCAGATCAAGAATGCCAATCTAGCTTCTAATATGTTCCACCTTGGGGTATCACCCTCTTTATATCAAGTATGTCATGGGAATTGCACAATCTCTTATGACCTTTGATATAGTGATACCTCTCGCCATCATTGTTATTCCCTCGGTACCCATGTTATTGTAACCGAAATGCCGACAAGTGAATCGTGATGTGTGAAATCAATACTCCTAGCAACCCTGTTGCTTGGTAGTTAATGGACATTAATCTCATTCTTAGTGTGTTTGTTATTGAATCACCATTCTAAGATTGGTCGTGCTACCTAGTTCATTTTCCCTGGTGCACTCTTCGATCAATGAGTTAGGATTGTGTCAATCCATCGCTCTGTTGATCATATCATCTTGCCTCAAAAGCAAGATTGTTCTCGGGCTTAGTAACAAATCGGTGGTTCGTGATTTTCCGAATATCTTCTCGGAAGTGTCACTAGGTTGTTCCCTGGCCGTTATGTTGAGCTCGTGATCGAGTTGGTTTCCTGCAAACCACCCTTCTCCAAGAACCTGTGTTGATACCACTGAACTAGTTGGTTAAGCTAAACAACAACTTGGAGAGTTGGGAGATAAAGTTTGCCGACTTAGTTCATCCCAAGGGGATATCTTTGTGTGTGTGTTGAAGAGAGGTGATATTTTCATCGATTGATCCTCGTGATCAATTGTTTGATCTGTTGTCTTACCCAATCTTTGATTTGACTATGGGCTAACGTCAAATCAAATCAGAATCAACGATGTTCGTAATGTTGTCTTACTCATGGTTGTTTCCTCGAGCTTACACCATTATATCTTATGGTCTGACCAATACTAGCACCTTGTTCACATGGTTATGGGATTCCATCCTTATGGAAACCTAGATGAATTGTTGTTGAGACCATCAACAACATCCTTGTCTTTCCCTGACCCGTGATGAACATTAAGCTAGTGCTGGAAACTTTTGAAAGCATTACCTTCATGCTAGCCATGGGGTATATGTCTGTTGTAAGAAGTGACTTCCTCTAATTCATGTGCATTTGATGCAAGTAGTCGTCGTGAATTTGAGAGAGTTAGTTTTGCTTCCTTTGGAGTCATCCCAAGTTAGTCATGCATGTCCAAAGTATGCTATGGTCTGATAGACTGATCATCTTCGTTCCATATGTATTCCCTAGCACGCCAAGCCACTGGTTGATTTATTCAAGGATAAGAAGTTCAAGTGCAAATCCTAAAGGGCCCAGACAGACATGCACGAAACTTCATTACCTCCAATGATGGTTCCCCACCTGATATCGGTAGTGTTTTATTATAAGACTACCATGTGGTCATGCTTGTCTTGGACAGCGTGTTCACGTGCGTGTAGCAGTAACAGCTCATGTTTTGGAGCTTACTATCATAGTTCATCTCCCGAGATTCTCGCAACGTTATCTCATCGATTTGTGTTGCAAACTTTCCTTTTTAGACATGTTGAGTCTGAAGTATCCTGTCACCAACTAGATCTGAATCTCAGGCAGATATGATGGTTCGAACATTTCCCAAGAATTATAATATTGGTCTCCGTAACCGGTAAGGTGGATGTCGTGGCCAACACACCTAGCCGGAAGACCTGTTATTGTAGTATCTTGTTTGGCAAGTTGGCCACCTCCCCATAAGGATTTCGTAGGGTTTACCCCAATAGTTACTCCTTATGGACCCTTGTGCTCCCGGAGTCTGACCTTTTACTTGATGTTCTAGGTATCAAACCATATCTATAAATGGGTTACGCTAGCACATCAAGGAGTACATTAGAAGCAGAGTGCTAAATGTCTCTCAGTCAATCGTCCAGATCTCGTTCCCTTGGCCTCACTAAGGTGAAATCTAGGAAGGTGTTATCTTCCTTTTCATCCGCATTGTTCATCACTATTCATCATGGTAGTAAGATGTGTTGCCAGGATCCTCGGCACGGATGTTGGTAAGACCTTGATGAGTATGGAAATGCTCAAGTTCTTGAGAGCACGCTCAGGCACTAGGTTCTGATGTTGTCGTTAACTGGAATGTGCCTCCGTTCTCTCGGTTGTTCGATAGCCATCCAACTGGTGGAATCACCTTTGTTGGTGAACCTTCTCCCCAGTTACTAGAATCATTCCCAGCATTTGCATTTTGTTCCCAACATGCACCACCACGGTGCCATTCTACCATGGCATGACTCTCAGTAATTGTTTATGATCATCTTCAAAGTGGTCTTACCATGGGCGCTAATCCTTCTCGATGATAAGCAGAAATCATCCATTGTGTTGTCTTCAAAAAGGTAGTCCACATCGTCCACTCTAGTCCGAGTGTGCCATTCTTCCGAACTCCATCAAACGATCGATTGTGATTGCCTTAGGCTGGTATAAAGAGTCTCAATGATCTCTATATCAAAAGTAATTCTTTTTGCCACTTAAGGGATTAAATCTATGAGTTACCTTTCCTAAGGTGCCCCGCTTTGGTGTTAAGGTCAAGTTAACTCCTCACCATCTTGAACCCATGCACCATCATCTTAAGCATGGAATTATAGCCTACCAAATTAAACCTTCGTCAATTGTTTCTTCCATCCCTCTTGATGTGTGTTTTCTGTCTCAACTCAAGAGATGTTTCAACATTTCATTCCAAGAATTGATCGTGAGTTGCTCGATCTTCGAGAAGATCGAATCCTGTAGAGTTTATCTCTGTCGTCATGTTGGATGAAGATCTCGAAAGCAAAGATGTCAAGATCAAGATGATGATAGAATCAACGTTCTTGAGAAGGGCAAATGGACCATGAAGATTGTGATAGTTTTGTGACCCCCCCCCCCTTTCCTCTTACCTCACGTCTTGAATCTCGGGACGAGATTCTTGTTTAGTGGGGGTGAGTTGTCATAGCCCTAGCTTAGCTTTGCTTACTCTTGCATGATCATCATGGCATCATGTTTATTTTTTATGAAACTGAAATGGGGATGATCAAACCCCTAACACCAAAGCAATGCAAATAGGCCCAACTTAAAATATTTTCAATGAACCCAATATGCCCTTAAAAAATGTTCATCATTTTTGGTTCTGGCTAAAACCTCTGCCAAAAATGGGTTCATAAATTTTGGAGACATTTTGGAATTTTGAATTAAGACATAACTATTTGCATTTGGGCATTTAAAATACTATAAATACTTTTAAATGCCCAAATACTTTTGAAAGTAATTTTAGGCTGTTGGGAGTAATTCCAAAGGTGCCTATGATTATTTTCAGAATTTTCTAAAATGGATTAGTATTTCTACTAATTCAAAACAAATAATAGAGAATTAAATAAATGAAAACAGAAAAGAGAAGAGGGAAGAGTTACCTGCCGCTCACCTCCCTGGCCCAGCCCAGCCCACTGGCCTCCCCCCTGTCGTCTTCCTCCCCTGCCAGGAGGACGATGGCGCGTGCCCACCGCGCGCACGTCGCATGCCGGCCACCTCCTGCTTCCTGGAGGGCTCCACCGAGCTGGATTAGGATGCAGGCGCCGTCCGAATCGAGCCCTCCTCCCCTCGCAGCTCTCCTCTCCCCTGGTTCTCCCCCCATCTCCTCTCGAGTGGAGCTCGTCGCCACCGTCGCGTTCGTTGTGGCCACCATGCTCCCCTCGCCACCTCGACCTGCCTACAGGCTCCTCCACTATCGCCTACGCCTTCTGCACCGAGCCAAGCGAGCCGGGAAGCCCTGCTTCGTCCTCGGCGTCGTCTTCTTCAACCTCGGCCACAGGAGATCGCCACCGTCGTTCGCCGTCGTCCGCGCTTCCCCAAGGCCGCCGACCAGCTCTCTGGATCCGCCGTGAGCTCCTCTACCCAGCCCCTACTTCCCGTGCTCAATTACGCCGTGTAGCCACCGCCCCCTTCGAGCCCGAGCGCTCCTCGCCGCCGGCCATGTCGCCGACGTGGCTACGGCCGTGCAAGCACGCGTCCGAGCGCACCACCGCATTCAGTGCGTCCTTAGGAGCCTAATGCACGCACTCCCTCGCCCAGCCATGCACTGTAGCCCTCTTTCCCTCTCCGCCCGAACTCCGGCGCCGCCGCGAGCTCTGCTCCAAAGAGCTCCGGCCACCCTGCGCCCTGCTGCTGCCTCTACTCGATGCTGCCGAGCCAGGGCTTCCTCCTGGTGCCCCCAGTGCGCCAAAAGGTGACCCGCACGAGAAACCCGAGCAACTCCGGCGAAACCCCGCCGCGTATTTGGTCGCCGCCGACCAAACTCCGGCGAGCTGACATGGCGCTGGCTTAATTAGTGCTAACGACCCTGCTAAAACCCCCTAGAGCCACTGCCATGTGGGCCCAGTGCATGTTTAGTTTAACTTAATGTTCTGTTTAGATTAGTTATTAACCCAGCTGGTCCCACACGTCAGTTTGACTTGCTGACGTGGCCTTTGACCGGCCCCACACATCAGTGACTCATGCCAGCGGTGTATCACTGACCAGTAGGCCCCACTGGTCAGGTTTGACCTGGCCAGCCACAGTTGCCTGATGATGTCACTCTTACGTCATGCTGACGTAGTAAAACCTTTTCTGGATTTTAAATAAATCTAAATGATTTATTTATTTTCAGAAAATGCCTAAAACTTCTAAAAATCATAGAAAATAATCTGTAACTCAGAATGAAATAATTTATATATGAAAAGTTATCAGAGAAATTCAAGGAATCTATTTATGGCATTTTCATGCGTGTTAGAGCAACTTATATCCTCTGTTTAGGACAATTCAATTAAATGGTATTTAAGAAAGCACATGTGGAGTTTGAATTTGAACCTAGTGTTCAAACCAACTCCATTTAACTTGTTGCTAGTTGCATTAGACCAATCAACAGCATATTGCCATGTCACATTCATGCATCATATTGTTGCATTGCATTGATTGTGTCCTTCTCTGTTTTCCAGTAACCGTCCCCTCTCAGTCGATGATATTTCCGACAACGTGATCGATGACACCGATGAAGAACTATATTATCTTCAAAAGTGCCAGAAAAGCAAAAACCCCTTGTTCATTCCGATACAAACCCACTCTCTCGCTCCTGCTCTCTTTTACTGCATTAGGACAACAATGATTCAACTGTTACATGTTGCGGTAGTTGAACCCCTTTCCTTTGCATGACCTGTCATTGCCACAGTAAATAGATGAAACCCACTAGCATGAGTAGGAGTTGTTTGAGCCCTGATGTGCCTACTCATTCAGGTTTGCTTGTCATGCCTGCTATTGCTTACAGTTGTGTCAGGTCTGATCCATCGGGAATGAATTGGAAAGTTGTGAACATGCCCTACTGTGTGTGAGCTAATTGTGTGAACACGATTTGGTAAAGGTAGCGGTAAGAGGCCATGTAGGAGTACATGGTGGGTTGTCTCATTGAAACCATTCTCAGGAACTGAGTTTTGTGTTTGTGATCCATGAAACAGCTACTACCACACATTGGGCCCTGAAATATGACCCCGCTCGGCTTACCGACCCCTCTCGTCCTCTGTCCAGGAGTTGCAACTAGTTTCTGGTGTTTATAGGATATGTGTTGGCAGCCATGCGTAGCGCTGACCCTAGGGGTGGGCTATGATGCGGTAGATACACCGTGGCACGGTGTACCGGGCGCCCGTTTGGTGTCTCGGGAACCCTGCACACATCGTTTGGGTCTGTGAGCGAAACTTCGGCCGGATCTCCTCGCGGATGGAACCCGAATAGGTGATAAACCTGGACTAGAGACTTGTGCGGTTAGTCAGGTCGTGGTCTACACCCACGTCGGCTTTCGCTTGAAGTCTGTCGAGCACATGTCGTGTGCAGGCGCTAAGTGGTGGAAACATGTGTGACGAAGTACACCCCTGCAGGGTATAAAACTATTCGAATAGCCGCGTCTGCGGTAAAGGACTTCTGGGTTTCCTATAACAGTTCATAGACAAGTGAAAGTGGATATTCTAAAATGCGCAAGATAAGCATGAGTGCTATGGATGGCGTTCTCGTAGGTAGACGGGAGCGGATCCATAGTGGTGTATTGATTGGTGAATATGTGGAGTCGTGTGCGCCACCTCAAAAGAGTTGCTTGCAGTCATAGTTCAGGTTAGCCACTAAGTCAAAGCTAGCTTGCTGCAGTTAAACTCCACCACCCCCTTTATTGATACCAATGCATATGTAGATAGTTCTGATGTAAGTCTTGCTGTGTAGCGACCAGACCTCAAACGTTCTGATCTTTGTGCTCAGGTGCCATGCTCTTTCCTAGACTCCAAGTTGGTGCATCAAAAGAAAACTCTATGGGCTCAGTGACTGGCATGAACGTCCTTCCTAGAACTTGAACTTGAATCATCCAGCGCTCTTCTTCAGGTAAGGTGGCGTTGTAGGTTCCGGTGAAGCTTGGTACTCCTATGTTCAGGTATCTAGTGACTTCCTTCAAGTGACGTCCAATGGGTGTATCTTCATCTGGTTGTGTGAACTTGTTCCTTGCATCCGCCATCCTAAAGAATAGAAAAGATGAGAAGTCAGAAAGAGAAGAGAGTGAATAGTGTTCTAGGTCCTTAGCTTAGTGGCCGTGTCCTACAGTCAGCGTGTGCTCTGATACCATCTCTGTAGCGACCAGACCTCAAACGGTTTGATCTCTGTGCTCAGGTGTCATCCCTGGATCAGTAATGCTGACACCACACAGTACTCGGAGGATTTATAACAGAGTAGCAATCACACACTTATTACATCGAGTGTCTCAATAGAGAACTTATTACAAAAAATATGGCTTAAGGCCATCTAATAATAATAATAGCGGAAGGCTTGGAAGATAAGTGAGTCCATCAACTCCAACGGCATCACTGAGTATAGAACCACGACCTAAAAAACTCCTTAATCATCGTCTGAAAAGTCTGCAACATTAACGTTGCAGCCCGAAACGGGTCAGCACATGGAATATGCTGGCAAAGTAACACATAGAGAGTAATGGAATGAAACTGCTATACTATATGCATATTTGGCTGGTGGAAAGCCCTATGGTTACAGTTTTGCGTAAAGCCAATTTTTCCCTACTACAAAGGAATAAATTTTAATTAACTATCATGGTAGTTGTTAAACATTGAGAATGGTTAACACCATTCTCAATCCCAATTAAGCATCATCATTAAACAAACCCAACAAAATTAATTTAGAGTAACATGTTGAGATTCACATGATAATCCAAGTACTAGATACTCAAGATGTCCATAACCGGGGACACGGCTAACCATGATTAGTTTATACACTCTGCAGAAGTTTGCGCATTTTTCCCCACAAGACTCGATCGCCTCCGTTTGGTTTCTCGCACTTCATGGTGTTTGAGAAGACGGATGACCGAGACATAGTCTTTCAGAAGCACTAGCACCTTATGATGGATAGACTGTTACATCTACTTTCCCCTACATCTGCTAGTCTACCCTGTAAGAGTTTGCACGACTTAATCAACTATGCTAGAGCCCATAATAGCTTGTGGCTACACACGGAAGTTTCTAGTATGAAAAATCTCATGATCCCTTTGGGCCTGGGTGGCGGTCCATAAAGAAAAACAGGCAATCCTGGAATACCCAGGTACCTCAATCCACTCTGATGTGTGTTTAAGTTGCCACCTTAGATAAACCATTGAATTAACAAAACTCACATCTGTCATGGATATCACTCACCCAATCCACGTCTACTAGCATAGCATGGCATAATAGGCAAACGTAGAAGTAACTCCCAAAGGTTTGATAATAAACAGGTAATAGGTACTACCTCAACTACTTCCCATCCCACAATTTAATTAGATCATAATCATGCAATGTTTGAGGATTTATCTAATGCAATAAAACTGGGTAGTAGGAGGTATGATCAAAGTGTTACTTGCCTTGCTGATGATCCACGAAACCTAGAGATTCGAAGTAACAGGCGGCGCACTCCGGGTATTCTATCACAGACAAACAAACAAACATACAATAAGTATTCATCTAATGCACAGGTAAAACTCAAATAAGAGATCTAACCAGAAAGTTCAACTTAAGAACTCCGGTTTGCAAAAAGAAACAAATCAAACGAAGCAACGAAAGTCAAACGGCAAAAGAAACAGGCTTCGTTTACTATTCTGGATCTAGGGCAATTTTTACAGTGGCGAAAACTTGTTTAAGTTGGTTAAACGGTTAGAGGGTTTCGAGACCAAACTCCAGGCGCTTGAATCGCCTGATTCCGATAACCAGCGAAAAATTATACTAAAACGAAAATCGGATCAGGAATCGCGATCAGAAAAATCACGGATTTAATCCGAGAAAAGAAAAATGACGAACGTTCGCTAGAACGAACGAACGGACAAACGCTCGCTAAATAAATAAATCGGAAAAACCGATCTATTAAAAAAACCGAAAAAAAACCGTGACTTTTTTCTTTTTTACCTCGGGCGGCGGGTCCGGCGGCGGCGGCGGCGGGTGGCGGCGGCGGCGGTGGCGGTGGCTTGGGTTTCGGGCGCGGTGGGCTGGGGCGGCTCGGGGCGGCGCTATTTAAAGGCTGCCCCCGGGCGGAGTCCCGCTCGGGTACAGCCCGAAGTCGGTTCGCCTTTTTTTTAAATTATTTTGCATAGAAAAACAAATAAAAGAAATACTAAACGGACTCCAAAAATCCCGAAATAAATTTTCCCGCTTCTAAAATCAATCCGCACAAGGTGAACATTTATTTGGGGCCTAAATGCAATTTTGAAAAATGCACATTTTTCCTAAATTCAAATAAAATACCGAAAAACTCCGAAATAAAATCTTGTTTGATTTTATTATTAAATCCTCAATATTTATTTATTTTGGGAAAGTCATTTTATTCCCTCTCTCATATTTCTGTAATAGAAATAATTGATGATAAAATAATTAAAATCAAATGATCCTATTCTCAAAATTTGAGAAAACTCAAATATGAAAATAACGAAATCCCCAACTCTCTTCGTGGGTCCTTGAGTTGCGTAGAATTTCCAGGATCAAAGCCAAAAGCAAATAAATTATGATATGCATTGATGATCTAGTGTATAACATTCCAAATTGAAAATTTGGGATGTTACATGCTGGGTACATTTGTACTCACGTTTGCCTATTTTATGTTTTTGCAGAGAGACGTCAGTCTCGCTAGTAGTTCCGTGTGGACTTCGACGTTTAGCTTGATACCTCAGCTACGATCTTGTGCCCTCGGCAGGATTTGGTAGATAGTCAGGCTTCTTAGCCTTTTTCATTTGTAGATGTCTGTACTCAGACATGTTAAGCTTCCGCATGTGCTTGATTTGTATGCTATGATTGTTGGGTCATGAGACCCATGTTTGTAATATCTCGCTCCTCGGAGCCTAATGAATAAATTCTTGAGTTGTAGAGTTATGTTGTGATGCCATGTTGTATTTACACATATCGAGCATATTGTGTGTATGATTGAAATGCTTGGTATGTGTGGGATCCGACAATCTAGTTGTTTATCCTTGGCAGCCTCTCTTATGGGGAAATGTAGTCTAGTGCTTCCATGAGCCATAGTAGTCCGCTATAGCCCGGTTCACCAGAGTCCTGTTAGCCCAGCACTACTGCTCAGGACACTTGACTGGCCGGCATGTGTTTCACTTCGTTCCTGTGTCTGTCCCTTCGGGGAAATGTCATGCGGTGACATCCGGAGTCCTGCCTAGCCTGCTACAGCCCGGGTTCCCGGAGTCCTGTTAGCCCAGTGCTACAACCCGGATTCACACGCTGCTGACCGACACGCTCGATGTGATTCATGTATGCCTGTCCCCATAGGTTAGTGCCGCTTTGGGTTCATGACTAGCCATGTCGGCCCGGGTTCTCTGTCATATGGATGCTAGCGACACTATCATATACGTGAACCAAAAGGCGCAAACGGTCCTGGGCCATGGTAAGGCGACACCTGTGGGAATACCGTGCGTGATGCCGCAAAGTGATATGATGTGTTACCGGCTAGATCGATGTGATTTGGAATTGGGGTCCTGACACAAAGCGTCGTGGCGGGATCTACGTGTGAAGCGGAGTACATAGCTACTTCAGAAGCAGCAAATGAAGGAGTCTGGATGAAGGAGTTCATATCCAATCTAGGTGTCATACCTAGTGCATCGGGCCCAATGAAAATCTTTTGTGACAATACTGGTGCAATTGCCTTGGCAAAGGAATCCAGATTTCACAAGAGAACCAAACACATCAAAAGACGCTTCAATTCCATCCACGATCAAGTCCAGGTGGGAGACATAGAAATTTGCAAGATACATACGGATCTGAATGTTGCAGACCCGTTGACTAAGCCTCTCTCACGAGCAAAACATGATCAGCACCAAGGCTCCATGGGTGTTAGAATCATTACTGTGCAATCTAGATTATTGACTCTAGTGCAAGTGGGAGACTACAGGAAATATGCCCTAGAGGCAATAATAAAGTTATTATTTATGTCCTTATTTCATGATAAATGTTTATTATTGATGCTAGAATTGTATTAACCGGAAACATAGGACATGTGTGAATACATAGACAAAACAAAGTGTCCCTAGTATGCCTCTACTTGACTAGCTCGTTGGTCAAAGATGGTTATGTTTCCTAACCATAGACATGAGTTGTCATTGGATAAACGGGATCACATCATTAGGAGAATGATGTGATTGACTTGACCCATTCCGTTAGCTTAGCACTTGATCATTTTAGTTTACTGCTATTGCTTTCTTCATGACTTATACATGTTTCTATGACTATGAGATTATGCAACTCCCGATTACCGGAGGAACACTTTGTGTGCTACCAAACATCACAATGTAACTGGGTGATTATAAAGGTGCTCTATAGGTGTCTCCGATGGTACTTGTTGAGTTGGCATAGATCGAGATTAGGATTTGTCAATCTGGTTGTCAGAGAGGTATCTCTCGGCCATGTCGGTAATGCACATCACTATAAGCCTTGCAAGCAATACAACTAATGAGTTAGTTGTGAGATGATGCATTACGGAACGAGTAAAGAGACTTGTCGTTAACGAGATTGAGCTGGGTATTGAGATACCGACGATCGAATCTTGGGCAAGTAACATACCGATGACAAAGGGAACAACGCATGTTGTTATGCGGTTTGACCGATAAAGATCTTCGTAGAATATGTAGGATCCAATATGAGAATCCAGGTTCCGCTATTGGTTATTGACTGGAGACGTGTCTCGGTCATGTCTACATAGTTCTCGAACCCGTAGGGTCCGCGCGCTTAACGTTCGATGACGATCGACATTATGAGTTTATGTAATTTGATGTACCGAAGCTAGTCCGGAGTCTCGGATGTGATCACGGACATGACGAGGAGTCTCGAAATGGTCGAGATATAAAGATTAATATATTGGACGACTATATTCAGATACCAGAAGTGTTCCGGGTGATATCGGAGAAAACCGGAGTGCCGGAGGGTTACCGGACCCCCCCCCCCCGAAGAAGTAATGGGCCACATGGGTCTTAGTGGAGAGAGAGGGCCGGCTAGGGCATGCCGCGCGCCCCCTCCCCTCTGGTCCGAATTGGACTAGGGAAGGGGGGCGGCGCCACCTTTCCTTCTCCCTCTCCTCCTTCCTTTCCCCCTCCTAGTAGGAGTAGGAAAGGGGAGTCCTACTCCTACTAGGAGGAGGACTCCTCCTCCTGGCGCGCCCTGCAAGGGCCGGCCGGCCTCCCCCTTGCTCCTTTATATACAGGGGCAGGGGGGCACCCTAGGTCACACAAGTTGATTGTTCCAAGCCGTGTGCGATGCCCCCCTCCACGATAATCCACCTCGATCATATCGTAGCGGTGCTTAGGCGAAGCCCTGCGTCGCTAGGAACATCATCACCGTCATCACGTCGTCGTGCTGACGGAACTCTCCTGTGAAGCTTTGCTGGATCGGAGTTCGTGGGACGTCATCGAGCTGAACGTGTGCTGAACTCCGAGGTGCCATACGTTTGGTACTTGGATCGGTCGGATCGTGAAGACGTACGACTACATCAACCGCATTCTCATAACGCTTCCGCTTACGGTCTATGAGGGCACATGGACGATACTCTCCTCTCTCATTGCTATGCATCACCATGATCTTGCGTGTGCGTAGAATTTTTTTTGAAATTACTACGTTCCCCAACATTCACTAGTGGCTTCTCTCCAGATAGCAAATATTATGGTGGGTGAACAAATTACTGTCGAGCAATTGATAGAAAAGCGCATAGTTATGAGAATATCTAGGCATGATCATAAACATAGGCATCACGTCCGTGTCAAGTAGACCGAAACGATTCTGCATCTACTACTATTACTCCACACGTCGACCGCCATCCAGCATGCATCTAGAGTATTAAGTTCATAAGAACAGAGTAACGCATTAGGCAACATGACATGATGTAGAGGGATAAACTCAAGCAATATGATATAAACCCCATCTTTTTATCCTCGATGGCAACACTACAATACGTGTTGGTTCCCTTTCTATCACTGGGATTGAGCACCGCAAGATTGAACCCAAAGCTAAGCACTTCTCCCATTACAAGAAAGATCAATCTAGTAGGCCAAACTAAACCGAAAATTCAAAGAGACTTGCAAAGATATCAAATCATGCATATAAGAATTCAGAGAAGAATCAAATATTGTTCATAGATAATCTTGATCATAAACCCACAATTCATCAGGTCTCGGCAAACACACCGCAAAAAGTATTGCATCGAATATATCTCCAAGAATATCGAGGTGAACTTTGTATTGAGAACTAAAGAGAGAAAAGAAGCCATCTAGCTAATAACTATGGACCCGAAGGTCTGTGTTAAACTACTCACACATCATCGGAGTGGCTATGGTGTTGATGTAGAAGCCCTCCATGATTGAATCCCCCTCCGACAGATTGCTGGAAAAGGCCCCCATATGTGATCTCACGGGTACAAAAGGTTGCGGCGGTGGAAAAGTGGTTTCGTGGCTCCCCTGGATGTTTTCAGGGTATAAGACTATATATAGGCGAAAGAAGTAGGTCGGTGGAGCTTTGTGGGGCCCATGAGGGTGGGGGCGCGCCTCTCTACCTCATGGCCGCCTCGTTGCTTCCTTAACCTCCACTCCAAGTCTCCTGGATTGCGTTTGTTCCAAAAAAGATCCCCGCGAAGGTTTCGTTCCGTTTGGATTCCATTTGATATTCCTTTTCCGTGAAACACTGAAATAGGCAAAAAATAGCAATTTGCAGTGGGCCTTCGGTTAATAGGTTAGTCCCAAAAATAATATAGAAGTACATATTATCCAAAACAGATAATATAATAGCATGGAACAATCAAAAGTTATAGATACGTTGGAGACGTATCAAGCATCCCCAAGCTTAATTCCTGCTCGCCCTTGAGTAGGTAAATGATAAAAACAGAATTTTTGATGTGGAATGCTACCTAACATAATTTTCAATGTAATTTTCCTTTATTGTGGCCTGAATATTCAGATCCGAAAGATTGAAGACAAAAATTTAATATTGACATAAAAACAGTAATACTTCAAGCATACTAACCAAGCAATTATGTAAGCTATTCCTACAAAATCATATAGTCTGGCTATGCTCTATCTTCATCACACAAAATATTTAAATCATGCACAACCCCGATGACAAGCCAAGCAATTGTTTCATACTTTTGATGTTCTCAAACCTTTTCAATCTTCATGCAATACATGAGCGTGAGCCATGGATATAGCACTATAGGTGGAATAGAATGGTGGTTGTGGAGAAGACAAAATGGAGAAGATAGTCTCACATCAACTAGGCTTATCAACGGGCTATGGAGATGACCATCAATAGATATTAATGTGAATGACTAAGGATTGCCATGCAATAGATGCACTAGAGCTATAAATGTATGAAAGCTCAACAAAAGAAACTAAGTGGGTGTCCATCCAACTTGCTTGCTCACGAAGACCTAAGGCATTTTGTGGAAGCCCATCAATGGAATATACAAGCCAAGTTCTATAATGAGCAATTCCCACTAGTATATGAAAGTGACAACATACGAGACTCTCTATCATGAAGATCATGGTGCTACTTTGAAGCATAAGCGTGGAAAAAGGATAGTAGCATTGCCTGTTCTATCTTTTTCTCTCATTTTTTATTTGGGCCTTTTATTTTTATATTTTTACGCCCTCTTTTTTTTCTTTATTTTTTGTCCGGAGTCTCATCCCGACTTGTGGGGGAATCATAATCTCCATCATCCTTTCGTCACTGGGACAATGCTCTAATAATTATGATCATCACACTTTTATTTACTTACAACTCAAGAATTACATCTCGATACTTAGAACAAAATATGACTGTGAATGCCTCCGGCGGTGTATCGGGATGTGTAATGAAGCAAGAGTGACATGTATGAAAAATTATGAATGATGGCTTTGCCACAAATACGATGTCAACTACATGATCATGCAAAGCAATATGACAATGATGGAGTGTGTCATAATAAACGAAACGGTGGAAAGTTGCATGGCAATATATCTCGGAATGGCTATGGAAATGCCATAATAGGTAGGTATGGTGACTTTTTTTACGAAGGTAAATGGTGGGTTTATGGTACCGGCGAAAGTTGCGCGGTACAAGAGAGGCTAGCAATGGTGGAAGGGTGAGAGTGCGTATAATCCATGGAGTCAACATTTGTCACAAAGAACTCACATACTTATTGCAAAAATCATGCTCCGACTTCATCACATAAAGGTTCACCATACGTGCATGCTACAGGAATCAGAAACTTTAACACAAGTATCTCTCAAGTTTACAACTACTCAACTAGCATGACTCTAATATCACCATCTTCATATCTCAAAACAATCATAAAGAATCAAACTTCTCATAGTATTCAATGCACTTTATATGAAAGTTTTTTTATTATACCCATCTTGGATGCCTATCATATTAAGACTAATTTTATAGCCAAAGCAAATTACCATGCTATTCTAAAGGAGTCTCAAAATAATATAAGTGAAGCATGAGAGATCAGTAATTTCTATAAAATAAAACCACCACCATGCTCTTAAAAACGTATAAGTGAAGCACTAGAGCAAAATTTATCTAGCTCAAAAGATATAAGTGAAGCACATAGAGTATTCTAATAAATTCCGATTCATGTGTGTCTCTCCGAAAGGTGTGTACAACAAGGATGATTATGGTAAACTAAAAACCAAAGACTCAAATCATACAAGACGCTCCAAGAAAAACACATATCATGTGGTGAATAAAAATATAGCCTCAAGTAAAGTTACCGATAGACGAAGACAAAAGAGGGGATGCCTTCCGGGGCATCCCCAAGATTAGGCTAATAGGTCTCCAAGAATATCGAGGAGAACTATGTATTGAGAACCAAGGAGAGAGAAGAAGCCATCTAGCTAATAACTATGGACCCGAAGGTCTATGGTAAACTACTCACACATCATCGGAGAGACAATGGTGTTGATGTAGAAGCCCTCCGTGATTGAATCCCCCTCTGGCAGATCACCGGAAAAGGCCCCCCAGATGGAATCTCATGGGTACAGAAGGTTGCGACGGTGGAAAAGTGGTTTCATGGCTCCCTTGGATGTTTTCAGGGTATAAGAGTATATATAGGCGAAAGAAGTAGGTCGGTGGAGCTCTGTGGGGCCCACGAGGGTGGGGGCACGCCTCCCTACCTCGTGGCCGCCTTGTTGCTTCCTTGACCTCCACTCCAAGTCTCCTGGATTGCGTTTGTTCCAAAAAAGATCCTCGCGAAGATTTCGTTCCGTTTGGATTCCGTTTGATATTCCTTTTCCGTGAAACACTGAAGTAGGCAAAAAAACTTCAATTTGCGCTGGGCCTTCGGTTAATAGGTTAGTCCCAAAAATAATATAAAAGTGCATATTAAAGCCCATTAACCATCCAAAACAGATAATATAATAGCATGGTACAATAAAAAATTATAGATACATTGGATACGTATCAAGCATCCCCAAGCTTAATTCCTGCTCGTCCTCGAGTAGGTAAATGATAAAAACAAAAATTTTGATGTGGAATTCTACCTAACATAATCTTCAATGTAATTTTGTTTATTGTGGCATGAATATTCAGATCCGAAAGATTCAAGACAAAAGTTTAATATTGACATAAAAACAATAATACTTTAAGCATACTAACCAAGCAATTATGTCTTCTCAAATAACATGGCCAAAGAAAGCTATCCCTACAAAATCATATAGTCTGGCTATGCTCTATCTTCATCACACAAAATATCTAAATCATGCACAACCCTGATGACAAGCCAAGTAATTGTTTCATACTTTTGATGTTCTCAAACTTTTTCAATCTTCATGCAATACAGGAGCGTGATACATGGATATAGCACTATAGGTGGAATAGAATGGTGGTTGT
This sequence comes from Triticum dicoccoides, assembly GCF_002162155.2. Classification (NCBI taxonomy): domain Eukaryota; kingdom Viridiplantae; phylum Streptophyta; class Magnoliopsida; order Poales; family Poaceae; genus Triticum; species Triticum dicoccoides. The sequence goes on from NC_041388.1 coordinate 441,820,128, forward strand.
GGAGAAGACAAAATGGAGAAGATAGTCTCACATCAACTAGGCGTATCAACGGGCTATGGAGATGACCATTAATAGATATTAATGTGAATGAGTAGGGATTGCCATGCAACAAATGCACTAGAGCTATAAATGTATGAAAGCTCAACAAAAGAAACTAAGTGGGTGTCCATCCAACTTGCTTGCTCACGAAGACCTAATGCATTTTGAGGAAGCCCATCATTGGAATATACAAGCCAAGTTCTATAATGAAAAATTCCCACTAGTATATGAAAGTGACAACATAAGAGACTCTCTATCATGAAGATCATGGTGCTACTTTGAAGCACAACTGTGGAAAAAGGATAGTAGCATTGCCCGTTCTCTCTTTTTCTCTCATTTTTTATTTGGGCCTTTTATTTTTTATATTTTTATGCCCTCTTTTTTTCTTTATTTTTCGTCCGGAGTCTCATCCCGACTTGTGGGGGAATGATAGTCTCCATCATCCTTTCCTCACTGGGACAATGCTCTAATAGTTATGATCATCACACTTTTATTTACTTACAACTCAAGAATTACAACTTGATACTTAGAACAAAATATGAATGTATGTGAATGCCTCCGATGGTGCACCGGGAGTGCAATGAATCAAGAGTGACGTGTATGAAAAATTATGACCGATGGCTTTGCCACAAATATGATGTGAACTACATGATCATGCAAAGCAATATGACAATGATGGAGCGTGTCATAATAAACGAAACGATGGAAAGTTGCATGGCAATATATCTCGGAATGGCTATGGAAATGCCATAATAGGTAGGTATGGTGGTTGTTTTGATGAAGGTAAATGGTGGGTTTATGGTACCGGCGAAAGTTGTGCGGTACTAGAGAGGCTAGCAATGGTGGAAGGGTGAGAGTGCGTATAATCCATGGAGTCAACATTAGTCATAAAGAACTCACATACTTATTGCAAACATCTATTAGTTATCGACACGAAGTATTACGTGCATGCTCCTACGGGGTTAGATTGGTAGGAAAAGACCATCGCTCGTCCCCAACCGCCACTCATAAGGAAGACAATCAAAAATAAAATCATGCTCCGACTTCATCACATGAAGGTTCACCATACGTGCATGCTACGGGAATCACAAACTTTAACACAAGTATCTCTCAAATTCACAACTACTAAACTAGCATGACTCTAATATCACCATCTTCATATCTCAAAACAATCATAAAGAATCAAACTTCTCATAGTATTCAATGCACTTTAAATGAAAGTTTTTTTATTATACCCATCTTGGATGCCTATCATATTAAGACTAATTTTATAGCCAAAGCAAATTACCATGCTGTTCTAAAGGACTCTCAAAATAATATAAGTGACGCATGAGAGATCAATAATTTCAATAAAATAAAACCACCACTGTGCTCTTAAAAAGGTATAAGTGAAGCACTAGAGCAAAATTTATCTAGCTCAAAAGATATAAGTGAAGCACATAGAGAATTCTAATAAATTCTGATTCATGTGTGTCTCTCCAAAAGGTGTGTACAGCAAGGATGATTATGGTAAACTAAAAAGCAAAGACTCAAATCATACAAGACGCTCCAAGCAAAACACATATCATGTGGTGAATAAAAATATAGCCTCGAGTAAAGTTACCGATAGACGATGACGAAAGAGGGGATGCCTTCCGGGGCATCCCCAAGATTAGGCTAATAGATCTCCAAGAATATCGAGGAGAACTTTGTATTGAGAACCAAGGAGAGAGAAGAAGCCATCTAGCTAATAACTATGGACCTGAAGGTTTGTGGTAAACTACTCACACATCATTAGAGAGGCTATGGTGTTGATGTAGAAGCCCTCTGTGATTGAATCCCCCTCCGGCAGATCGCCAGAAAAGGCCCCCCAGATGGGATCTCACGGGTACAGAAGGTTGCGACAGTGGAAAAGTGGTTTCGTGGGTCCCCTGGATGTTTTCAAGGTAGAAGAGTATATATAGGCGAAAGAAGTAGGTCGGTGGAGCTCCGTGGGGCCCACAAGGGTGGGGGCGCGCCTCCCTATCTCGTGGCCGCCTTGTTGCTTCCTTAACCTCCACTCTAAGTCTCCTGGATAGCGGTTTGTTCCAGAAAAGATCCTCGCGAAAGTTTCGTTCCGTTTGGTATTCCTTTTCTGCAAAACACTGAAATAGGCCAAAAAACAGCAATTTGCACTGGGCCTTCGGTTAATAGGTTAGTCCCCAAAAGAATATAAAAGTGCATATTAAATCCCATTAAACATCCAAAACATACAATATAATAGCATGGAACAATAAAAAATTATAGATACATTGGAGACGTATCAGGCTTCGATCCATTTAGTGAACTTGTCGACTGCTATAAGCAAATGAGTGAAACCACTTCTGCCGGTCCTCAGGGATCCAACCGTATCCAATCCCCAAATTGCAAATGGCCAGACGTGAGGAATGGTCTTCAAGGCTGATGCAGGTTTGTGGTACATGTAGGAGTAGAACTGGCAGCCCTCGCACTTGTCGACTATTTCCTTTGCCATTTCGTTTGCTCGGGGCCAGTAAAAACCCGCTCGGAATGCTTTGGCCACGATTGTCCGAGAGGACGCATAGTGACCATAGGTCCCCGAGTGGATATCATTGAGAACCATTCGACCTTCTTCTGGTGTAATGCATCATTGAGCAACTTCAGTAACACTCTCTCTGTATAGTCGTCCACCTATCACGATGAAGGATTTGGACCGACAGACGATCTGACGGGCCTCATCCTCATCTTCTGGGAACTTTTTTCTGAGTAGGTATGCAATATATGGCACTGTCCAATCAGGGGTGATGACCAAAACCTCCATGATCAGGTCGACCACGGCTAGGATTTTGCAACTCTTGAGAATGTGTTGGTTTTCCCTTGAAGAGGAAAGGGTGATGCAGCAAAGTAGCATAAGTATTTCCCTCGGTTTTGGAGAACCAAGGTATCAATCCAGTAGGAGACTACACACAAGTCACCTAGTACCTGCACAAACAAATAAGAACCTTGCAACCAACACGATAAAGGGATTGTCAATCCCTTCATGGCCACATGCAAAAGTGAGATCTGATAAAGATAATAAGATAAATATTTTGGTTATTTTTGTTGTATAGATTGGAAAAATAAAGATTGCAAAATAAACGGCGACAAAAATAGCTAGTTGACGGGAAATTGATATGAAGTAAAGTAGACCCGGGGGCCATAGGTTTCACTAGTGGCTTCTCTCAACATAGCAAATATTATGGTGGGTGAACAAATTACAGTCGAGCAATTGATAGAAAAGCACATAGTTATGAGAATATCTAGGCATGATCATTAACATATGCATCACATCCGTATCAAGTAGACCGAAACGATTCTGCATCTACTACTATTACTCCACACATCGACCACTATCCAGCATGCATCTAGAGTATTAAGTTCATAAGAATAGAGTAACGCATTAGCAAGATTACATGATGTAGAGGGATAAACTCAAGATTAGGCCCTTGCCACTCCTTATTCCAAAATCCATACCCAAAAACTTGAAAACTTCACAACACAAAACTCAACAGAAAATCTCATGAGCTCTGTTAGTATAAGAGAACAAACCAAAACTTTAAGGTACTGTAATGAACTCATTCTTTATTTATATTGGTGTTAAACCTACTGTATTCTAACTTCTCTATGGTTCATACCCCCGATATTAGCCATAAATTCATCAAAATAAGAAAACAAGACGCGAAAAACAGAATCTGTCAAAAACAGAACAGTCTGTAGTAATTTGTAGGTTTCGCATACTTCTGTAACTCCAAAAATATTGAGAAATTAGGACATCCTAAATAATTTGTATATTGATCTACTGCAGTTAGAATTGGTATTTTATTGCTCCCTGATAAAAAATGAAAATTATTCTCATGAGCGCATACTTTCTGTTTTTTCAGCAAGATCAAACAACAATCATCCAAGAAGATCCTAAAGGCTTTATTGGGCACAAACACTAATTAAAACAAAAAAAAACACAATCATAACAGAGGCTAGGTGAATTATTTATTACTAAACAGGAGCAAAAAGTAAATCACAAAAATAAAATTGGGTTGCCTCCCAACAAGTGGTTTCGTGGCTCCCCTAGATGTTTTCAGGGTATAAGAGTATATATAGGCGAAAGAAGTAGGTCCGTGGAGCTCTATGGGGCCCATGAGGGTGGGGGTGCGCCTACCCCCTGGGCGTGCCTCCCTACCTCGTGGCCGCCTCGTTGCTTCCTTGACCTCCACTCCAAGTCTCCTGGATTGCGTTTGTTCCAAAAAAGATCCTCGCGAAGATTTCGTTCCGTTTGGATTCCATTTGATATTCCTTTTCCGTGAAACACTGAAGTAGGCAAAAAAACTTCAATTTGCGCTGGGCCTTCGGTTAATAGGTTAGTCCCAAAAATAAAATAAAAGTGCATATTAAAGCCCATTAACCATCCAAAACAGATAATATAATAGCATGGTACAATAAAAAATTATAGATACATTGGATACGTATCAAGCATCCCCAAGCTTAATTCCTGCTCGTCCTCGAGTAGGTAAATGGTAAAAACAGAATTTTTGATGTGGAATTCTACCTAACATAATCTTCAATGTAATTTTGTTTATTGTGGCATGAATATTCAGATCCGAAAGATTCAAGACAAAAGTTTAATATTGACATAAAAACAATAATACTTTAAGCATACTAACCAAGCAATTATGTCTTCTCAAATAACATGGCCAAAGAAAGCTATCCCTACAAAATCATATAGTCTGGCTATGCTCTATCTTCATCACACAAAATATTTAAATCACGCACAACCCCGATGACAAGCCAAGCAATTGTTTCATACTTTTGATGTTCTCAAACTTTTTCAATCTTCATGCAATATGTGAGCGTGAGCCATGCATATAGCACTATAGGTGGAATAGAATGGTGGTTGTGGAGAAGACAAAATGGAGAAGATAGTCTAAGATCAACTAGGCGTATCAATGGGCTATGGAGATGCCCATCAATAGATATTAATGTGAGTGAGTAGGGATTGCCATGCAACAGATGCACTAGAGCTATAAATGTATGAAAGCTCAACAAAAGAAACTAAGTGGGCGTCCATCCAACTTGCTTGCTCATGAAGACCTAGGGCATTTTGAGGAAGCCCATCATTGGAATATACAAGCCAAGTTCTATAATGAAAAATTCCCACTAGTATATGAAAGTGACAACATAAGAGACTCTCTATCATGAAGATCATGGTGCTACTTTGAAGCAAAAGTGTGGAAAGAGGATAGTAGCATTGCCCTTCTCTCTTTTTCTCTTTTTTATTTGGGCCTTTTTATGGCCTCTTTTTCTTTCTTTCTTTTTCTCCGTCCGGAGTCCCATCCGACTTGTGGGGGAATCATAGTCTCCATCATCCTTTACTCACTGGGACAATGCTCTAATAATTATGATCATCACACTTTTATTTACTTACAACTCAAGAATTACAACTCGAAACTTACAACAAAACATGACTCTATGTGAATGCCTCCGGCGGTGTACCGGGAGTGCAATGAATCAAGAGTGATGTGTATGAAAAATTATGAACGATGGCTTTGCCACAAATACGATGTCAACTACATGAACATGCAAAGCAATATGACAATGATGGAGCGTGTCATAATAAACGAAACGGTGGAAAGTTGCATGGCAATATATCCTGGAATGGCTATGGAAATGCCATAATAGGTAGGTATGGTGTTTTGATGAAGGTAAATGGTGGGTTTCTGGTACCAGCGAAAGTTGTGCGTTACTAGAGAGGCTAGCAATGGTGGAAGGGTGAGAGTGCGTATAATCCATGGACTCAACATTAGTCATAAAGAACTCACATACTTATGGCAGAAATCTATTAGTTATCGAAATGAAGTATTACGCGCATGCTCCTACGGGGTTACATTGGTAGGAAAAGACCATCGCTCGTCCCCGACCGCCACTCATAAGGAAGACAATCAAAAATAAAATCATGCTCCGACTTCATCACATAAAGGTTCACCATACGTGCATGCTACGGGAATCACAAACTTTAACACAAGAATCTCTCAAATTCACAACTACTCAACTAGCATGACTCTAATATCACCATCTTCATATCTCAAAACAATCATAAAGAATCAAATTTCTCATAGTATTCAATGCACTTTATATGAAAGTTTTTTATTATACCCATCTTGGATGCCTATCATATTAAGACTACTTTTATAGCCAAAGCAAATTACCATGATGTTCTAAAGGACTCTTAAAATAATATAAGTGAAGCATGAGAGATCAATAATTTTAATAAAATAAAACCACCACCGTGCTTTTAAAAAGGTATAAGTGAAGCACTAGAGCAAAATTTATCTAGCTCAAAAGATATAAGTGAGGCACATAGAGTATTCTAATAAATTCCGATTCATGTGTGTCTCTCCAAAAGGTGTGTACAACAAGGATGATTATGGTAAACTAAAAAGCAAAGACTCAAATCATACAAGACGCTCCAAGCAAAACACATATCATGTGGTGAATAAAAATATGGCCTCAAGTAAAGTTACCGATAGACGAAGACGAAAGAGGTGATACCTTATGGGGCATCCCCAAGCTTAGGCTAATAGATCTCCAAGAATATCGAGGAGAACTTTGTATTGAGAACGAAAGAGAGAGAAGAAGCCATCTAGCTAATAACTATTTACCCGAAGGTCTGTGATAAACTACTCACATATCATCGGAGAGGCTATGGTATTGATGTAGAAGCCCTCCGTGATCAAATCCCCGTCCAGTAGATCGCCGAAAAAGGCCCCCAGATGAGATCTCACGGGTACAGAAGGTTGCGGCGGTGGAAAAGTGGTTTCGTGGCTCCCCTGGATGTTTTCAGGGTATAAGTGTATATATAGGCGAAAGAAGTAGGTCGGTGGAGCTCTGTGGGGCCCACGAGGGTGGGGGCGCGCCTACCCCCCTGGGTGCGCCTCCCTACCTCGTGGACGCCTTGTTGCTTCCTTGACCTCTGATACGTCTCCAACGTATCTATAATTTTTGATTGTTCCATGCTATTATATATTCTGTTTTGGATGTTTAATGGGCTTATTTATACACTTTTATATTATTTTGGGACTAACCTATTGGTACGTCTCCAACGTATCTATAATTTTTGATTGCTCCATGCTATATTATCTTCTATTTGGGGAAATATTGGGCTTTATTTTCCACTTTTATATTATTTTTGGGACTAACCTATTAACCGGAGGCCCAGCCCAGATTTGTTGTTTTATGCCTATTTCAGTGTTTCGAGGAAAAGGAATATCAAACGGAGTCAAAACGGAACGAAATAAACTGGAGAAGTTATTTTTGGAAGGAAACCTACCGGATAGACCTGGACCCTACGTCAGAAGATGAAGGAGGTGCTCACGATGGTAGGGGCGCGCCCACCCCCCTGGGGCGCGCCCCCTGCCTTGTGGCCCCCCTTCGGTCCACCGACGTACCCCTTGTACCCATATATACCTATGTATCATAAAACTTCCAGGGAGCACAATAGATCGGGAGTTCCGCCGCCACAAGCCTCCGTAGCCACTGAAAGCCAATCTAGACCTGTTCCGGCACCGTGCCGGAGGGGGAAATCCCTCTCTGATGGCCATATTCATCATCCCGGTGCTCTCCATGATGAGGAGGGAGTAGTTCTCCCTCGGGGCTGAGGGTATGTACCAGTAGCTATGTGTTTGATCTCTCTCTCTCTCTCGTGTTCTTGATTTGGCAAGATCTTGATGTATCGTGAGCTTTGCTATTATAGTTGGATCTTATGTTTATCCTCCCCCTCTACTCTCTTGTAATGGATTGAGTTTCCCCTTTGAAGTTATATTATCGATTTGAGTCTTTAAAGATTTGAGAACACTTGATGTATGTCTTGCCGTGGATATCTGTGGTGACAATGGGATATCACATGATTCACTTGATGTATGTTTTGGTGATCAACTTGCAGGTTCCGCCCTTGAACCTGTGAATAGGGGTTGGCACACGTTTTCGTCGTGATTCTCCGGTAGAACTTTGGGGCACTCTTTGAGGTCCTTTGTGTTGGTTGAATAGATGAATATGAGATTGTGCGATGCATATCGTATAATCATACCCATGGATACTTGAGGTGACATTGGAGTATCTAGGTGACGTTAGGGTTTTGGTTGATTTGTGTCTTAAGGTGTTATTCTAGTACGGACTCTAGGGCTGTTTGTGACACCTATAGGAACAGCCCAACGGATTGATTGGAAAGAATAACTTTGAGGTGGTTTCGTACCCTACCATAATCTCTTCGTTCGTTCTCAGCTATTAGTGACTTTGGAGTGACTCTTTGTTGCATGTTGAGGGATAGTGATGTGATCCAATTATGATATTATTGTTGAGGGAACTTACACTAGCGAAAGTATGAACCCTAGGCCTTGTTTGAACGCATTGCAATACCGTTTACGCTCACTTCTATCACTTGCTACCTTGCTGTTTTTATAATTTCAGATTACAAATACCTTTATCTACTATCCATATACCATGTGTTTCACCATCTCTTCGCCGAACTAGTGCACCTATACAATTTACCGTTGTATTGGGTGTGTTGGGGACACAAGAGACTTTCTGTTATTTGGTTGCAGGGTTGCTTGAGAGAGACCATCTTCATCCTACGCCTCCTACGGATTGATAAACCTTAGTGTAAGTGCATCTAGTGCCACCCCTAGTTGGTTTTGGAGTATTGACGACAAACCTAGTTGAGGGACTAATGTGTTTGTGAGAATTGCAGGATAACATAGGTAGAAGTCCCTCATTGCTTCGGTTTTCCTACCAGAGATGACCCCTAAAAATGTATGAAGACATTTAAGTCAAAGGTGGTAAGTGAAGACATTCACCTTGAAGACTATGACAAGAGAAGACATCGCATGAAGACTATGGAGCGCGAAGACTTAGATCTTTCGTAGTTCTTTTTCTTCCTTGTTGAGTCATAGGAACCACCATACTGTTAAGTGGGGTCCAAGAGAACTAGTCAGAATGACTGAAGTGATGCTTAACCAAAATCCAATGTCTTCGAGTGAAGACTATGAGAGCGAATCTTGTCCAGAGTTGGACAAGTCAGCTTTGCTTGTAGCCCAATTAAAGTTGCCGTGTGTGTTTGAAATCTGACCATTGGAGCACGTGTCAGTTCCTTAGTGACCCAGGGTCATTTCGGACAAATCAGGTCGGGTTGCCTAGTGGCTATAAATAGCCCACCCCCTACAACCATAAACCGTTGGCTGCTCAGAGTTAAAGTACAGCTTTTGTCGTTTGAGAGCAACCCACCTCGAAGCATTTGAGAGAGAATTCCTTGAGAGGATAAAGCCCTAACCACCCAGAGCCAAAGAGTGTTAGGCATCACTTAAGTCTTCTTGTCTGTGTGATCTGAAGACTTATTACACTTGAGGACTGTGAATCCTCCAGCCGGTTAGGCGTCGCGTTCTGAGCATCCAAGAGTCATTGTGGATCTCCGGTGAACGAAGTCTGTGAAGGTTTGGAAGTCTACCTTGAAGACTTACCAGAGTGATTGGGCGAGGACTGGGTGTCCTTAGCTCAAGGGGAATAAGGTGAAGACGAGGTCTTCTGAGTTGAATCTCAGCCTCCCTAACCAGACGTACAGTTGTCACAGCAACTGGAACTGGTCCAACAAATCATTGTCTTCAACGAGTCACTGGTTTCATCCTTCCCTTCCCTTTACTTACCGTTGGTCCTTGTGAAGTCATTGTATGATTGCATTATCTTCTATCTTCACTGAGTGACTGCTTGTTCTGATTGGCTTCACAATATCTTCCTACCTGATCCTTACTGCCTAGCTGCTATTAGTCATTGTGCTTTCACTTCATTGAATACTTGACTATGGTTTGCCTAGTGTAGTCTACCTTCCGCTGCATAGTAATAGGTTTATTTCTATCGGTTGTCTTCAAAACTTCCATGTTTTGAAGACTTTCATAAAAATCGCCTATTCACCCCCCCTCTAGTCGATCACTAGCACTTTCAATTGGTATCAGAGCAAGGTACTCCCTTGTTCTGTGTGATTCGGTTTAACCACCTGGAGTTTTAGCTATGTCGACTGCAGGGATAATTAAAGTCTCTATTGTGTGTCCCGTCTTTGATGGAACTGAATATCCCTACTGGAAGAATAAGATGTGCATGCATCTTGAAGCCATTGATGTCGACCTATGGTATGTCGTCAAGAACGGCGTTCCCAAGGCTGGAGAAGGTGTCACTGCCGTTGATGTCAAGAAGTTAGTTCAACTGGACTCTACTGCCAAGAATATCATCTATGGTCATCTGACCAAAGGACAGTATGGCTGCGTGAGTGCTTTGGAAACATCTAAGCTAGTCTAGGACTAGCTATCCAAGGTTAACGAAGGCGTCTCAACCCAGAGAGATCAGAGAATCAGTGTCCTTCGCAACATCTTCAACCGCTTCAAGAGAAATGACAATGAGAATGTCCAGCTCACGTTTGATCGACTCACTGACATCACAAATGAGCTTCAAGCTCTCAGCGCTACTGAGATCACCAAGCATGAAGTCGTCAAGACACTTCTGAGATCACTTGACAGTTCGTTTGACACCCTAGACCTGATGATTCAAGAACGTCCTGATTTCAAGACACTCAATCCGTCTGACATACTTGAAAGGCTCAACACACACGAGTTTCAGCTTCCTGAGAAAAGAGACATCTATGGTCCCAACTATGGGCGAACTCATGCCTTGAAGGCAAAGGCTGTCTCCTCATCTGAAGAAGAGTCTGACAGCAGTTCTGATGATCCTGAAGACATTGGAAGGGAGCTTGCTATGCTTGTGAAGAAGTTCCAAAAATCCACCAAGAAGAAAGGCTTCAGAAAGTCTTCACGATCAAGCCCAAGGAATGATGAAGCTTCTGCTCATGACTACAAGAAGAGAACATGTCACAAGTGCAAGAAACCTGGCCACTACATCTCTGAGTGTCCACAGTGGGACAATGAGAACAAGAAGAAGAAGAAGAAGAAGAAGAAGAAGAAGAAGAAGAAGAAGAAGAAGAAGAAGAAGAAGAAGAAGAAGAAGAAGAAGAAGAAGAGCAAGGAGTATGACTCTGACGACAAGAAGAAGAAGAAATACTCAAAATCTTCTTCCAAGTCTTCATCACACAAGAAGAGATCATCTGGCAAGGCACATGCGTTTGTTGGCAAGGAAATGGACTCTGAGGATGAGTCCTCTTCTGAGGAGGAGGAGGTTGAGTCTGAGGAGGAGTCTGATTCTGGCGTTGCAAGTCTGGCTACAGCATACGTTGCCAAGTCCATCTTCAACACTGAAGAAAATGACTTCATCACCGACACCGATGCAAATGACAAGGACTACTCCGCTCCTTCCTACTGCTTCATGGCACGCGGTGCCAAGGTAAACACACGCACTACTCACTATCAAACATCTAGTGACGATGACTCTGATTGTGTTTCCAAACCTAGCTACAAAACACTTGCTAAAATTGCAACTGAACAACAGAAAACCATGGAACACATTCAAAAATTGTTAGACAAAAGCGATGATCTGTTAGACGCTGAAATGACTCGATCTCAGTCCTTAATTGAAGACATAAAAAATCTTTACGTTAAGTATGAGGAACTTGAAAGTCGTCATGAAATGCTCTCAACAGCTCATGAAAGGCTTTCCAATGATTATCTTCAAAGGAAGCAAGATCTTGAGAAATTGAGAGCGGCTCATGAAGACCTTCAAAAAGAAAACGAGTCACTTCGCGCCGAACAGATCAGTTCAGCTCAGGAAGGATTTGAACCACCATGTCTTAAATGTATTGAGCGTGATAATGCTACTTCTGTTGTTGAATGCTCTACTGCCGCTACTGTTGCAATATCTTCAACTGTTGATGTGGAAACTAACCCCTCTGCTGAGGACACCACTGCTATTGCTGATGAGAATGCTAGGTTGAAGACATTGCTTGAAACAGGGATGTACAAAAGTCTCAAAGGGCATCAGACACTACGTGATGTCCTCAAAAGACAGATCCTGAACCGAAACCCTAGGAAAGAGGGTGTTGGGTTCGTAAGGAAAATGAATGCTGATGGCTCTTACTGGAAACCTGAGCAGTACCCCAAAACCACATGGGTTGCTGCAAAGGAACCTTCAGCAGATCCATCCACTCTATCTGGCTTCACTTGTGCTAACCCCATTGTTATTGATGAATCCTTTGATGCAAACTATAAACTATTTAAGAATCAGAATGGTGAAGTGTTTGCCAGGTATATTGGTACTAACTGCATGAATGGACCACCTATGAAGAAGATGTGGGTGCCGAAAAGGTGTTTGGAGAATCTTCCTGTGAATGTCATCATGACACCACAGGTGAAGAAGACAAACCCCAGACCACGGGCTTCATACAGTCCAAAGGCTTCATACAGACAGAGGACTAACCTGAGTCACACTAACACAAATGTTTTGCAGGGAAGCCATACTCAGGCCTAGGAATATGAGCGCGGTTCATCAAACCACCATGTTCATAAGACCAAGAACTATTCTGCTTATTCTTATGAATACTATTGTCCACCTGCAAGACTTTTTGCTAGGGCTCCAAAACCAAAGTTCTCAGATGCTGCACTTAGACTTATTGCTTCGAAGCCACCCCTGAAGATGTGGGTGGCTAAGAAAGCTTAACTCACTTTTGCAGGGAAAGGTCTCCAGCCGAAAACCAAAATCGTCTGACACTATTGCTGGGGACCTTAAACATCTTGTAGGGCGCAAGATCAAATGCCCAAATGGTCTTACTGTGTACTTTGTTTCTGAATCGCTTGCAACTTGCCGTATCAGTCCTAATCTCGATCTAAGCTTTAATAATCCACTAGTTCGTCAAATGTTTTTGCTTCACAGTTCTCTTCGTGAAGCCTATCCCCCTAACTGCACTGTAGGGTACGACACCAGCTGCTTTAGAATGTTATTGATAATGGGTGTACAAATCACATGACTGGTAAGCGAACCCTTCTCATGGACGCAACTTTACGTCCATCAGAAAAAAGTCACATCACATTTGCTGACACTGGTAAAAGCAAGGTATTGGGTCTAGGTAGAGTTGCAATCTCAAAGGATCAACACATGGACAAAGTCATGCTTGTTGAATCCCTTGGTTTCAACTTAATGTCTGTCTTAATGCTTTGTGATTTAAACATGATTGTGATGTTTGGAAAATATCGTTGCCTTGTACTAATGGAATCTGACAAGTCTCTAGTGTTTGAAGGGTATCGAAAAGATGATTTGTATGTTGTAGATTTCTCAGCAGGACTACAACTTGCAGTATGTCTTCTAGCAAAAGCTTCTGAATGTTGGCTCTGGCATCGAAGGCTAGGGCATGCTGGCATGAGGAACCTCCACACCCTTGCAAGGAAGAAGCATGTCATAGGCATCGAGGGTGTCAAGTTCAAGAAGGATCACTTATGCGGTGCCTGTGAAGCAAGAAAGATGACGAGGGCCAAGCATCCCTCAAAGACAATCATGACAACAACTCAACCCTTCGAACTGCTACACATGGATCTTTTCGGTCCCACTCATTACTCAACTCTTACTACTACTGCTTGTCTCTATGGCTTTGTCATTGTTGATGATTATTCAAGATATACTTGGGTGCATATAATCCTTTACAAGACTGAAGTGCAGGATGTCTTCAGACGCTTCGCCAATCGAGCAATGAACAACTATGGCGCCAAGATAAAGCACATCAGAAGTGACAATGGCACTGGATTCAAGAACACTGGCCTTGATACATATCTTGATACTTTGGGCATCACACATGAATTCTCAGCTCCGTACACGCCACAGCAGAATGGCGTTGTCGAACGCAAGAACAGAACACTTATTGAGATGGCTCGGACGATGCTTGATGAGTACAAGACTCCAAGAAAATTCTGGCCTGAAGCCATTGACACTGCATGCCATATCATCAACCATGTTTATCTTCACAAGCTTCTGAACAAGACATCCTATGAGCTCCTTACTGGCAAGAAGCCAAATGACAGTTACTTCAGAGTATTTGGCGCCAAGTGCTGGATCAAGGATCCACATCACACTTCAAAATTTGCAGCAAAAGCACATGAGGATTTTATGCTTGGATATGGAAAGGATTCGCACTCCTACAGAGTCTTGAATCTCTTTCATTACAAAGTGGTTGAAACAGTGGATGTGCGGTTTGATGAGACTAACGGCTCACAAAGAGAGCACCTGCCAAATGTGCTAGATGAAGTTCCATCCAGTGAATCAATCAAACTTATGGGAACTGGAGAAATCATACCTTCTGAAGCTCAACCTGAAGAGGAACTTATCATCTCCGCACCTGAACAACCTGAAGACAATGCTCAGCCTGAAGACAATCCCTCTAACAATGACAATGATCAGCAAGAGCAAAATCTTCGTCCTGTACATCCTCGTGTTGCAAATGAAGTGCAGATTGAGAGAATAATTGATAGCATCAATGCACCAGGTCCACTCACTCGTTCAAGGGCAACACAGCTAGCAAATTTCTGTGGGCACTTCGCATTCGTCTCAATAACTAGACCCAAGAAAGTTGAAGAAGCCTTCATGGAACCTGAATGGATTCAAGCTATGCAAGAAGAGCTTCAACAGTTTGAGCTGAATAATGTATGGGAACTGGTTAAGCGTCCTGATCCTCGGAAGCACAATATAATAGGCACCAAATGGATATATCGCAACAAGCAAGATGAGCATGGTCAAGTTGTCAGAAACAAAGATCGTCTCGTTGCTCAAGGATACACTCAAGTTGAAGGGATTGACTTTGATGAAACATTTGCTCCTGTGGCTAGACTTGAAGCCATACGCATACTGCTGGCCTATGCAAATCATCATAACATACTTCTATATCAAATGGATGTGAAGAGTGCTTTTCTCAATGGCAAGATTGAAGAAGAAGTGTATGTTGCACAACCGCCTGGCTTTGAAGATCCAAAACATCCTGACATGGTGTACAAGCTCAACAAGGCACTGTATGGCCTCAAACAAGCACCTCGGGCTTGGTATGACACACTCAAAGACTTCCTGAAGAGCAATTGGCAGATATCTTCACCAAGCCCTTGGATGAGAAGAGATTTTGCAAGTTACGGTGTGGGCTAAATATCTTGGAATCCTCAAATGTCCTGTGATCAGGCACACATCCTAACACTTATGCATATTGATGACTTAGATGTGCAACACACGAAGTAAAGTATATCTTCAATCAATGAAGACATACATTCTAAGTGTGAATACATTAATGTGGAAATTGACTTCGGAGTGCCACGATAATTGTGCGTCGTGTCTCGCTCTAATACTTCCTATACGGTGGGTAACGCCACCACAAAATTCGTCTGATTGAAGTGTTTTACCCATGGTCTTACATTTGCTGTGTCTTCACATTTGGTTTGGCTTCAATCTCAACATGTCTTCATGATTATCTTCATTATGTTGATCATATATATACTAGTGTTCTGTCCTCTACAGCATTCACTTATAGCTATGTCTTCTTGTTGAATCTTTTTGAACTAAGTGAATGTGATCGGACCCTAACCTCTCTATGCTTTCTATCTCAAACTCTATCTCTCCAAATCATATGCATTCTATTGAAACTGTCGAATACCTTCTCTGCATCCTTGTCAGCAGAAGATACAGAGACAAACATTAAGTCTGTTTTCAATGCTAATTACTTCACCTGAAACCCAGAGAAGTGGGAACGACCACCCGACAATCTAGGCGTGTGTGGGAACGTGGAACAACCTCCGATATGTTGCATGATATCCACGTGTTCTTCAGATGTGAATCGCCAGGGGCACCTGTGTAATAATGTTGTGCCGTCCCTGTCCCTATAAATACACGTCTCACCACAGTCATTCTCCTTTCTTCCACTCTCGCACGAACCCTAGTGCCACCGCTAGCCCTCGATGACGCCGGCAACAAAGCGCTTAGCTGTCGCGACCTCTCCGACGCCGTCTTCACGCTGGCCGCGGACATCGTCTTCTCCGCCGTCACTGTAGGTGTCCTCCGTTGCCAAGTTAGGGCACGGACGATCGAACTGCTCGGCCTCCTCTTCTACTCCGTCTAGCAGTTCTTGGTGTGGTAAATAAAACTTCCTTTTTACGGCCCCTTTGATCCTATAGATTCATCACTTTCTGCCACAAGAAGTTTCTATTCACACAAGTTGGATCTATTTCATACTGCATCTCATAACATGCCTAGTATGTTCACTTATGCTTCACAAAGTAGCTAGATTCCTCACTTGTATTGATCCATGGATTCGTACAATTCTGGAACCAACTCTTTATCTATGAGTGAATGTCTTCGCACGATGAGGTCAATGTCTTCTAAATTGATTTATCTTCAAAATCTTCTGAGAATGCATATGACCTCTCCCCCTTCCCTTGCACCTTAATGCTGTCATAGGTACATGTCCGTGGGAGAATCCCTTGGTTCTCATAGTCTGCATTCATTTGCAGAATTCTTACAGTATCATATAAATTCTCCCGAAGCTAGTTCCTGTTTGTCCAGCAAGCGAAGGCCTTTGAAGCCTTTGAACGTATTGAAGCCATTCAATTTGAAGTTCATGGCTGCAGAGAAATCAGTAAGGAAGGGTGGTAGACAGCGTCGTGGGGGAACATCAAGAGATTTGCCTGATGACCTCTCAGAGCTATACAAGACAGATCCTGAAGAGGATTACAATCAGGGCAAGACCCGAATCCAATGGATTCGAAGATATTGGGCAGAACAATGGTTCAAATACCGGTTTGTGACCCAGGAATATGCTGAGAAAAATGCCATCAAGCGACCTTGGGGAGACATACTATACAAAAATCTTCAACCCAGGTCCAGAGACGAAGCCATTGATCAAGGCTTCTATCCCTGCATGGTCCGAGGACCACAGCCTGCAGATGCACACCCATCTTCACTACTATGGTGTCGTGACGACAATCTGTTCAAGCGCAACTTCAAGTTTGCCAAGAATTCGGGCAAGCAAAACAAGAAGTCATGGGGACTTGACTTCAACCCTGGCCCTTCTGCTCCCCGTGCCGATGGCACCCGCGAAGCTGAACCCAATCTTGTTGGGCCCTTCTACAACCTGGAAGGTCTCATCACCCATATCAAGGTTCAAGGGACAGTTGTGGGTGAGCATGCAGATGACGTTGAATCTGATGAAGCACCTGCACCACCGAAGCCATAGAAACAGAAGAAAGCCTAAAGCTTCAATGCCTGCCTCAGCACCTAAAATCTCACGGGCGAAGCCACTGGCTACTGCACCTCCTGAAGACAATGTGCAGTCTGAAGATTTGTCACGCATCTCCAAGCCTTCGAAAGTCAAGATGCCTCTGCAACACACCAACCAAGAACTGACTGCTGCTGCTATTTTGCGCAACGATGCCATTGATCTATCTAGCGATGAAGATCTTGCAGATGATGCTCTTGAGCAACTGATCAAGAGCAAAGAAGAAGCAGAAATCTTCAACAATTTGCCTCTCTTTGACGTGGAAATCATCCATGACTTCATCAATGACTGGTTTGACACGCCCAACCTCAGCTTTGAAGATCTGCAACTTCCCATTGGCCTCAGTGTTGCCTTCCATGGCGCCATTGCTTCAGAGTTAGCTATCGCCCAGCGCATCATTGAACTGAAGCAGAAGATTGACTTTGAGAAAGCTCAGTTCAAGAAGCATATGGCCAAGCTCAGCATGTAAGAGGTCAAGAACTTCAAGATCATGCTGCACGGGCTCAAAGAAGCCTTTCTCAAGAAGCGTGAAGAAGCTCAAGGTTCTCGTGAGCGCATGAAGAGCCTGGCTGACAAGTGTGTGCAAGCCTACAATGAGGCTGAGAAGCGCAAGGCCCTTGGGCGTCCTGGCATCAACCCCAGGATGGCTGCAAAGCAGAAGAAGAAGCCCTCTATGGCCGAACCCGACGCACCAAGGCAGGTAGCACATCCCATTGTCTTCCCAGCCAGCATGGCTGGCTCGAAGCCAAAGGCCAGGTCAACCGCTTCAGAACTGAAGAAGACGAGGACTGCTAAGGCTGAAGCCAGAAAGAGGAAACATTCTGAAGCCTCTGATGCTGCTCCCTCCAAGAAGAAGCGGAAGACCAAGAAGGAACGGGCTGCTCCCACAGAGCCCCTGATTGTTGAACCTATCTCAATGGTTCGCCCTGCATCTACACACCAAGAGCGCCAACTGACTATCCATGAGCCTGCTTCCACAGAGGCTTATGAAGCTGAAGACATTCCAGCAGCTGATCCCACCACTCCTGAAGACATTGGTCACCATGACAATGTTAAAGATGATGCAGTTCTTCCTCGGATCGAGCACCAACAGGTATCATCGCCTGTGCTTACGCACAGCGAACTCATCAGCATTGGTCGTCCTCTGACGCCAATTACTCAGGATGCATCATGGGCTGATCACCCACAACAACAAATCACACCACCCCGGTAAGAAGAAGAAGATGACCTTGAGGCCTAGCCATCTCCATCTCCAAAGGCGTCGCCAGCGTTACGCAGGCTTCGCAAAGGACCAAGGTCTCAAGTCTCTGAGTCTGAGGCTAAAATTGCTGAAGACATTCCGGCTGCATCAGTCGATGACACCCAAGAAGAAGAACGTGTCCCTACTCCCCCAACTACTGACGAAGCTGTTCTCAAGGAGAATGTGTCTGTGCCCGACCCTCCAGCTCATCAAGTGGAGGTAGAAAATCTTGAGGCTGCCACCACCAACACCAATGAAGCCACTGACGATGTCATGGCTGAAGCAAATGTGGAGCCTACACCAACCCAAGAACCAGAAGTCGGCGAAGCCAATGATGCTACTGCTTTTGTTCCTGCGCCTGCTGCTAGTCCTAAGTTTGACTATCATATTGAGCATAGACCTCAGGTACAGAAGCCAATGCCAAGGTTGACCAGGTTTCTAGGTCCTGCATCAGCACCTGGATCCTTTAATGTCAATGGCTTCAAACCAGACAACACCTTCTTCAATAGC
The DNA here is from genome assembly GCF_002162155.2 of Triticum dicoccoides. Taxonomy (NCBI): domain Eukaryota; kingdom Viridiplantae; phylum Streptophyta; class Magnoliopsida; order Poales; family Poaceae; genus Triticum; species Triticum dicoccoides. The sequence continues at coordinate 441,839,147 of NC_041388.1, forward strand.
TCCAAGAACCCCTACTCAATGGAACGAATATCTTCTGATCGGTTCTGGAGCTATCCGTAGCGAAGCTATTACTCCTGCATTCTGTACAATCAAGGTCGCATCTTCCCACATATGCGTCTTGACACCAAAGCAATAGCTGGTCTGCCCTGTTTGGAAGAAGCTCTGGATTGCTTCAAAGAGGTTGGATTGTTGCCTTTCGTCACCGACCAAGAGCACTGGAACGAAGAGTTGCTGCTCCAATTTTATGCCACACTTCACGTACATGGTTACAACAGAGATCCGAAGACTTGGGTCCTGGAGTGGATGACAGGAAATGTTCATCACGAAGCCAAAGACTTTGGTATCATTGAGCTCACTGGTCTGCCCACTCCGGGAGATCTCTATGAACCTGGATGTCAACTTCACAGTGAAGCTATGGAAAGCATCTTTCAGAAGCCTGAACCGAACATGAGTCAGATGCTCAGTATGATGAAGCCTTTGCCACAAGACGCTGCATATCCTAAGGAGTTCTTTGTTGATGACCTGGAGTATCTGCCAAGGACTATCTATCACATTATACGGCGAACTCTCTGGCCCATCAAAGGACATTCTCCACATGCAAAGCTGGAAGGTGCAATGAAGACTTTGGTCTTCTATATTCTTCATGGCAAATGCTTCAATGCACAAGACTTCTTCATCCGCCAACTTGCTGCGTCAGGATCTGATCTTTTTGGCTTGAAGTTCTACGCTCCATGGATAATGCGGCTGATTAAACTCCACTCAGCTATCTCATATCAGCCATCTGCTCGCAATCATCGGATCTTTCTGCCTGATGTGGATATGTCCATTGAAGCCATTTATCCAGAGCCTGCCAAGGAACCTCTTAGTCTTTAGAATGCGGAGCATCAAAGTTTCACTCAGAACATTGAAGGAGTTGAAGCAGTCACTCGTGTTTATCCTCTGGCTGGTACTACACGTGCACCTCATCGTGCCCTCACTGAAGCCACTGAAAGCACCATTGCCCAACGGCCCAAGAAGCGATCTCGTGTTCTCAATGACCGAGAGCTTCTGGTTGCCCTTCATCAGAAACAGGATAGGCATCATGACTGGCTGAAGCACCAAATGCAAAGCCTCTTGGTGGATGTCAACCGCATTCGCAATCTTGCCACCAAGAATGCTTTCGTTGCCCATGAAACCTGTCGGTGTACATGGAAAGGGCTGACGCTTATGTGCTCTGAGGATGATCTTCACGAGGATGGCTTCCCTGAACGTTTCAAGTTTGACTCCACACCTCCCCGAAGGACTGTGCTGCGACGAACTCGGTCTCTTGAAGACTCTGAGTTCTCTTCCTCCGCGGCAACTATGAATGCTAGGGTGATTGAGGACGAGGACGATGCTACTTCACCACCCCCTACTTCAGCACGCATCGACACTACCCCGAGTTCGTCTGCACCACCTCAAAACACCGACGACCTTGCCGCTTCACCTACTCCTCATGGGAACGAGTAGATGCTCTATGTCTTCAAACCTTTTTGGTCCTTACTGACAAAAGGGGGAGAAGCATATGAGTTTGATAGTCTTCAAGCGGGTCCATATGGGAGGTTACTTTATGTTTTGCCTAGTGTTTACAACTCTCGTTTTGATACATTTGGTTCTTATGGGTTGTAACACTTAAACTCGATGGTCGTCTGCTACTTATTTGCTATTTTGTGATGCGATGATAAATTCCGCATGTGCGACGATAAATTCCGCACTTAGATCATTTTGCAGATGTCCATTTTACATTATGCATATCATTAACTTCACATACTTTTCATGCATGATGAATTGTCATCATAAGTTGAAGATGATCTCCACAAGTACAACCTGCCATGTGCATTTGCATTCCAAAAGCAAATTACTTATATGAACATCTTCAGGGGGAGCCCTTGCAACTTATGAAGACAATTCCTTTACAATTTCACATATTATATTCCCCGTTGAAAAATTTAACTAGTTTGTCATCAATCACCAAAAAGGGGGAGATTGTAAGTGCATCTAGTGCCACCCCTAGTTGGTTTTGGAGTATTGACGACAAACCTAGTTGAGGGACTAATGTGTTTGTGAGAATTGCAGGATAACACAGGTAGAAGTCCCTCATTGATTCAGTTTTCCTACCAAAGATGACCCCTAAAAATGTATGAAGACATTTAAGTCAAAGGTGGTAAGTGAAGACATTCACCTTGAAGACTATGACAAGAGAAGACATCGCATGAAGACTATGGAGCGCGAAGACTTAGATCTTTTGTAGTTCTTTTTCTTCCTTGTTGAGTCATAGGAACCACCGTACTGTTAAGTGGGGTCCAAGAGAACCAGTCAGAATGACTGAAGTGATGCTTAAACAAAATCCTATGTCTTCGAGTGAATACTATGAGAGCGAATCTTGTCCAGAGTTGGACAAGTCAGCTTTGCTTGTAGCCCAAGTAAAGTTGCCGTGTGTGTTTGAAATTTGACCATTGGAACACATGTCAGTTCCTTAGTGACCCAGGGTCATTTCGGACAAATCAGGTCGGGTTGCCTAGTGGCTATAAATAGCCCACCCCCTACAACCATAAACGGTTGGCTGCTCAGAGTTAAAGTACGGCTTTTGTCATTTGAGAGCAACCCACCTCGAAGCATTTGAGAGAGAATTCCTTGAGAGGATAAAGCCCTAACCACCCAGAGCCAAAGAGTGTTAGGCATCACTTAAGTCTTCTTGTCTGTGTGATCTGAAGACTTATTATACTTGAGGACTGTGAATCCTCCAGCCGATTAGGCGTCGCGTTCTGAGCATCCAAGAGTCATTGTGGATCGCCGGTGAACGAAGTCTGTGAAGGTTTGGAAGTCTACCTTGAAGACTTACCAGAGTGATTGGGCGAGGACTGGGTGTCCTTAGCTCAAGGGGAATAAGGTGAAGACGAGGTCTTCTGAGTTGAATCTCAACCTCCCTAACCAGACGTACAGTTGTCACAGCAACTGGAACTGGTCCAACAAATCATTGTCTTCAACGAGTCACTAGTTTCATCCTTCCCTTCCCTTTACTTACCGTTGGTCCTTGTGAAGTCATTGTATGATTGCATTATCTTTTGTCTTCACTGAGTGACTGCTTGTTCTGATTGGCTTCACAATATCTTCCTACCTGATCCTTACTGCCTAGCTGCTATTAGTCATCGTGCTTTCACTTCATTGAATACTTGACTATGGTTTGCCTAGTGTAGTCTACCTTCCGCTGCATAGTAATAGGTTTATTTCTATCGGTTGTCTTTGAAACTTCCATGTTTTGAAGACTTTCATATAAATCGCCTATTCACCCCCCCCTCTAGTCAATCACTAGCACTTTCACTTAGGTCATCCACTTGAGGGAAATTTGCTACTGTCCTACAAACCTCTACACTTGGAGGCCCAACAACGTCTACAAGAAGAAGGTTGTGTAGTAGACATCAAGCTATTTTCTGGCGCCGTTGCCGGGGAGGTGAGTGCTTGAAGGTATATCTTTAGATCTTGCAATCAAGTCTTTTAGTTTCTTGTTTTATCACTAGTTTAGTTTATAAAATAAAATTACAAAAAAATGGAATTGAGTTTGTCTCATACGCTTCACCTTTTTAATATCTTTCGTGAGTATGATGGAAAGAATAATTGTGCTCAAGTGCTAGAAGAAGAGATCTCTAAAATGTTTGGCACTAAATATTTGAATGATGAGCATGATTGAAATGTTGTTAGTACGAATTCTTTGAATATCCATGATGCTAATGATGATTGCACTAGTTATGATGAAAATGCCTCCTATAAACATGTCAATTTTTGTGGAGTAGACTGGGTTTGCAAGTACACACCAAATAGGGGAGATAGATATTGCAAGAGGCATAAGTACTTAGAAACCAAATTGTTGCAAGAAGAGCTAGATGAATGTGTTGAAAATTTATCTTTTCTTAGCCCTACTTGTGAACTTTGCAATGAACGTGATCATTTTAGTACCCAATGCAAATTGTTTGATGAGCGTATCATGTCCAAATATTGTGATGACTTGATTTCCCTTGCACATCATAATGAACTTAGTTTGCTCTTGGGTTATGAAGAAATTAAACGTAGAACTAAGGATATTCCAAAATTTTCCCTTGATAAAATTCTTTATTTTGATCTAGAGGAAATTTATATGTATTGCGCGGTGAATTGCATTGAAAATCCTTATATTGCCAATTACATAAAGAAAAGAAAACAAATAGAAGATGAAGAGAATGCTAACGAAAGGTAAGAGACGTCCCAATATTCTCCTATTATTTCTTATGATGAATCAGGTAACAAAGAGGAGCCCTCTATTCAACCAATCTCATTAATAAGGAGCCCCAAAAAGAGGATTGAACCCACACATGATGTGGTGAAGAAGAAGAAAAGAAAAAGGAAGAGAGGTAAAAAGGTATCTCTCCCAAATATTGCTGCTCCTATTACTATTGTGCCTCATGAAAATATAATTGTGGAAGATAATGATACTTCTTATGATCTTGAAAATCTTTTTGGCACTTGCTTGGAAGAATATGATAATTGCTATACTATTGGTGCTATCCATACTATTAATGATGAGAGCGATTATGCTTATAATATGAAAAGGCCCAAGCTTGGGGATGCTATGTTTGATGAAGATGATGTTTTTGAGAATATATTTGCTGCAATTAATGTTTGTCCCAAGCTTGGGGATTCTACGCTTAATGAAGATGATATTTTTAGTCTCCCAAGTTTTGATATGCAAGTTTATAATGATGATAGCATGCCCCCTACTTATGATGATTATTGTGATGATACTTATGCTATAAAAAGTAGTGATTATATTTATAAAAATTGTCATGATTATGATTACCCCTTCTCTGAACATTACTCTTTTAATGTGGAAGAAATTTATAGTATTCTAGTCTCTTATGATACTCCCACTATTATTCATGAGAAGAATCTTGCTTATGTGGAGAGTAGTAAATTTTCGATGCTTGTAGATCATGAAAAGAACGCTTTAGGTGCTGGTTATATTGTTGAATTCATTCATGATGCTACTGAAAATTATTACGAGGGAGGAATATATGCTTGTAGGAGTTGCAATAATATCAAGTTTCCTCTCTATGTGCTTAAAGTTTTGAAGTTATGGTTGTTTTACCTTCCTATGCAAGTTGATTCTTGTTCCCATAAGTTGTTTGCTCACAAAATCCCTATGCATAGGAAGTATGTTATACTTAAATGTTCTAGTCATATTCTTTATGATGCTCTCTTTATGTTTCAATTCTTATCTTTTATGTCAGCATCATTGAAATCATCATGCCTAGCTAGGGGCGTTAAATGATAGCGCTTGTTGGGAGGCAACCCAATTTTATTTTAGCTCCTGTTTAATAATAAATAATCCATCTAGCCTCTGTTTATATGTGGTTTTATTTGTTTAATTAGTGTTTGTGCCAAGTAGAACCGTTAGGAAGACTTGGGGAAAGTCTTTGCGATCATGCTGTAAAAAACAGAAACTTTAGCACTCACGAGAATTGCTGCCATTTTTATTTGGAGAGTGCTATTTAGTTAATTATTTTTGAAGATGATTAATAGATAAATTACTCAGGTCCAGCAATTTATTTTAGAATTTTATGAGTTCCATAAGTATACGTTTGATCCAGATTACTACAGACTGTTCTGTTTTTGACAGATTCTGTTTTTCATGTGTTGTTTACTTATTTTGATGAATCTATGGCTAGTAAAATAGTTTATAAACCATAGAGAAGTTGGAATACAGTATGTTTAACACCAATATAAATAAAGAATGAGTTCATTACAGTACCTTGAAGTGGTGATTTATTCTCTTATACTAACGGAGCTTACGAGTTTTCTGTTAAGTTTTGTGTTGTGAAGTTTTCAAGTTTTTGGTAAAGATTCGATGGACTATGGAATAAGGAGTGGAAAGAGCCTAAGCTTGGGGATTACCAATGCACCCCAAGGTAATATTCAAGGATAACCAAGAGCCTAATCTTGGGGATGCCCCGGAAGGCATCCCCTCTTTCGTCTTCCTTCATCGGTAACTTTACTTGGAGCTATATTTTTATTCACCACATGATATGTGTTTTGCTTGGAGCATCAATTTATTTTGTTAGGATTTGCTTTATGTTATTTAGAACAATGTTTTGCATCTTTTATTTCAACAAAAGAGGCATTGATAGCCTTTACTATGCCTATGTTACAAGTATACATGTTGCTGTTTGAAAACAGAAAGTTTACCGCTGTTGCAATAATTCCCTAGAAAAGTCAGAATGTGATAAAATGTTGAAACCTTTTGAATATTAATATCTGATAAATTTAATATAGTGGGAATTTCCTTTCATAATTTTTGGAGCTAGGGAAGTATGGATGTTGCAGCATTCTTTACAGACTATCCTGTTTAGGCAGATTGCTGTTATGTTTGCATATGTTTGCTTCTTTAATGATTCTATTTGAGGATAGGACTATTAAATATTGCAGAGGCATTTAGTATGCAATGTTGAATGATAATTTTAGTGATTTTCTACAGTAGAGTATGATAAGGTTTTTGCAATGGTTTATACTAACTTATCTCACGAGTCCTTGTTGAGTTTTGTGTGGATGAAGCTTTTGAGATTTAGGGAGACCGTGATATGAGAGGAATTAAGGAGACACAAAAGCTCAAACTTGGGGATGCCCAAGTCACCCCAAGATAATATTTCAAGAAGTCTCAAGCACCTAAGCTTGGGGATGCCCCGATTGGCATCCCACCTTTCTTCTTCAACAATTATTGGTTAGTTTCGGTTGATCCTAAGTTTTTGCTTCTTCACATGATGTTTGCCATTCTTAGAATGTCATTTTATTTTTCTTTGCTTGCTATTTGAATAAAATACCAAGATCTGAAATTATTAAATGTTAGAGAGTCTTCACATAGTTGCATAATTATTCGACTACTCATTGATCTTCACTTATATCTTCCGGAGTAGTTTGTTGTTGCTCTAGTGCTTCACTTATATCTTTTTAGAGCACGGTGGTAGTTTTATTTTGAAGAAATAGATGAACTCTCATGCTTCACTTATATTATTTTGAGAGTCTTAAATAGCATGGTAATTTGCTTAAATAATCCTAATATGCTAGGCATTCAAGAATAATAAAACTTTCTTATGAGTGTGTTGAATACTATGAGAAGTTTGATGCTTGATGATTGTTTTGAGATATGGAGATAATAATATCAAAGTCATGCTAGTTGAGTAGTTATGAATTTGAGAAATACTTGTGTTGAAGTTTGTGATTCCCGTAGCATGCACGTATTGTGAACCGTTATGTGATGAAGTCAGAGCATGATTTATTTATTGATTGTCTTCCTAATGAGTGGCGGTCGGGGACGAGCGATGGTCTTTTCCTACCAATCTATCCCCCTAGGAGCATGCGCGTAATACTTTGCTTTGATAACTTGTAGATTTTTTGCAATAAGTATATGAGTTCTTTATGACTAATGTTGATTCCATGGATTATACGCACTCTCACCCTTCCACCTTTGCTAGCCTCTCTAATACCGCACACCTTTCGCCGGTATCATACACCCACCATATACCTTACTCAAAACAACCACCATACCTACCTATTATGGCATTTCCATAGCCATACCGAGATATATTGCCATGCAACTTTCCACCGTTCTGTTATTATGACACACTCCATCATTGTCATATTGCTTAGCATGATCATGTAGTTGACATTGTATTTGTGGCAAAGCCACCGTTCATAATTCTTTCATACATGTCACTCATGAGTCATTGCACATCCCGGTACACCGCCGGAGGAATTCATATAGAGTCATATCTTGTTCTAAGTATCGAGTTGTAATTCTTGAGTTGTAAGTAAATAAAAGTGTGATGATCATCATTATTAGAGCATTGTCCTAGTGAGGAAAGGATGATGGAGACTATGATTCCCCCACAAGTCGGGATGAGACTCCGGACGAAAAATAAATAAAAGAGGCCAAAGAAGCCCAAATAATAAAAAAAGAAAGAAAAGAGGCCATAAAAAAAAGGGAAAAGGCCCAAAAAATGAGAGAAAAAGAGAGAAGGGACAATGCTACTATCCTTTTACCACACTTGTGCTTCAAAGTAGCACCATGATCTTCATGATAGAGAGTCTCCTATGTTGTCACTTTCATATACTAGTGGGAATCTTTCATTATAGAACTTGGCTTGTGTATTCCAATGATGGGCTTCCTCAAAACGCCCTAGGTCTTCGTGAGCAAGCGAGTTGGATGCACACCCACTAGTTTCTTTTGTTGAGCTTTCATATACTTATAGCTCTAGTGCATCCGTTGCATGGCAATCCCTACTCACTCACATTGATATCTATTGATGTGCATCTCCATAGCTCGTTGATATGCCTAGTCGATGTGAGACTATCTTCTCCCTTTTTTTCTCCACAACCACCATTCTATTCCACCTATAGTGCTATATCCATGGCTCGCGCTCATGTATTGCATGAAGATTGAAAAAGTTTGAGAACATCAAAAGTATGAAACAATTGCTTGGCTTCTCATCGGGGTTGTGCATGATTTGAATATTTTATGTGGTGAAGATAGAGCATAGCCAGACTATATGATTTTGTAGGGATAGCTTTCTTTGGCCATGTTATTTTGAGAAAACACAATTGCTTAGTTAGTATGCTTGAAGTATTATTGTTTTTATGTCAATATTAAACTTTTGTCTTGAATCTTATGGATCTGAATATTCATGCCACAATTAAGAAGAATTACATTGAAATTATGCAAAGTAGCACTCCGCATCAAAAATTCTGTTTTTATTATTTACCTACTCGAGGATGAGCAGGAATTAAGCTTGGGGATGCTGATATGTCTCCAATGTATCTATAATTTTTGATTGCTCCATGCTATATTATCTACTGTTTTGGGCAATATTGGGCTTTATTTTCCACTTCTATATTACTTTTGGGACTAACCTATTAACCGGAGGCCCAGCCTAGATTTGCTGTTTTATGCCTATTTCAGTGTTTCGAGGAAAAGGAATATCAAACGGAGTCAAAACGGAATGAAATCAACTGGAGAAGTTATTTTTGGAAGGAAACCTACCGGATAGACTTGCACCCTACGTTAGAAGATGAAGGAGGTGCTCACGAGGGTAGGGGCGCGCCCACTCCCCTGGGGAGCGCCCCCTGCCTCGTGGCCCCCCTTCGGTCCACCGACGTACCCCTTGTACCCATATATACCTACGTATCATAAAACTTCCAGGGAGAACAATAGATCGGGAGTTCCACCGCCAGAAGCCTCCGTAGCCACGGAAAGCCAATCTAGACCCGTTCCAGCACCCTGCTGGAGGGGGAAATCCCTCTCCGGTGGCCATCTTCATCATCCCGGTGCTCTCCATGACGAGGAGGGAGTAGTTCTCCCTCGGGGCTGAGGGTATGTACCAATAGCTATGTGTTTGATCTCTCTCTCTCTCTCGTGTTCTTGATTTGGCACGATCTTGATGTATCGCGAGCTTTGCTATTATAGTTGGATCTTATGTCCCCCCCCCCTCTACTCTCTTGTAATGGATTGAGTTTCCCCTTTGAAGTTATATTATCAGATTGAGTATTTAAAGATTTGAGAACACTTGATGTATGTCTTGCCGTGGATATCTGTGGTGACAATGGGATATCACGTGATTCACTTGATGTATGTTTTGGTGATCAACTTGTGGGTTCCGCCCATGAACCTATGCATAGGGGTTGGCACACGTTTTCGTCGTGATTCTCCGGTAGAACTTTGGGGCACTCTTTGAGGTCCTTTTGTGTTGGTTGTATAGATGAATCTGAGATTGTGTGATGCATATCGTATTATCATACCCACGGATACTTGAGGTGACATTGGAGTATCTAGGTGACATTAGGGTTTTGGTTGACTTGTGTATTAAGCTGTTATTCTAGTACGAACTCTAGGGCTGTTTGTGACACCTATAGGAATAGCTCAACGGATTGATTGGAAAGAATAACTTTGAGGTGGTTTCGTACCCCACCATAATCTCTTCGTTCGTTCTCAGCTATTAGTGACTTTGGAGTGACTCTTTGTTGCATGTTGAGGGATAGTGATGTGATCCAATTATGATATTATTGTTGAGGGAACTTACACTAGCGAAAGTATGAACCCTAGGCCTTGTTTCAACGCATTGCAATACCATTTACACTTACTTTTATCACTTGCTACCTTGCTGTTTTTATAATTTCAGATTACAAATACCTTTATCTACTATCCATATACCACTTGTTTCACCATCTCTTCGCCGAACTAGTGCACCTATACAATTTACCGTTGTATTGGGTGTGTTGGGGACACAAGAGACTTTTTGTTATTTGGTTGCAGGGTTGCTTGAGAGAGACCATCTTCATCCTACGCCTCCTACGGATTGATAAACCTTAGGTCATCCACTTGAGGGAAACTTGTTACTGTCCTACAAACCTCTGCACTTGGAGGCCCAACAACGTCTACAAGAAGAAGGCTGTGTAGTAGACATCACCTATTAACCGGAGGTCCAGCCCAAATTGTTGTTTTTTGCCTATTTCAGTGTTTTGCATGAAAAGAATATCAAACGGAGTCCAAACGGAATGAAACCTTCGGGAGCGTTATTTTTGGAACAAACGTGATCCAAAGGACTTGGAGTGGACGTCAATTAATCAACGAGGAGGCCATGAGGCAGGATGCGCGCCAACCCCCTGGGCACGCCCTCCACCCTCGTGGGCCCCTCGTGGCTCCACCGACATACTTCTTCCTCCTATATATACCTACGTACCCTAAAAACATCAGAGGGCCCCATAAAACCTAATTCCACCGCCCCAACCTTCTGTACCCGTGAGATCCCATCTTGGGGCCTTTTCCAGCGCTCCGCCGGAGGGGGCATTGATCACGGAGGGCTTCTACATCAACACCATAGCCTCTCCGATGATGTATGAGTAGTTTACCTCAGACCTTCGGGTCCATAGTTATTAGCTAGATGGCTTCTTTTCTCTCTTTGGATCTCAATACAAAGTTCTCCTCGATTCTCTTGGAGATCTATTCGATGTAATCTTCTTTTGCGGTGTGTTTGTTGAGATTCGATGAATTGTGGGTTTATGATCAAGATTATCTATGAACAATATTTGAATCTTCTCTGAATTCTTTTATGTATGATTGGTTATCTTTGCAAGTCTCTTCGAATTATCAGTTCGGTTTGGCCTACTAGATTGATCTTTCTTGTAATGGGAGAAGTGCTTAGCTTTGGGTTCAATCTTGCGGTGCTCGAACCCAGTGGCAGTAGGGGAAACGACACGTATTGTATTGTTGCCATCGAGGATAAAAAGATGGGGTTTATATCATATTGAATGAGTTTATCCCTCTACATCATATCATCTTGCTTAAAGCGTTACTCCGTTCTTATGAACTTAATACTCTAGATGCATGCTGGAAAGCAGTCGATGTGTGGACTAATAGTAGTAGATGCAGGCAGGAGTCGGTCTACTTGTCACGGACGTGATGCCTATATACATGATCATACCTAGATATTCTCATAATTATTCGCTTTTCTATCAATTGCTCGACAGTAATTTGTTCACCCACCGTAATACTTATGCTATCTTGAGAGAAGCCACTAGTGAAACCTATGGCCCCGGGGTCTACTTTCCATCATACAAGTTTCCAATCTATTTTATTTTGCAATCTTTACTTTCACTCTATATTATAAAAATACCAAAAATATTTATCTTATTATTATTATCTCTATCATATCTCACTCTTGCAAGTGGCCATGAAGGGATTGACAACCCCTTTATCGCGTTGAGTTTCTTATTTGTTTGTGTAGCACTACTACAAAAACGGCTATAGCTAATATGGACATTAATGGTGCACCATGTATGTGGTGCACCACTGCTATATAGCAATGGCGCACCAGATATGGGTGCGCCATTAGTGGCCATATTACTAATGGCGCACCTGGTGTGTGGTGCGCCATTACTAATTTTGTCCTGGCCCCACACCCCTCCCCAGACTTAGCAGTGGCGCACCAGGGGAAAGTGCGCCATTACTAGTTTTAACTAGTAATGACGCACCAGTAAGAGATGCGGCATTGCTATCTATACGTATGGCGCACCCCTGCCAGTGCGCCATTGTTATCACCCCTTATCCCCTCCCTCTCGTCACGTTCTCTCCCCTCCCCTTCCTCCTGACACACCCACCCACCTCCCTCGAGTTCGATCTAGATTGGGAAGCCCCAGCCGCCCGTCTCTTCCACTCCCTCCCGACCACGGCGAGCCCCCTTCCCCCTCCCTCACACCAGATCTAGGGCATGGATCCATGGCGAGCTCCTTCCCCAACCCTCCTCATCGGATCCAGAGGAGAGCTGGTGACCACGTCCTCGGGCGAGGGCGTTGCTCCGGGGTGTGGAGGCCGCCGAGCTGCAGGAGGAGGAGCTCCTCGCCACCCCAAGGCCCCAGATCCAGCCGCCATGGCCATAGCCGTGGTCGGGCTGCGGCAACCAGTAGAGGAACGTCACCTTCTCCACCACGAAGCACGCCTCCTTCCACCCCTCGCCGTTGCGTCCAACCTGAATCCGGCAGCAGCACGGTATCCCCTCCAAATCCGAGGAGCATCTGACGCACGCGTGAGTGCCTTGTCTTCTTCTTCCTCCTCCTCTGATGCTGCTTCTTCTTCTTCTTCCCCTGATCTGATGCGTTCGTGCATGCGTGTGGTTGTGTGCAGGCAATGCAGTTGAAGGAAGGGGTGGGCCATGGAGAAGCTCCTCCGACACTGACCAGGTAGATTGGTCTCACACAGCCAGGCCTGCCAGAGGAGCCTCTCCAGCGATGGGGATCCGACAAGGAAGGATTCCTTCCGCCTGCAACTATACAGCCAGGTCAAATATCCTAGACGGCTAGACAAGTCAACATTGGAGGCGCATGTTGAGTACAATGCCGGTTTTGAATGCACGTACATGCTGACTAGTAAATGTTTAAGAAATTGTATGTAAATCATTGAATAATTTTGTTGGATATACCTTGCTAATTTCTTTCTTATGCAGGCATTGGATCATTCATTCTAGGGTGGATTAATAACGATGAATGTATGTTGTTGCAATTTTGCTGAGATATGCTCAAAGATTAGCACTAAATTTAAATTTTACTACCTCTGTTTCTAGATGTAGGATTTAGAAACAGAGGGTCTACATGTTTGTAGACATTAACTCTCTGCCATACTGTATTTTTTCAGAATTTTTAGAACATCAGAAATATAGTTTTCACTTGGTTTCCATTTTAATATGGATACTGAGTAGTGAGACGTGAATATTTTACATGTTTGTAGAAGAATGACACTTGTTGCCTCTTTGGCAAATATGAGTAGTGACAGACATATATTTCATTTAATCTTACCTGCAAGAAGAGTCCGTTTGGCGCCATAATCCGCATCCTGTCCTTGCCGGCGTTGCGCACTAACCGGAACGTCTCCGACTTCCACGGGGACATCGCCGTGGCCACCACCGAGCCGTTGCTCTGAATGCCCACGAACTGGTTGCCAAACACCTTCAAATTGAACGTCGTCTCATTGATCCGTCATAGCAGTCCCTTTTTTATCTTCAGTTTATATTGGATGAGGAGTACTAATGAACAAGTTCTGTTCACCCACTCATTCTTGCTTCAGCTTCACCACTTTTGTTGGTGGTGCATAATCACAACCACCACCAGCAGACACTTGTTGGACCTACCCTCAAACTAGTTCCACAAATATGCCTCACTGTACCAACCTTGTACATTAGTACAATCACGATAATTTCTACTAGTTCCACAAGAAAATTCATTTCTTTTATCATGTGATTTTGCTCATGCCATATAGATATAGTACTCACCAGTTTATGACATCTCTGCAGCAGCAACACCACCACCAACTCGTTCAAGGGACATTGGCTGCTTCTTCCTTCCCACCAACTCGTACTGGTTCCTCCGGGGTGCTTCTGAATTGATCTGCACAGCTGATTTTTGCCTATTGCTCTGTTTGCCTGCAGGGGAGGTACTGTTGGAGCTCTAAGGCGGCCTTAAACACCACCGATCTGGTCAGAGGTTGGGCAGATAAGGCCCTGCGTCTCCTGCTCCTTCCCATGTACGTGTTCATCCCAGTCTCTGACTCTCTGTCCAGACTTAACTACGTGGCGGCTACCTAGTATGGATATGATTATGAGCTAGCCGGATTGGATTATGTAGCCTACCTCAATGCTTAATTAGTCTGGCGGTTTGTTGCACGCATACATGCATGCATCATGGTAGAGAATTGAAATCACTAGCTCTAGCTACTTCATGGTTGAATGGTTTTCTTATTTGGATGAAAACCAGGCAGTGTAGTTATTTTTTATAGTTTATACACATACTGCAATGTTAATTAAAGGTTGTAACCTCACTGTCACGCTAATGGACGCAAAAAAGAAGAGTGGTAGTACTATCAATGGTTCAATCAGCGCCTCAACAGCGTCTCCACTACTTCTGATATTGTTTTTCAGTAGCTTTTTTCTGCACCTTTTTCTTTCAGTTCTTAGTGCTGCTGCCCCATGAACACATTTTTCTTAAATTGACTGTACATTCAAATGAAGCCTTTGTTAAGTATACACTCCAAAATTCAGTTAACAGTAACCTAACTGAATTTTCTATTTCTGAATTTATAAACTCACTTTATATTCAGTTTATAAATTAACAGTAGCTTCAAAATTAAGTATCATTCACATGGATCAACTATTATTTTATTTTGTGGAGGATAAAGTTCAGATCATGAATAATGGCATTGCAAGTGAACTTGGCACAATTACAGATGTCCTGAACCTCATAGAATCTGTAGTTGCCGGAGTGGCGAGTTAGATCGCCGGAGAGTGAGAAGAACGAGCGAGAACGAACAACAGACGGTAGTTTTTGCCTCGCCTGAACCTACACGAGTCTTTCTGTTATTCCTTTGAATGTGTAGCTCAATTACAATGGATCTCAGCTAACAAACCTCCGGTCAGACTGCCCACGATTTGCGTGATGCCGCGCCATCCCACGATTGCATCCGTGTGCCTTACTAACCGGAGGACTAAAACAAAGAAATAAGCAAATAAAAACAACTTGGACGTGCTACAAGCACTCCCAGTATACTAGCTACGTGCATGCAGATGTCACATCGGCCATGCACCACATTATTCTGAACAAGGAAACAGCGATGAGTTTATCCAACATTGAGTTAGATCGCCGGAGAGTGAGAAGAATGAGCGAGAACGAACAACAGACGGTACTTTTTGCCTCGCCTGAACCTACGCGAGTCTTTCTGTTATTCCTTTGAATTTGTAGCTCAATTACAATGGATCTCAGCTAACAAACCTCCGGTCAGACTGCCCATGATTTGCGTGATGCCGCGCCATCCCACGACTGCATCCGTGTGCCTTACTAACCGGAGGACTAAAACAAAGAAATAAGCAAATAAAAACAACCTAGACGTGCTACAAGCACTCCCAGTATACTAGCTACGTGCATGCAGATGTCACATCGGCCATGCACCACATTATTCTGAACATGGAAACAACGATGAGTTTATCCAACATTTCACCCCCATAGACTCAGCGGTCCAGCTCCACCTTGATCATCCGGATCTTCTGCCGCATCTCGACAAAGATCACCCGCCCCAACGCCTTTTTCAGCACGTCGGCGAGTTGCTCCCGTGTACGGATATGACTAACCTCCACTTTGCCGGTGTCTACACAGTCCCGTATGAAATGGAACTTGATGTCAATATGCTTGCTCCAGTCATGATGAACAGGATTCTTGCTGAGTGCAATGGCGGCTTGATTGTCAATCAGCAGTTTGAACTTGGCCACTGGCTTGCCTAGCATATCTCCTATGAGCCGTGACAGCCACACCCCTTGGCATGTTGCTGCTGCTCCAGCGACGTACTCGGCCTCACAAGAAGAGAGCGCCACGATCTTTTGCTTTTGCGAGCACCAAGTCACTGGATTCTCACCGAGGAAGAAGATCTGCCCAGGAGTACTCTTGCGATCCCCGATGTCACTTCCATGGTCGTTGTCACTGTAACCAACAAGTGTTGCTTCTCCATGGCCAGCCTTATAACAGCACCCATAGTCCATTGTTCCCTTTATGTATCTGAGAATTTGCTTGACAGCCACCCAATGGTGTGAGCTAGGCTTTTCCATGAACCGGCTGGTGATCCCAACAGCGAATGCGATGTCGGGTCTAGTGTTCACAAGATAACGTAGGCTCCCAATCACACTCTGGTACAAAGTGGCATCGACGGGTTCACCACCATCTTCTTTTTTCAATTTCAGACGGTTCTCCATAGGTGTAGCACAAGCATTACACTCACTCATGCCAGCAGCCTCCAAAATCTTGGCGGCATAGCTTCGCTGATGCAACGTGATTTGGCCTTCTGATTGCGACACCTCGATCCCTAGATAGTAGCTTAGGAGTCTGAGGTCGCTCATCTTAAAAAACTGCTGCATTTGTTGCTTGAACTTCACAATGGCAGAAACGTCCGTCCCGGTGATGATGAGGTCATCTACATAGACTCCAACCAAAAGGAATGAGGTTGCATCACCATGCCTATACACTGCATGCTCCAACGGGCTTCGTGTGAAGCCCAACTCTGTTAGAGACCGGTCCAGCTTCGCATACCATGCCCGGGGGGCCTGATGAAGGCCATACAGTGCCTTGTGCAGCTTGAGCACTCGGTCCTCCTCGTCGACGGCCAAGTACCCAGGTGGCCGGGCAACATAAACCTCTTCGCCAAGCTCGCCATTTAGGAACGCGGACTTGACGTCCATGTGATGAACTTTCCAGCCGGAATGTGCCGCGAGAGCTAGCAACACACGCACTGTTTCCATCCTGGCAACTGGTGCAAAAACCTCATCAAAATCCACCCCCTCTTGCTGAGCATAACGCTTGGCAACCAGGCGTACTTTGTGCTTAACAATGTTTCCCGCTGGATCATGTTTCACCTTAAACACCCATTTCAAACCAATGGCTTTGTGCCCAGCCGGAAGTGTGCTTAGCTTCCAGGTCTGGTTCTCGTTGATGCAACACATTTCTTCATCCATGGCGGCCTTCCAAGACGTGTCGCCGAGAGATGCGTCAACATTGCATGGCTCCTCGGCACTGAGTAGATAGTGCTCGTCAAACTCCCGAACAGCGGCGTCCTCGGTCTCGTCGAGTATATACTCGAGACGCCGATAACGAATGGGCCCGGAGTCGACATCCCGTGCGTCGTCATGTGTTGGTGGTGTGGCACAGCCCATGCTGCGGGCCGGCGTAGGTGTAACAGACATGCCCTCGGTGGTGGCTGCAGCTGGCGGCGTAGGTGACCGCGGACTCCCAGGGCTCAGCGACACGGGTGACCGCGGTGACCCAAGAGTTGGTGTAGAGGGTGACACCGCGCTCCCGCTCTCCTGCAGACTCGAGGCGCTGCCGGAGTCCAGCTCGTGCTCACCGGGGCCGGTGGTATAAACCACCGTGAATGTTGGTGCCGTGGACGCCGCTGCGGATGCGCCCGGCTCATCCCAGTTCCATGGCCCGCTTTCTTCAAATAAAACATCACGAGTTACCTGAAGTTTCTTGGTCACTGGATTGTACACCCGGTAGCACTTAGCCCCTTCTTCATATCCGATGAAACCATTGGCGTCGATCAATCGGAGAGCTTCGTCACACCCGGACCTAGCTTCTTCACATGTACCGTGCAACCAAAAGTGCGCAGATGCTGCACGTTGGGCTTACGGCCGTGCCACGCCTCGTAGGGGGTGACACCGTCGAGGCTGCGCGTCGGGGACCGGTTGAGGATGTAGACCGCTGTTCTGACTGCTTCCCCCAGAAGACAGCGGGCATGCCCATGCTCTTCAGTAAACATCGCGCCATCTCGATGACAGTCTGATTACGCCGCTCGACCACGCCATTTTGTTGTGGCGAATACGGCGCGGTCGTGTAGTGTTTGATGCCATGCTCGCTACAGTAATCCATGAAGTCACCGGAGTTAAACTCGCCGCCCCGGTCAGACCGGAAAGCACGCAGCCTGCATCTCCCTTCAGTTTCAGCCATAGTCTGAATTTTCTTGAAAGAACTGAAGGCGTCGTCTTTGGATTTCAGCACAGCTAACCACATGTATCGACTATAGTCATCAACAACAAGTAAAAAGTACTTGTTACCTCCGAGCGTTGGTGGGTTTATAGGACCACACAAATCTGTATGGACTAGCTCCAGCCCCTGATCAGCTCGGTATGCAGCAACTTGAGGGAAAGGGGTGCGATGCTGTTTGCCCAAAGCACAACAGTCACAATACTCGTCAACTCTGTCAATGAACGGCATTCCCTTCACCATGCCCTTGGATGACATAGCTCGCAGAGCTCTGAAGTGCAGGTGCCCCATCCGAGCGTGCCAGCGTTAGGTTTCATCATCAGTTTTGGTCAGTAAACAGGTTCGTGCAGCGATGGGCAGAACTGCAGTGTAGAGGTGGCTCACTGACCGTCGAATATGAGCCATCAAGTGCCCTGTTGTGTCATGAATGGTCATCAGTCCCTCATGTATCTGAATCCTGCACCCCCCTTCATCTAGCTGGCCAAGAGAGATTATATTGCTGCGAAGGCTCGGGATGTAGTAAACTTCACATTGCACGTTGGTTGCCACTCTGACCCCTAAAGATGACTGAACCCCTCCCTTGGATTGTGACATGTGACCCATCTCCAAACTTAACAGTGCCCTGCACTGATTCATCAAGAGTACTGAACATAGCTCTGTCGCCAGTCATGTGGCTAGTAGACCCTGTATCAAAATACCACAGCCCCGGAGGTGAGATCTCTGGATGCACCTTCTCTTCGTTCAGATGGACCACCTTGTTAGAATAAAACGCTAATGCAAGATCATAGACGACACACCGAGGCACGATATTTGTTAACGAGGTTCATCGATATGGCTACATCCCCGGGGCATGACTACGGGCGCTCCTCCCCAAGATACCGCAACACCGGCCGCCCGGGCGCCGGCACAAGCCGTCGGCTCCCCCGCGTACCTGTTGCTATCAAGTCGTCATCATGGGTTACAACGTGTGGTGCCCCTCCGTATATAAGAGGCCTAGGATACAAGTGTCCGACTCCTACACAACTCGTACCTAACCACACCAATTACAACTCCAAGTCCACGTAACCCCTTGCGTATATAATATTCGACACAAATATAACAAACTCCACCTTGGCGAATATTCTCCACCACTTAGAAGTCGTCCATGCTCGAACCTCCATGTACTCCGGACTTGGGTTGTCTCCTTTGTAGCTTACTAAGGGCTACCCCACGGGTCAGACCCGCCGCCACCGTGAGACTCCACTGCTACTCTTGCAGCTCCACTCCCCATGGCTCCACCTGCAATAGTGCTCCCTTGCAACTTGTAAAGATGCGAAGCCGTCCTCTCTCCTATCATCACAGTCACCCCATCTTCCATGATTTCCATGGTCTTCGTATCCCGATCACAACGGAATTCCATACCACCATCATGAAGAACACCAAGCGAAATTAGATTCCTCCTTAGCCTTGGCACATGCTTGACTCCCCGAAGCATCCGCTCAACTCCGTCAAACATCTTGATTTTGATGTCACCTACTCCAGCAACACGATAACCTGTATCATCGCCCACATAGGCTAAACCAAACTCACCAGACTTATACGAAGAGAACCACTCCCTGTTGGGCGTCGCATGAAAAGAGCAAGCTGAATCCAACATCCACGCTTCAGTTTTTGTTGACCGCATGTTTGATACTACGAGAACATCACTACTACTGTCTGAGTCATCACCATGAGTAGCCGCATTAGCACTTGCCCCACCCTTCAGTTCTGGGCATTCCCTCTTTATATGTCCCCAGTCCTTGCACCTATAGCACTGCACCTTTTTCTTCTTTTTCTTCTCCGCCTCTTGTCCCTTCCTGATCTGATAACCTTTAACTGCCAACCCCAAACCTTGAGTACTCTCCTCTGTAGCATTCTTTTGTTTCTCAACTCATGCCCAAGCAACGCTGCAGTGACTTCCTCATTATTGACGGTTGTCTTTCCATGTGTCAATGTAATGACCAAATGCTCATAGGACGGTGGCAATGAAACAAGAAGAAGTAGTGCCTTATCTCGTCCTCAATCTTCACATCCAGACGCGCTAGATCCGTGACCAACTGATTAAAGGCATTCACATGCTCCACAAGATCTGACCCCTCCTGCATCTTCAACCCATAGAACTTTTGCTTCAAATACAGCTTATTGGTCGCTGACTTGGACATAT
This sequence comes from Triticum dicoccoides, assembly GCF_002162155.2. Lineage (NCBI taxonomy): Eukaryota > Viridiplantae > Streptophyta > Magnoliopsida > Poales > Poaceae > Triticum > Triticum dicoccoides. Next base: position 441,859,434 of record NC_041388.1, read on the forward strand.
AACGACTTGCCAACTTCTCCCAAATTCCCTTAGGAGTATCTTCGTCCATGACATGATACATGACCTGATCCGCAAGACAAAGCCGTATGGTAGCGGCCGCCTGTACTTGCATATCCTCCCACGCATCGTTGTCAACCTTGGCCGGCTTCGTCTCCTGCAAACCCTTCAAGATTCCCTGCTGCGCCAGAATATCCTTGACTCTTGTCTGCCATAGACCGAAGTTACCCGTGCCATCGAATTTCTCCAAATCAAACCTTGTGAATCCCGGCGCCATGCCAAGCCGCGATCTAACCGACCTGTTGCCGCCGGTCTGACCGCCCTTGTGTTCTTCTGCGACTTCCTCACGAAAAAGATCACTGATCCCGTATTCCTCGTCTGAAGCCACGCCGCAGTCCACGATCTACCAAGAACCTTGACTCACACCGTTCCTGTCCGCCCTTCGGAAAAATTGTCGTGTAGTGTCTCCCTGTAACGTAGATCAATCTTTCTGCTACAGAACTGCTCCACCTTTTTCCGAACTTGCAGACAATTGTTTTGGTGCCTTCGCTGCCTCGCGTCGCCAGCCTTTTATTACCTCTGGGTCAGCCGGCCTTAGCTTTTCCTCTCAGACACGGAAAACCGAGTTCCAGGCTTCCACGACTTGCAACGAGACCCTGATTCGGAGTCCAGAGCCAACAGTCATGGACCCAACATGCACGCACAAATGATCTCCAGAAACCGTATACACATCCAACAGTGCACCTACCATGCCCGGGCTAGGCACTAGTCTATCACCATCACGCTTTACGCACTGCCCTAGATAGATGTACATGATTCCTTTTAAAATCCAAACCGAACATGCATGCTTGCCAATATTCTGGACTCTTTCCTCGCGCGCTGCACGCCCCGCCGAGTCCTGCTAATGCACGCAGCCGAGTGCGTCTGTCTCACGTAGCTGCGCACGTGGAGACCAACTGTCGTACGCATCCGACCGGCCGTCGCGCGTACCCTGCTGTGGCTTTCCTTTCCTCTATCCGCGTCGCCTCGAAAAAACTCGCCGCTGATCTCGACGACAACTTCTGCCATATCTCTTTTCTTGATTCTCGCAAGCTATCTGTAACAGCCCTGTCGCACGTACTCATCTCACGCCAACCCTGCTGAAACAGTCGCCACCTCGCGCATCGTCCGTGCACGAGCCGTGCCGTACCCTGGCCACCCGCTTCGCCGACACAATCCGTCCGCAGTGCCACGCCGCCGCCCTTGTACAGCACCGAGCGCATCATCTCGATGATCTCACACTCTGATCTATCCAGCCGTCCCCCACGTCTGGTCGCCGGTCTGATCGCGAGCCGAATGCGTTGCCTCCGCAACGTCTTCAACAGCCACTACGCCGGTCCGATCGCCACGTCTAGCCGATCCTTACCGACCGCAGCCCATCGAACGGTCCAGGCCTCCTGCCCGAAGTGTCCGACTCCACCGACCGCATCCGCGATCGCCGCCATGCTCCACCTTGCGCCAATCGGACGTTCCATGGCACCCGTCGAGCATGATCCTCGTACCTCCGGATGATCTTCCGCACAGCCTTCTCGCAACCTTGCTCTGATACCACTTGTTAGAATAAAACGCTAATGCAAGATCATAGACGACACACCGAGGCACAATATTTGTTAACGAGGTTCACCGATATGGCTACATCCCCGGGGCATGACTACGGGCGCTCCTCCCCAAGATACCGCAACACCGGCCGCCCGTGCGCCGGCACAAGCCGTCGGCTCCCCCGCGTACCTGTTGGTATCAAGTCGTCATCATGGGTTACAACGTGTGGTGCCCCTCCGTATATAAGAGGCCTAGGATACAAGTGTCCGACTCCTACACAACTCGTACCTAACCACACCAATTACAACTCCAAGTCCACGTAACCCCTTGCGTATATAATATTCGACACAAATATAACACACCTGGGGCGCGACTATACTGGTGGTGACACAGGTGGTGACCGCAGCCATCATAAGCCCCTCATGGTGCTCGTCGCCTTCGCGAACTAGATGTGCTTGACCCTGTTTCGCATGTTCCTCTTCTGCCTTGATCCTGGTATAGCACTCTTTCTTCCAATGACCTGGCTTATTGCAGTAGTGGCACTTGCCCTTTTTCTTGCCGCCCGAGCCGCCGGATGTGCCGCTGCCCAGCGCAGGTCTGCCACCGCCGCCGCCATGAGGTTTGGGCTTGCCCGGCGACTTGTTCTTGCCGCCGCCGCCACCGGACGATGACCCGCCCCCACCTAGCTGTTGCTCGTGGGCGAGCCACTCCTCACGTGTGAAGAGCAGGCGGCCGCCGGACTGCCCTGCATCATCGAGATCGTAATGATCTTCACATGCCGAGAAACGCCCGACGAGCTCCTCGATGGTCATCGTTTTCAGATCGACGAGGCTCTCGATTGCCATCGCCATCTGACGATATTTCCGTGGCACCACGCGGAGGAACTTCTGGACCGCCTTGTGCTCTGTCACGGGATCGCCATACAGCTCTAGGTCGGAGACGAGGCCGGCGAGTCGCAGCCCGAAGTCCTCGACGAACTCACCGTCTTTGAAGCGCAGATCCTCGAACTCGCGGCGGCGCACCTGCGCCTTGGCCTCGCGAGCCCGCTCGCTCCCCATGCGGAGCGTCTTGATGGTCTCCCATGCCTTCTTCGCCGAGTCCTTCGCGGCCAGCACCCGCATCAACTCCGGCGGAACGCCGGTGAGGATGATCTGTAGCGCGCGCTGGTCGTCGCACTCGTCGGCGGCGTCCTCGGTCACCGCGGACCAGACGCGGGCGACCTGCAGCTTGACCTGCATCACGAGCGCCCATTCCATGTAGTTTGTGCGCGTGAGCATCATGGATGTCCCCGACTCCTCGCGCACGACGCGCTCCACCACACGGAGCTCGCCGCTGCCGCTGCCGGTGAGGCGCGCGAGCGGCGCCTTGGACGCCGGTGTCTTCGACGGCGAGTTGGTCCCGCTCTTGTTCTTCTTCTCCTCTTCGCTATCCGACATGATACGCCGCGGATCAGACACCGCCGGCCACCGGAGAGTGGATCGAACACCACAGCTCTGATGCAAATTGACACTAGCAAGTCTTCATTGGCATGCAAGTACTACTTTTATATTGTCATGACAGGAACAATTAATTTGACATGTATCATTGGTACTGCTAAAACATTTCGTTCATGTTTCAACAAATTTGGTGAAGACCACTTCATATGTATTTTGCATATATGAATTATCTCATGTTGCTTTCTAAGATGTTAGTTCTTTCAGTTCTAGCCCTCCTATCTTTAATTCCTGGCTGCTGGACTACCTGCAGGACAAGAGTTCATCTGCGGCAGCTATCGTTGTGAGCAGTCCGTCCGTGACGCGCTCTGCAGCGTCTTCGCCGGGCACAACGAGATCCTCAACGTCTGGAAGTAAGTCGGCGGCCATCTGTTTCCTGGTGCATTTTCTTTCTAGCTCAATGTGATCAGATTTGACTAGTACATTCAGATTTGCTCTTGTTTTCTATTCAAATAGTACTAGTAGTCTATATTCCAGCTGTGTGACTACCTGTAGCCACTTGAACCGATGAGAATTCTTCAAGCCTACCTATAGCCACTCGAACAGATGTCTATCTCAGATCTGCTCATCTAAAAAATCCAAGTGGAGTAGTATACTGGTAGTATAGTATAATAATATTATCAAAAGGTAAATGCCCTGATTATTTAGCTCTATCAGATAAATACTCGTCGAAAGAGGGCTCCTATCAAAATTCATTTCCATTAGAATCTTACTCATCCAATATTCACACCATGTAATTCTGGAAATATATGCTCATATCTAGTTCTGCATAAAAAAATGACAGTATTGACATGTTATAAATAGTTTGTTTGTCTTTCTGTTTATTTTGTTACATTTTGCAGGGATAAAGTGAAGAAAAAGAAGAAAATATTACTAGAAGATTAGTTTTAGGAATTTCTTTTATTTCCTTGCAATTTTCCTTTTATTGGATACTTGTAAAGACATTGTAATATTCTTACTATAATAAAAATTATGATTCTATTTCATTTTTTGTTTTTAAATTATTTTTCCTTATATGTTGTTTTCTGTAAATTTGGATTTTTTTGTTTTCCAAATACATTACTAGTGGCGCATTTAAGCCCTTATTAGTGGTGCACCTTCCTTTATTACTAGTGGCGCATCTATAAGGCTATTAGTGGCGCACCTGGAGGGAATACAAGTGGAGCACCTAAGGGTTAGTAGTGGTGCACCATGTGGTGCGCCATTGGTATTTGGATTACCAATGGCGCATCAAAGGTGCGCCATTACTAACAATTACTAATGGCATGTTAATAATGGCGCACCCATAGTGCGCCATTAATAGCAATATGTGGTGCGCCACTAATAGCCTTTTTTCTAGTAGTGTAGGTATGAGGTGACTCGCGCGTGGTCTCCTACTGGATTGATACCTTGGTTCTCAAAAACTGAGGGAAATACTTACGCTGCTTTGCTGCATCACCCTTTCCTCTTCAAGGGAAAACCAACACATGCTCAAGAGGTAGCAACCTCCACTCCAAGTCTCCTGGATAGCGTTTGTTCCAAAAAATATCCTCGCGAAAGTTTCACTCCGTTTGGATTCCGTTTGATATTCCTTTTCTGCAAAACACTGAAATAGGCAAAAAACAACAATTTGCACTGGGCCTTCGGTTAATAGGTTAGTCCCAAAAATAATATAAAAGTTCATATTAAGCCCTTTAAACATCCAAAACAGATAATATAATAGCATGGAACATTCAAAAATTATAGATACGTTGGAGACGTATCAGGCTTTGATCCATTTAGTGAACTTGTCGACTGCTACAAGCAAATGAGTGAAACCACTTCTACCGGTCCTCAGGGGTCCAACCATATCCAATCCCCAAATAGCGAATGGCCAGACGAGTGGAATGGTATTCAAGGATGATGCAGGTTTGTGGGGCACGTTGGAGTAGAACTGACAGCCCTCGCACTTGTCGACTATTTCCTTTGCCATTTCGTTTGCTCGCAGCTAGTCAAAACCCGCTCGATATGCTTTGGCCACGGTTGTCCGAGAGGACGCATAGTGACCACAGGTCCCCGAGTGGATATTATTGAGAATCATTCGACCTTCTTCTGGTGTAATGCTTCATTGAGCAACTCCAGTAACACTCTCTCTGTACAGTCGTCCACCTATCACGGTGAAGGTTTTGGACCGACGGACGATCTGACGGGCCTTATCCTCATCTTCCGGGAGCTCTTTTCTGAGTAGGTATGCAGTATATGGCACCGCCCAATCAGGGATGATTACCAAAACCTCCATGATCAGGTCGACCACGGCTGGGATTTTGCAACTCTTGAGCATGCATTGGTTTTCCCTTGAAGAGGAAAGGGTGATGCAGCAAAGTAGCGTAAGTATTTCCCTCAGTTTTTGAGAACTAAGGTATCAATCCAGTAGGAGACTACACGCAAGTCACCTAGTACCTGCACAAACAAATAAGAACCTTGCAACCAACGCGATAAAGGGATTGTCAATCCCTTCATGGCCACTTGCAAAAGTGAGATTTGATAAAGATAATAAGATAAATATTTTTGGTATTTTTGTTTTATAGATTGGAAAAATAAAGATTGCAAAATAAACGGCGACAGAAATATCTAGTTGACGGGAAATTGATATGATGTAAAGTAGACCCGGGGGCGATAGGTTTCACTAGTGGCTTCTCCCAAGATAGCAAATATTACGGTGGGTGAACAAATTACTGCCGAGCAATTGATAGAATAGCGCACAGTTATGAGAATATCTAGGCATGATCATAAACATAGGCATCACGTCCGTGTCAAGTAGACCAAAACGATTCTGAATCTACTAATATTACTCCACACATTGACCGCTATCCAGCATGCATCTAGAGTATTAAGTTCATAAGAACAGAGTAACGTATTAGGCAAGATGACATGATGTAGAGGGATAAACTCAAGATTAGGCTAGTTGACGGGAAAATAATATGATGTAAAGTAGACCCGGGGGCCATAGGTTTCACTAGTGGCTTCTCTCAAGATAGCATATATTATGGTGGGTGAACAAATTACTGCCGAGCAATTAACAGAAAAGCGCATAGTTATGAGAATATCTAGGCATGATCATGAACATAGGCATCACGTCCGTGTCAAGTAGACCAAAACGATTTTGCATCTACTACTATTACTCCACACATCGACCGCTATCCAGCATGCATCTAGAGTATTAAGTTCATAAGAACATAGTAACGCATTAAGCAAGATGACATGATGTAGAGGGATAAACTCAAGCAATATGATATAAACCCCATCTTTTTATCCTCGATGGGAACAATATGATACGTGCCTTGCTGCCCCTGCTGTCACTGGGAAAGGACATCGCGAGATTGAACCCAAAGCTAAGCACTTCTCCCATTGCAAGAAAGATCTATCTAGTAGGCCAAACCAAACTGGTAATTCGAAGAGACTTGCAAAGATATCAAATCATGGGATCATAAACCCACAATTCATTGCAAGAAAGATCTATCTAGTAGGCCAAACCAAACTGATAATTCGAAGAGACTTGCAAAGATACCAAACCAAACTGAACTTGATCATAAACCCACAATTCATCGGATCTTGGCAAACACACCGCAAAAAGTATTACATTGAATAGATCTCCAAGAACACTGAGGAGAACTTTGTATTGAGAACCAAAGAGAGAGAAGAAGACTTATAGCTAATAACTATGAACCCGAAGGTCTGTGGTAAACTACTCACACATCATCGAAGAGGCTATGGTGTTGATGTAGAAGCCCTCCGTGATCGAATCCCCCTCCGGCAGATCATGGGAATAGGTCCCCAGATGGGATCTCACAGGTACAGAAGGTTGTGGTGGTGGAAAAGTGGTTTCATGGCTCCCCTGTATGTTTTCAGGGTATAAGAGTATATATAGGCGAAAGAAGTAGGTCGGTGGAGCTACGAGGGGGCCATAAGGATGGGGGCGCGCCACCCTACCTCGTGGTCGCCTCGTTGCTTCCTTGACCTCCACTCCAAGTCTCCTGGATTGCGTTTGTTCCAAAAAAGATCCTTGCGAAGGGTTCATTCCGTTTGGATTCCGTTTGATATTGCTTTTCTGCGAAACACTGAAATAGGCAAAAAACAGCAATTTGCACTGGGCCTTCGGTTAATAGGTTAGTCCCAAAAATAATATAAAAATGCATATTAAAGCCCATTAAACATCCAAAACAGATAATATAATAGCATGGAACAATAAAAAATTATACATACGTTGAAGACGTATCAATCGTGATCACACCTTTGGGGACATGCATCTTTAGCTTGAGGTATACGTAACATGGTCGAGCCATGAAGCGGGCATACGCAGGCCTGCCCAGAATAGCATGATAAGCACTGTGAAAATCCACAAGTTCAAATGTCAACTTTTCCTTGCGATAATTCTTCGAATCACCGAAAACCATGTCAAGAGTGATCTGTCTGAGTGAATCAGCTTTCTTCCCGGGGATGACACCATGGAAGTGCATATTGCTTTCACTAAGCTTGGACATCGGGATGCCCATCTCTCAGAGAGTCTCAGCATAAAAAATGTTCAGGCCAGTGCCACCGTCCATCAGGACTTGGTTAATCGAGTGCCCCAACGACTGGGTCAACCACCAACGCTTGCCGCCCTGGGGTAGCAACGCGTGCCGGATGATCAGATTGGTCGAATGTAATGGGAGTCTCTAGACCACTTCAAATACATTGGCGTTGCCTGGGCAACCATGTTTACTTCTCTATTAATGACTATCAGTCGACTTTTTCTCTCAACATCAGCAAAAATCATCAAAGTGGCATTGATATTTGGGAAACCATCATCCTCCTCTCTATCTTTGTCATTATAAGATTCCTTCTCCTTCTCATTGGGCTGGCCCTCTCGGAATTGCTGGATAAGGAGTCGACACTGTCGAGTGGTATGCTTGGGATAAATCAGGTTCCCTTCTTCATCCACCTTGGTGTGAATATGACACGGTAAATCTAGCACATCATTTCCTGCTGAGTCTTTCACCTTTTTGTGACCCATGGTACTTAGGTTTTCCATTGAATTTTCCCTGGGTCACCACTGCGGTTTCACCAGGAGCGGCGGGTTTGGCTTTACGCTTCTGTTTCCGATTGGAATTACCCCCTCCGGTGTCTTGGGCGACTGGTTTGTTCTTGCCACTGCGAAGTCGGTCTTCTTCCTCACCGTCAGTATACCGAGTGGCTATTTCCATCATTCTGGTCAGAGTCATATCTAATTTCAGGTTAAGCTCTCTGCACCAAACGCCCTCCTTGAAGGCGCAAACTTCTTGGTGTGGTGACACGTTTTCCACGGTGTGATGCAAAGTGATCCACCTCTAGATGTAATCCCTCAAAGTTTCATTCAGTTTCTGAACACAATGCTGCAATTCCGTCAGCCCTGCAGGCCGCTTGCAGGTGCCCTCAAATGTCCTAACAAACACTTGGGCCAACTCTTCCCAACTGAATATCCTGCCAGGAGCCAACTAATTCAGCCAAGCCCTGGCCGACCCTTCCAACATCAGAGGAAGATGTTTCATGGCTACCTCATCATTACCACCACCAATCTGTACAGCTACTCGGCAATCCTCCAGCCAAGTGTTAGGTTTGGATTCACCGGTAAACTTACTTACCCCGGTCGCCAACCTGAAGTTGGGAGGGATTTCCACTGCCCTATGGCTCTGCTGAAACACCCAGGTCCAGATACATGTACTCGACTGCTCGTTGGACGATCTCTATCATGTCCTTCTCTGTGGGCTATGTTCCGGTTGACCAGACCTTGCACCAAAATTGACCTTGCATCAAATCCAGGTTCTCCGGGGTGGACTGGATGTCGTCGCTTGTCACCATATGGATGCCTGTCATCGGGTCCCAGGGTGCATATGATCCACCCCTCGGAGGGGAAGTTTGCACTCGACGATGGTCTTCACAGCCGAACCGATGATCATATTGCTCGTGGTTCCAACCCATGTACTCCTCTTGACGGTGCCCTCGGAGGCGATCTTGGGCTGTGGGCCGACTAAACGGTGTCCGCCACCATAGATCTGCTATGATTCCTATTGTGCGGCTGGGAAACTGTTATGTTCTGTTGTCCCGCTGTTCGGAGCAACGCCCGAATCTGCATCAAACCCCTTCCAGCCTCTTATTGGGACAACTGGATCGACTCTGCTATGTGATATGTCTCCAACGTATCTATAATTTTTGATTGTTCCACGCTATTATATTATCAACCTTGGATGTTTTATATGCATTTATATGCTATTTTATATGATTTTTGGGACTAAGCTATTAACCCAGAGCCCAGTGCCAGTTTTCTGTTTTTTGGGCATATTTTAGGGTTTTGAAGAAAAGGAAAATCAAACGGAGTCCAATTGACATGAAACTTCACGGAACTTATTTTTGGAAGGAAAGCAACCCGGGAGACTTGGAGTCCACGTCAAGGGAGCTTCGAGGAAGCCACGAGGTAGGGGGACGCGCCCACCCCCTGGGCGTGCCCTCCACCCTCGTGGGCCCCTCGTGGCCCCCCTGACGTACTTTTTCCGCCTATATATCTCCATATACCCTAAAACTACCGGGAAGCACAATAGATTGGGAGTTCCGCTGCCAGAAGCCTCCGTAGCCACCAAAAACCAATCTAGACCCGTTCCGGCACCCTGCCGGAGGGGGCAATCCCTCTCCGATGGCCATCTTCATCACCCCGGTGCTCTCCATGACGAGGAGGGAGTAGTTCTCCCTCGGGGCTGAGGGTATGTACCAGTAACTATGTGTTTGATCTCTCTCTCTTGTGTTCTTGAGGTGGTACGGTCTTAATGTATCGTGAGCTTTGCTATTATAGTTGGATCTTATGTTTCTCCTCCCCCTCTACTCTCTTGTAATGGATTGAGTTTCCCCTTTGAAGTTATCTTATCGGACTGAGTCTTTAAAGATTTGAGAACACTTGATATATGTCTTGCCGTGCGTATTTGTGGTGACAATGGGATATCACGTGATTCACTTGATGTATGTTTTGGTGATCAACTTGCGGGTTCCGCCCATGAACCTATGCATAGGGGTTGGCACACGTTTTCGTCGTGATTCTCCGGTAGAAACTTTGGGGCACTCTTTGAGGTCCTATGTGTTGGTTGAATAGATGAATCTGAGATTGTGTGATGCATATCGTATAATCATACCCACGGATACTTGAGGTGACATTGGAGTATCTAGGTGACATTAGGGTTTTGGTTGATTTGCATCTTAAGGTGTTATTCCAGTACGAACTCTAGGGCTGTTTGTGACACTTATAGGAATAGCCCAACAGATTGATAGGAAAGAATAACTTTGAGGTGGCTTCGTACCCTACCATAATCTCTTCGTTTGTTCTCCGCTATTAGTGACTTTGGAGTGACTCTTTGTTGCATGTTGAGGGATAGTTATGTGATCCATCTATGTTATTATTGTTGAGAGGACTTGCACTAGTGAAAGTATGAACCCTAGGCCTTGTTTCCTATCATTGCAATACCGTTTATGCTCACCTTTACCATTAGTTACCTTGCTGTTTTTATAATTTCAGATTAAAAACCTTTATCTACCATCCATATTGCACTTGTATCACCATATCTTAGCCGAACTAGTGCACCTATACAATTTACCATTGTATTGGGTGTGTTGGGGACACAAGAGACTCTTTGTTATTTGGTTGCAGGGTTTCTTGAGAGAGACCATCTTCATCCTACGCCTCCCACGGATTGATAAACCTTAGGTCATCCACTTGAGGGAAATTTGCTACTGTCCTACAAACCTCTGCACTTGGAGGACCAACAACGTCTACAAGAAGAAGGTTGTGTAGTAGACATCAAGCTCTTTTCTGGCGCCATTGCCGGGGAGGTTAGTGCTTGAAGGTTTATATTTAGATCTTGCAATCGAGTCTTTTAGTTTCCTGTTTTATCACTAGTTCATTTTATAAAAGAAAATTACAAAAAATGGAATTAAGGTTACCTCATATGCTTCATCTTTTTAATGTCTTTCGTGAGAATAAGGATTCCGATAATTGTGCTCAAGTGCTAGAAGAAGAATGCATTAGAATGTTTGGCACTAAATATTTGAAGGATGAGCATGATTGCAATGTTGTTAGTATGAATTCCTTGAATATCTATGATGCTAATGATATGCAAAGCCACAAGCTTGGGGAAGCTATGTTTGATGAAGATGATATTCTCCCCCAAGTTTTGATGAGCAAATTTATTATGATGAAAGCATGCCTTCTATTTATGATGATTATATTGATGAAAGTGGATTTGGAGAGGTCATGACTTTATTTTGTGATGAATCCACTATTCCGGAAGAGGTTCCAATTGATTATGAGAACAAAGTTGCTATCTATGATGATTATTGTGATGACTTGTATGATATAAAGAATAATGATATCCATGAAACTTGTCATCGTGATTTTAGTTTTCAATTGGATTATGCCTCACATGATAATTATTTTGTTGAGCTTGCTCCCACTACTATTCATGAGAAGAAATTTGCTTATGTGGAGAGTAATAAAATTTGTATGCGTGTAGACCATGAAAAGAATGCTTTATGTGATAGTTATATTGTTAAATTCATTCATGATGCTACTGAAAATTATTATGATTGAGGAATATATGCTTGTAGAAATTGCAATAATATCAAGTTTCCTCTCTATGTGCTTAAAGTTTTGAAGTTATGCTTGTTTTGCCCTCCTATGCTAGTTGATTATTGTTCCCACAAGTTGTTTGCTCACAAAATCCCTATGAATAGGAAGTGGGTTAGACTTAAATGTGCTAGTCATATTCTTCATGATGCTCTCTTTATGTTACAATTCTTATCTTTTATGTGAGCATCGTTGAAATCATCATGCCTAGCTAGGGGCGTTAAACGATAGCGCTTGTTGGGAGGCAGCCCAATTTTATTTTAGTTCCTTGCTTTTTGTTCCTGTTTAGTAATAAATAATTCATCTAGCCTCTGTTTAGATGTGGTTTTATGCTTTTAATTAGTGTTTGTGCCAAGTAGAACCTTTGGGAAGACTTGGGGAAAGTCATGTTGATCATGCTGTAAAAAACAGAAACTTTAGCTCTCACGAGAATTGCTGCCATCTTTATTTGGAAAGTTCTATTTAGTTAATTCTTTTTGAATATGATTAATAGATAAATTCCTCAGGTCCATCAATTTATTTGAGAATTTTATGAGTTCCAGAAGTATACGTTTGATCCAGATTACCACAGACTGTTGTGTTTTTGACAGATTCTGTTTTTAATGTGTTGTTTACTTATTTTGATGAATCTATGGCTAGTAAAATAGTTTATAAACCACAGAGAAGTTGGAATACAGTAGGTTTAACACCAATATAAATAAATAATGAGTTCATTACAGTACCTTGAAGTGGTGATTTATTTTCTTATACTAACGGAGCTTACGAGTTTTCTGTTAAGTTTTGTGTTGTGAAGTTTTCAAGTTTTGGGTAAGGATTCGATGGACTATGGAATAAGGAGTGGAAAGAGCCTAAGATTGGTGATTCCCAAGGAACCCCAAGGTAATATTCAAGGATAGCCAAGAGCCTAAGCTTGGGGATGCCCCGGAAGGCATCCCCTCTTTCGTCTTCGTTCATCGGTAACTTTACTTGGAGCTATATTTTTATTGACCACATGATATGTGTTTTGCTTGGACCGTCAATTTATTTTTTTAAGATTTTCTTGCTGTTATTTAGAACAATGTTTTGCATCTTTTATTTCAATAAAAGTGGCATTGATAGCCTTTACTATGCCTATTTTAGAAGTCCACATGTTGCTGTTTGAAAACAGAAAGTTTACCGCTGTTCCAATAATTACCTAGAAAATTCAGAATGTGATAAAATGTTGAAAACTTTTGCATATTAAGATCTGATAAATTTACTACAGTGGTAATTTTCTTTCATAATTTTTGGAGCTAGGGAAGTATGGATCTTGCTGCACTCTTTACAGACTGTCCTGTTTAGGCAGATTGCTGTTATGTTTGCATTGTTTGCATATGTTTGCTTCTTTAATGATTCTATTTGAGGATAGGACTATTAAATATGCAGAAGCATTTAGTATGCAATGTTGAATAATAATTTTAGTGATTTGCTACAGTATAGTATGATAAGGTTTTTGCAATGGTTTATACTAACTTATCTCACGAGTCCTTGTTGAGTTTTGTGTGGATGAAGCTTTTGAGATTTAGGGAGACCGTGATACGAGAGGAATTAAGGAGACACAAAATCTCAAGCTTGGGATTCCCAAGGCACCCAAAGATAATATTTCAAGAAGTCTCAAGCATCTAAGCTTGGGGATGCCCCGGTTGGCATCCCACCTTTCTTCTTCAACAACTATCGGTTAGTATCGGTTGATCCTAAGTTTTTGCTTCTTCACATGATGTTTGCTATTCTTAGATGTCATTTTATTTTTTTTGCTTGCTGTTTGAATAAAGTATCAAGATATGAAATCCTTAAATGTTAGAGAGTCTTCATATAGTTGCATGATTATTCGACTACTCACTGATCTTCACTTATATCTTTCGGAGTAGTTTGTTATTTGCTCTAGTGCTTCACTTATATCTTTTTAGAGCATGGTGGTGGTTTTATTTTATAGAAATAGATGAACTCTCGTGCTTCACTTATATTATTTTGAGAGTCCTAAACAGCATGTTAATTTGCTTTGGTTATGAATTTAGTCCTAATATGATGGGCATCCAAGAGGGATATAATAAAAACTTTCATATAGAGTGCATTGAATACTATGAGAAGTTTGATACTTGATGATTGTTTTGAGATATGAAGATGGTGATATTAGAGTCATGCTAGTTGAGTGGTTATGAATTTTAGAAATACTTGTGTTGAAGTTTGTGATTCCCGTAGCATGCACGTATGGTGAACCGTTATGTGATGAAGTCGGAGCATGATTTATTTATTGATTGTCTTCCTTATGAGTGGCGGTCGAGGACGAGCGATGGTCTTTTCCTACCAATCTATCCCCCTAGGAGCATGCGCGTAGTACTTCATTTCGATAACTAATAGATTTTTGCAATAAGTATGTGAGTTCTTTATGACTAATGTTGAGTCCATGGATTATACGCACTCTCACCCTTCCACCATTGCTAGCCTCTCTAGTACCGCGCAACTTTCGCCGGTACCATAAACCCACCATTTACCTTCCTCAAAACAGCCACCATACCTACCTATTATGGCATTTCCATAGCCATTCCGAGATATATTGCCATGCAACTTTCCACCGTTCCGTTTGTTATGACACGCTTCATCATTGTCATATTGCTTTGCATGATCATATAGTTGACATCGTATTTGTGGCAAAGCCACCATTCATAATTCTTTTCATACATTTCACTCATGAGTCATTGGACATCCCGGTACATCGCCGGATGCATTCATATAGAGTCATATCTTGTTCTAAGTATCGAGTTGTAATTCTTGAGTTGTAAGTAAATAAAAGTGTGATGATCATCATTATTATAGCATTGTCCCAGTGAGGAAAGGATGATGGATACTATGATTCCTCCATAAGTCGGGATGAGACTCCGGACGAAAATAAATAAATAAAAGAGGCCAAAGAAGCCAGAATAAAAAAGAGAAAAAAAAGAGGCCATAAAAAACGAGAAAGGCCCAAATAAAAAAATGAGAGAAAAACAGAGAAGGGGCAATGCTACTATCCTTTTACCACACTTGTGCTTCAAAGTAGCACCATGATCTTCATGATAGAGTGTCTCCTATGTTGTCACTTTCATATGCTGGTGGGAATCTTTCATTATAGAACTTGGCTTGTATATTCCAATGATGGGCTTCCTCAAAATGCCCTAGGTCTTCGTGAGCAAGCGAGTTGGATGCACACCCACTAGTTTCTTTTGTTGAACTTTCATACATTTATAGCTCTAGTGCATCCGTTGCATGGCAATCTCTACTCACTCACATTGATATCTATTGATGGGCATCTCCATAGCCCGTTGATATGCCTAGTTGATGTGAGACTATCTTCTTCCTTTTTGTCTTCTCCACAACCACCCGTCTATTCCACCTATAGTGCTATATCCATGGCTCACGCTCATATATTCCTTGAAGATTGAAAAAGTTTGAGAACATCAAAAGTATGAAACAATTGCTTGGCTTGTCATCGGGGTTGTGCATGATTTATATATTTTGTGTGGTGAAGATGGAGCATAGCCAGACTATATGATTTTGTAGGGATAGCTTTCTTTGGCCATGTTATTTTGAGAAGACATGATTGCTTAGTTAGTATGCTTGAAGTATTATTGTTTTTATGTCAATACTAAACTTTTGTCTTGAATCTTATGGATCTGAACATTCATGCTACAATAAAGAGAATTACTTAGAGAAATATGTTAGGTAGCATTCCGCATCAAAAATTCTATTTTTAGCATTTACCTACTCGAGAACAAGGAGGAATTAAGCTTGGGGATGCTGATACATCTCCAACGTATCTATAATTTTTGATTGTTCCATGATATTATATTATCAACCTTGGATGTTTTATATGCATTTATATGCTATTTTATATGATTTTCGGGACTAACCTATTAACCCAAAGCCCAGTGCCAGTTTCTGTTTTTTTCTTGCCTATTTTAGGGTTTCGAAGAAAAGGAAAATCAAACGGAGTCCAATTGACATGAAACTTCACGGAACTTATTTTTGGAAGGAAAGCAACCCGGGAGACTTGGAGTCCACGTCAAGGGAGCTTCGAGGAAGCCACGAGGTAGGGGGCGCGCCCATCCCTGGGCGCACCCTCCACCCTCGTGGCCCCCCTGACGTACTTTTTCCGCCTATATATCACCATATACCCTAAAACTACCGAGGAGCACAATAGATCGGGAGTCCCGCTGCCAGAAGCCTCCGTAGCCACCAAAAACCAATCTAGACCCGTTCCGGCATCCTGCCGGAGGGGGCAATCCCTCTCCGGTGGCCATCTTCATCATCCCGGTGCTCTCCATGACGAGGAGGGAGTAGTTCTCCCTCGGGGCTGAGGTTATGTACCAGTAGTTAAGTGTTTGATCTCTCTCTCTCTCTCTCTCTCTCTCGTGTTCTTGAGGTGGTACGATCTTAATGTATCGCGAGCTTTGCTATTATAGTTTGATCTTATGTTTCTCCTTCCCCTCTACTCTCTTGTAATGGATTGAGTTTCCCCTTTCAAGTTATCTTATCGGATTGAGTCTTTAAAGATTTGAGAACACTTGATGTATGTCTTGCCGTGTGTATCTGTTGTGACAATGGGATATCACATGATTCACTTGATGTATGTCTTGGTGATCAACTTGCGGGTTCCGCCCATGAACCTATGCATAGGGGTTGGCACACGTTTTTGTCGTCATTCTCTGGTAGAAACTTTGGGGCACTCTTTGAGGTCCTATGTGTTGGTTGAATAGATGAATATGAGATTGTGTGATGCATATCGTATAATCATACCCATGGATACTTGAGGTGACATTGGAGTATCTAGGTGACATTAGGGTTTTGGTTGATTTGTATCTTAAGGTGTTATTCCAGTACGAACTCTAGGGCTGTTTGTGACACTTATAGGAATAGCCCAACGGATTGATTGGAAAGAATAACTTTGAGGTGGTTTCGTACCCTACCATAATCTCTTCGTTTGTTCTCCGCTATTAGTGACTTTGGAGTGACTCTTTGATGCATGTTGAGGGATAGTTATGTGATCCAATTATGTTATTATTGTTGAGAGGACTTGCACTAGTGAAGTATGAACCCTAGGCCTTGTTTCCTATCATTGCAATACCATTTATGCTCACTTTTACCATTAGTTACCTTGCTGTTTTTATGATTTCAGATTACAAATACCTTTATCTACCATCCATATTGCACTTGTATCACCATCTCTTCGCCGAACTAGTGCACCTATACAATTTACCATTGTATTGGGTGTGTTGGGGACACAAGAGACTCTTTGTTATTTGGTTGCAGGGTTTCTTGAGAGAGACCATCTTCATCCTACGCCTCCCATGGATTGATAAACCTTAGGTCATCCACTTGAGGGAAATTTGCTACTGTCCTACAAACCTCTGCACTTGGAGGCCCAACAACGTCTACAAGAAGAAGGTGGTGTAGTAGACATCACTATGCGGGCCGCGGTAGTAAGATTCTGAATTGGAGTGCGGTATACCTGAGGTTCTGGTGGGAACAATTGCCGCTGTCATCGACTGGATTCTGGAATCAGTCGCCGAGCGTGTTCGTCGAGTGAATGCTGAAGGTTCTCCAGTCGTGCGCGCTCAGCCAACGTGGCCAGGCGCGCAGCCTCCAAGGCCCGAGCCTCAGAGGTTTCCCCGATGATGGGAGTGTGGAGTGCCTCCGTATTGCGACGATGCAACTCCTCCCTCTGCCACGAAGTGAGGGCCTGAGGATGATATTCTTCGTGAACATGCGACGGATCATCAACACCATCGCCGCCATCGCTGTGGCGGAAACCAGGGGGGTTGCACGGCGTGTCGACCATCAGGACTTCTGCTGCAGGGTCGCTACTGTCATACTCGGACAGGGTCATGATGGAGCCAGTCGAACAACCCGTAGAGAGATTCGTCGGGCTCGATTGCCGCGACTTTAGGGGTGGCCGATTGATGGGCCACCACGTGCTTGATCCACCGCTGAAGCCGCAATCGACTAGATCGCTTGCGACAGTGAGCAGTGGGAAGCGAAATTGTTGCGGGAGATTGCCGATACGGTGTCAACGGCTGCCGCAGAAGGACGCCACAGACGCATGCACGAAAGTGTGTCGCCCCGCGGACGGGGAGCCTCTCGACGTCGAGAGGAGCCTCTTGGAGCCAGGCGGAGTCATCGGCGACGAAAAAGAGCGCGCCGAGACGGATCTCGCGGCCCTCAGCCAGACCGCCGGCGGAAACCATGATAAAGGGAATCGGAAAAATTGCAAACTCACCGGAAGTCACTAAGACACAGGCCCCACGGCGGGCGCCAACTGTCGTGGTTGTAAGTCTGACAGTAGAAAGGGGGTACGTAGAAGGAGCCAAGATCCTAGCTACGGTGAGATTGTGCACGCAAGATTTACGAGTTCAAGCGCTTCTCTGAGGAAGGAAAAGCCCTACGTCTCGGTGCCCGGAGGCGGTCGACTAGATTATGCGTGAAATTACAGGGGTTGCGAACCCTTGTCTTAGTGGAGGGGGTGGCTTATATAGAGTGCACCAGGACCCCAGCCAGCCCACGTTACTAGGAGTTCAATGTACACTAAGGTGAGACGTTACTGGTAACGCCAGCAATAAAGACTTATAAATGATCATTAACGCTACGGAGTGAACGCCTGACTGTTGCCATCCTGAGTGACTTTAGATCTTCTGTACTCCGAGTGGTTTCTTGTATGGTTGAATGATGATATACTGGTCGAATGGAATTGGGTTATCCGAGTGGAGTTGTTGGTCGAGTGGGTTGCACTCTGAGGTGATTCCAGTCGGTGGATGTTGCTGTGCTTTGAATGTTGTTGATCTTAGGGTAGTGTCCTTGGGAAGGGCATCTAGGTCAGGCCTATTACCCTACCCTAGGTACATGTCATCATCAATTGGTACTCCTATTGAGCTTTAGAGAGTGCCAGGTTACTTCATCGGATCCACCTGCTTGGTCCTCATGCAGATGATGGGATCGATCATTTGCATGTCCACCAACCACATAAGTTTACTATGTTCCACACATATTGGTGTATGCTGCAATGGGGCAGATCATCATTTGCCGTCCATCATTGAGGGGTGATTCCATCGCCAGGGGGGTTGCAGAGTCATCCTTGCCTCCCGTCCGATGGTGGTGTGCCACCGGAGAGCTCGCCCCTTGCCCGGGAGTGGCAGGGCGGGGCGGTGCAGGCCATATCTAGCTGGCCTAGGTGGATCTCGGCACTGGGGCCCACATGTGAGAAAGAAGGGATCTTTCCGCTCATGTCTTTGGCCGGTGTAACTGCACGTCTCAGG